>NC_069503.1:573537214-573854207 GCF_027579735.1 Bombina bombina | reverse complement strand
ACAAGAGGAAAGACAGCTTAAGAGATTTTCCTTTTCAGATAGTAGATCATATTAAGTTTCTAGGGATTTATTTGTCTGGCAACCCCCACAAGGTGGTATGCACTAAACTATACAAAAAATTTCGGGGAAGCCAAGTCCATGGTAGATAAGTGGAAGTCGCTTCCAATTTCTTTATCTGCTAAAATTACTTTACTAAAAACATTCATGTTCCCACGCCTTTTGTATATAATGCAAAATCTACCAATAATTATCAAAAACTCAGATGTACAACTCTTTAATAAACTGTGTACAGGATTGTTATGGGGGAAAGGGAGGCCACGTCTATCTATACGATTCTTGCATCAAAATAAGGATTCAGGAGGGTTTGGACTCACAAATATCAAGGTATCCAATTGGGCTACCTTGGTTAAGATTGCAGTAGACTGGATAACTGAAGCCAATCATTTCACCCTCTTTGATCTAGAGGAGGGAATGATTAAACTTTTTTTGCTAAAAGCAATTCTTCACACTCCGATGAGCAGTTTACCATCCAGTATTGGTAATTTGAGGGTGACTTACAATGTAATTATAGCTTGGCAAAAATTTTGCGGGGAACTTGGGTTAAGTTATAACTTTTCCAACTATCTCCCCATAATAGGTAACCCTGGATTTGTACCAGGACTTTCTCCGGGTATATTTCAGGGTTGGCTTCTTCGGGGTCTGAAGTATGTTGCTCAGCTACTAGAACCAAGCACGGGTATTGTGAAAACCTTCGAAAGAATCAGAAGGGAATTTGATCTCCCAAAACACCACTTTTACGCATATCTCCAAATCAGACACTATATTCTGCATGGGACACAATACCCGCACATTGCACGAGACCTAGGAATAATCGAATCTGGTATTGGAATGTTTAAGATTGGATATTATTCAATATCCAGCTGGTATAAGATAAATCATGTTAAAGTACGGTCAACAACACTTGGAGTCAATTCTCTCCAAATGGCAGAGAGTGCTGCAAGAAACAGAAATGGATGATATTAAAACAAGTATTCAACTAATAGGAAGTAATAATATAACGTGGAAAGAGTCTCATAGCAAAATATTAAATTTTTCCTATATCTCTCTGGTAATTCTAGCCAAATGGGATAAAAAGTGTTTAGGTAACTGCTTTCATTGTAAATACCCGAAGGCAGATATCCTACACTGTTTTTGGTCCTGCCCAAAGATTGCTAGATTTTGGAACAGAGTTAACTTCTGGGTAAACAAATGTACGCATCAAAAAGTGGTTTTGCTCGCAAAAACAATCTTTTTCCTGTCCAATCCAATATCTCAAGAAGGAAAGAAAGATAGAGATTTTATTAATACGGCTATATTGGTGGCTAGGAATATAATACTGCTACATTGGAAGGCAGCTAAAGCACTGAATATTGTAGAGTTTGCACAAAAAATGTATGAACAAATAACAATAGAGCAACATCAATTAGAACCAAGTAGTGAAAAACAATTTAGAGTTTTTTTTCATAAATGGCTAAACCTTATAAAATCCTGCCTACTTACAATGCAATTACAGATTATTTACCCCTTATGCAAATCTGTGTTTTTTGATATCACCATAGTTAATGGTTTTCTTCCTCCACATTGGGCAGAGCAAAGATAAAGTCAGCTCGGATGAACAGGGGGGAATGGGGGTGTCCCCTTTTTTTTTTTTTTCTTTCTTCCCCTATGGGCTCTGAGTTGACTTTAGACCCCAAGAGAGTTAAACTGTTGATTGCTGACCCCAGGATTTTGACTGAGGCACAGATGGATATATACCCCTATAATAGAGTGACGTATTAACAGCAGCAGCTGGTTGGTTCATAGTTACAAAGACCCTATAACAAGGGAAGACATATTTATACTTCCCCTTTTGATGGGAGAAGAGGCATTTAGATACAATAACACGAGGAAGGAAAGCTGTATTACCCTGAATAGGTCAGCTCAACCCAATATAAATTATTGTACGACATCTATATATAGTTGTTGGGGTTTCTTTAGATGGATTTCTTTTTTTGGTATATCATATTGGTATTATTAAGAATCAAATAAGTAAATAGAGTGTTAGGAATGATAACATTTTCATTGGACCTAGTCTCAAGAAGTCAATTAGACTTTAAATAATGTGGTACATTTAATAGAGGGATGTTTGGTTGGATTTAAAAAAAAAATTTTTTATTTTTTTTCTCTCTTTCTTTCTTTCTTTCTCTCTTTCTTTTAAGTTAATGGAAATAGGAAATTCCAGTATTAGGATTGTCAGAATATAATATGACGCCAGTTTTGTGTCAGTTGTCAACCTAAAGAGAGGGTCAATGTATTTGTTTTATTACTGACGTCTGGATTTTTGTTCTTGGTCTTAGACACTGACATTTTCTGTATGATTGGTTTGAAAATAAAAGTTTAAAAAAAAAAAAGACAAAAAAAAAAGAATAAAAAAAGAAAGGGGAGAGAGAGCAAAAGAGGGGGATAGAGAGAGCAAAAGAGGGGGATAGAGAGAGCAAAAGAGAGGGGGAGAGAGAGAGCATAAGAGAGGGGGGAGAGAGAGCAAAAGAGAGGGGGAGAGAAAGAGCAAAATAGAGGGGGGGAGAGACAGCAAAAGAGAGGGGAGAAATAGAGCAAAAGAAAGGGGAGACAGAGAGCAAAAGAGGGGGTATAGAGAGAGCGAAAGAGGGGGGATAGAGAGAGCAAAAGAGGGGGGATAGAGAGAGCAAAAGAAAGGGGAGAGAAAGAGCAAAAGAGAGGGGGAGAGAGACAGCAAAAGAGAGGGGAGAAAGAGAGCAAAAGAAAGGGGAGAGAGAGAAAAAGAGGGGAGTTAGAGAAAGCAAAAGAGGGGGGATAGAGAGAGCAAAAGAGGAGGGATAGAGAGAGCAAAAGAGGGGGGGAGGAAGAGCAAAAGAGAGGGGGGAGAGATAGAGCAAAAGAGAGGGGGGAGAGATAGAGCAAATGAGAGGGGAGAGAGAGCAAAAAAGGGGGGATAGAAAGAGCAAAAGAGGGGGATAGAGAGACAACAAAAGAGAGGGGGGAGAGAGAAAAAGAGGGGGGGGGAGAAAGAGCAAAAGAGAGGGAGGAGAGATAGAGCAAAAGAGAGGGGGGAGAGATAGAGCAAATGAGAGGGGAGAGAGAGAGCAAAAAAGGGGGGATAGAAAGAGCAAAAGAGGTGGATAGAGAGACAGCAAAAGAGAGGGGGAGAGAGCAAAAGAGAAGGGGGAGAGAGCAAAAGAGAGGGGGGAGAGATAGCAAAAGAGGGGGGATAGAGAGAGCAAAAGAGAGGGGATAGAGAGAGCAAAAGATAGGGGGAGAGTCAGCAAAAGAGAGGGGGATAGAGAGAGCAAAAGAAAGGGGAGAGAAAGAGCAAAAGAGAGGGGGAGAGAGACAGCAAAAGAGAGGGGAGAAAGAGAGCAAAAGAAAGGGGAGAGAGAGAAAAAGAGGGGAGTTAGAGAAAGCAAAAGAGGGGGGATAGAGAGAGCAAAAGAGGAGGGATAGAGAGAGCAAAAGAGGGGGGGAGGAAGAGCAAAAGAGAGGGGGGAGAGATAGAGCAAAAGAGAGGGGGGAGAGATAGAGCAAATGAGAGGGGAGAGAGAGCAAAAAAGGGGGGATAGAAAGAGCAAAAGAGGGGGATAGAGAGACAACAAAAGAGAGGGGGGAGAGAGAAAAAGAGGGGGGGGGGGGGAGAAAGAGCAAAAGAGAGGGAGGAGAGATAGAGCAAAAGAGAGGGGGGAGAGATAGAGCAAATGAGAGGGGAGAGAGAGAGCAAAAAAGGGGGGATAGAAAGAGCAAAAGAGGGGGATAGAGAGACAGCAAAAGAGAGGGGGAGAGAGCAAAAGAGAAGGGGGAGAGAGCAAAAGAGAGGGGGGAGAGATAGCAAAAGAGGGGGGATAAAGAGAGCAAAAGAGAGGGGATAGAGAGAGCAAAAGATAGGGGGAGAGTGAGCAAAAGAGAGGGGGAGAGAGACAGCAAAAGAGAGTGGGAGAGAGAGTAAAAGAGAGGGGGAGGGAGAGAGACAGCAAAAGAGAAGGGGAGATAGAACAAAAGAGAGAGAGGAGAGTGCAAAAGAGAGGGAGGAAAAGAGAGCAAAAGAGAGGTGGAGAGAGAGTGAAAGAGAGAGATGGAGGAGAGAGAGCAGAAGAGAGGGGGGGAAGAGAGAGCAAAAGAGAGGGGGCAGGGAGAGCAAAAGAGAGGGGGATAGAGAGAGAGTAAGGGGTGGAACCTCTGTACTGCAAAAAATGGAGAGACAGCAAAAGAGAGGGGAGAAATAGAGCAAAAGAAAGGGGAGAGAGAGAGCAAAAGGGGGGTATAGAGAGAGCAAAAGAGAGGGGATAGAGAGAGCAAAAGAGGGGGGATAGAGAGAGCAAAAGAAAGGGAGAGAAAGAGCAAAAGAGATGGGGGAGAGACAGCAGAAGAAAGGGGAGAAAGAGAGCAAAAGAAAGGGGAGAGAGAGAGAAAAAGAGGGGAGATAGAGAAAGCAAAAGAGGGGGGATAGAGAGAGCAAAAGAGGAGGGATGGAGAGAGCAAAAGAGGAGGGATAGAGAGAGCAAAAGAGAGGGGGAGAGATAGAGCAAAAGAGAGGGGGGAGAGATAGAGCAAAAGAGAGGGGAGAGAGAGAGCAAAAAAGGGGGGATAGAAAGAGCAAAAGAGGGGGATAGAGAGACAGCAAAAGAGAGGGGGGAGAGAGCAAAAAAGAGGGGGGAGAGAGCAAAAGAGAGGGGGGAGAGAGATAGCAAAAGAGGGGGATAGAGAGAGAAAAAGAGAGGGGATAGTGAGAGCAAAAGAGAGGGGGAGAGAGAGCAAAAGAGAGGGGGAGAGAGAGCAAAATAGAGGGGGAGAGAGACAGCAAAAGAGAGGGGGAGAGAGAAAAAAAAAGGGGGAGAGAGCAAAAGAGGTGGGATAAAGAGAGCAAAAGAGAGGGAGAGAGACAGCAAAAGAGAGGGGGAGAGAGAGTAAAAGAGAGGGGGAGGGAGAGAGACAGCAAAAGAGAAGGTGAGAGAGAACAAAAGAATGGGAGGAGAGTGCAAAAGAGAGGGTGGAAAAGAGAGCAAAAGAGAGGGAGAGAGAGAAAAAGAGAGGGGAGAGAGAGCAAAAGAGAGGTGGAGAGAGAGTAAAAGAGAGAGATGGAGGAGAGAGAGCAGAAGAGAGGGGGGAAGAGAGAGCAAAAGAGAGGGGGCAGAGAGAGCAAAAGAGAGGGGGATAGAGAGAGTGCAATAAACGACAGACTAGTTGACTTTAAATAAAAAGATATAGTTCCACTTAAAACATGTGAGGTATGTTAAAGGCACTTGTGGTATAATAGCAGATACTCCTCCTCTGGGAAGTTTCCTTCCTGGATCAAACTGCTCCCTTGGACAAACTCAAAATACTAGAACACCTAAACGTGTATAGCTAGTCAGAAGTCCTTAAACGTTAGGCAAAAAGAGGGCCAGGGGCTAACACGATGTGGAAGTCTCCACTGAATCTGCCTCAGTCTCTCCCTCACTGTCACGCTCTGCAACAGTAGCAGCAACTCACAGTCACTCTCTACATATATACATAAATACACATGAATATACATATCTATATATGTGTGTGTGTGTGTGTATATATATATATATATTTATATATATATGTATGTATATATATATATATATATATATATATATATGTATATATATATATATATATATATATACGCATATATCTTTACACCCATTTAGACACATATTTAGACAGCCCTTCCCATATACCATATATCTTTGAACCCTTATATAAAAAAAAAACCTAATATAATTTTATCAGATAGTGTATATATGAGTGTGACAATGTATTTCTGTTTTGTTTGGTGCACATTTTTTAAAAACCTTCCACTTTGCACTAGGTCTTTAGTCGCACTAACCAGTCGAGCACAATTTTTTTTTGCTAACGAGCGCACCTCTTTACTTTTAACTTGTAATACCCAAGCAGGTAAAGCTCAGTCGCGATATTGGCTATTGCAACCCTTGCTAACAATAGAGTTCCACTTGTAATCTAGTCCTAAATGAAGAAATAGTTTCTTTAAGATGTGGGACACAAGAAAATTAAAGGTTTATTTGAAGAACACAAGAATAAGAGCGCTACTGATTTAACTTGGTTGGTGTTAGCACATAGTAGAGCTGATATTTTTGTACTTCACTTGTAATCTAGACAAGGTTTGAAAAGAGTTCCAAAGCAAAGCATATTAGTTAATGCTATAAACTAAAATGCAACGTAAGGAGTAATCTTACCGCCAATTATAGTATACTGTACAAAGAGGAATAGCTGTCTAAAATAGAATAGAAGTGCCCTTTTTTAGTAGCAGGTTATCATTACACAATGTATCTCACTTAAGAAATATAATGACAATTTATTGGACAATGAAGTTGTGTATGAAAAGGAACATGAACATTTTGAGATTGCAGTGTAAAATGTTTAATTCTGCATAGTAATACCCTTTGCAATGATCCCTTTTCCTGAGTATTCAAAGCAAATGCCACACATCTGACCCTACTTGAACTCAAATAGTGGCAATGAGATATGATGCTGCAAAATAATACACATTTTATTAACAGAGTGACAGTGGCAAGTGTTTTCTACTCCAGTAAAAAGACTGTATTTATGCCCCCAAATAAGGAATTGATGGTTTAAAGTGATGGTAAATCCTAGCTTTTAAAAAACGCTAGGATTTACCATCACTAAAAATAAAGACGACCTTCATTCATCAGTTTAAAAAAAAAACAGTTGAGAAGGTGCCTTTATTTCGCTACGGCTTTAATGCTTAGCTAAGCAGTTCTGATGCTCCACAACGCTGCAAATTTTTTCAATGAGGTGATGTTCACACCTCTTACCCAATGTGGGCCATTATTAATTTTGCTATAGGAACGCACGGCTATTGGCTAAGAGGCGGAAACATCATTGAAAAATTTAGCTGTGCAGTGTGCCGCTACACTACAGAAAAAAATTGTGTTATATATATATATTTTTTTTAAAATAGCCACATTTGCAGCAAACTTGGTACTGGCAGACAGTACCTAAGATGGTGGCAAATAGGTAGAGGGGGGGAGGGTTAGAGAGCTTTTTTGGGGGGGGATCAGATAGGTTGAGGGGTTAGGGGGGAACTTACACTGCAGCAAGTAGATTTAAATATATATATATTAAAAAAAGGCTTTTATTTTCATACTGGCAGACTTTCTGCCAGTACTTAAGATGGCGGTGACAATTGTAAGGTGGGGGAGGGAATAGGACCATTTGAGGGGGGTCAGGGAGGGATCAGGGGGTGGGATGTGTAAGGTGGGAGGCTGATCTCTACACTAAAGCTAAAATTAACCCTGCAAGCTATCTAATTAACCCCTTCACTGCTGGGCATAATACAAGTGTGGTGCGCAGCAGCATTTAGCGGCCTTCTAATTACCAAAAAGCAATGCCAAAGCATATATGTCTGCTATTTCTGAACAAAGGGGAACCCAGAGAAGGATTTACAACCATTTGTGCCATAATTGCACAAGCTGTTTGTAAATAATTTCAGTGAGAAACCTAAAATTGTGAAAAAGATTTAATTTAATTTGGCAGTGAAATGGTGGCATGAAATATACCAAAATGGGCCTAGATCAATACTTTAGGTTGTCTACTAAAAAAAAATATATAGTTTTGATAGGTAAATATAAAAAAAGGCTCTATTTCTGTTACAATGTAGTGATGGCAAAAATGCTAAAAATGCTCTGGTCTTTTAGTAAGTTTTTGTCTGAAATACCCTTTCCTTAAGAGGTTAAACAATAAATTACGAGGTATGTCCTATTAATGGGACTTGCACAATTTCTTACCTCTTGAGTGCTCCGTTTCTGTAAAAAAAAGAAACAAACCATTAAAATACAAATTTCAAACTGAAAAAAAAGAAAAGCACGTTAATTTTTAAATCAACAATTAAAAATAAAAACATGCTACCAACTTTCAGATAAGAATTATACTAGTGTAGTCAAGCAAACTTATTGCTCATTAGTAATTTATAATTGAACAAAAAAACCTAGACTATTACCTGTTACAGCCAGGTAAACAATGGATTTATAAATAAGATGTCTTCTTTGTTGTAAAGGGCTTGAATTGTTTACAGTACTTCCTTGTTTTAATTTGGGGGTCTCACTGTGAAATTGTATGGTGTGATTATTTGTTAGAGTAACTTGCAGAATTATTTTTTGCAAAAAAGGGATATTAATGAATTAACAGAAAAAGTATAAAGATAATTTAAAGTATCCTGAAGACAGTAATTTAGATGCATCAGATTTTAAAATAAACATCTAACATCAAGTAGATTTAATAAATATGGTTAAACAGCATAATAATCCTCCAGGCAATTTATGTGAAGCGATAATTATTTGGAGCACATTAAATAGTGAAATATTTTTTGTTCTTTTTATGTGTAACAAAGATACAGAATATTAATTGCAGGTAAATAAAACAACCTTTAAATTACAAATTTCAAAATCTTATTCAGTCAAAATGAACACTGAGAGCCCAATGACTAAAGGATCTTTAATTTATTTACTAAACGTGTCTTACTTCTAACACTGTGGCTACACTGTAACAAAGTGTTATTAATATAGAATATGTTGGTACAGTGCGGTCGCAATATTAAATGTAAAACATGCACAGTACAGTGTAAACTTATAGCGGCTATAGAAATAGAATATTACAATGTTGTAAATTCCAAAAATTATGTTTTGCATAGTACAAAGCTGAAAAAACACACTACTATCTTCTATGGGATATTAATATTCCATACATCTTCTATTTAAAAAAGAAAAGAATACACCTACAAGTTAAAAACATATTTATAATAACAAACAGACTTTAAATACATAATATCATTTTTTTACAGTAAAATACATAACATAGTGAATACACATGTACAATCACCCAGCTCATATAACTCTATTATTACAGGGATAGTAAAGTCAAAATTAAACTTTCATGATTCAGAAAGAGCAACTTTTCTATGTACTTCTTTTATCAATGTTGGTTTGTCCTGTTGGTAACCTTTGTTGAAGAGTAAATCTAAGTAGGCTGATAGGAGCTTAGGAGAGTGCACATATCTTTAACATTATATGGTAGCAGTTTTTGCCACTATGTATTTCATAGCTATAAACAATGTTGCAAACACTGCTGCCATATGGCTAAAAACACGTGCACGCTCCTGGACTTACCTAGGATTACTCTTTAACAAAGGATACTAGGAGAACTAAGTACAATTGATAATAAAAGTAAATTGGAAAGCTATTTAAAATGTCATGCTATATCTGACCCTTTAATGTTCTAATTTCATTACTATATTGTAACAAAATAGATTGAGTTTCAGTTGACAGATGTAAATTGTATTGCCATTCAAAACTGTCTAAAGGTTTCACTTACATTACACCTTTAATGTATGTAGAGACGCTGCTTTTAATATTCCCCCAGCGTAAGAGAAGCGCCGACTCCCACACAGAAGTATAGTAAAACGCCTCTTGGCGAGACTGCCTTTAAAAACTAATTTCAGCCCTAATAAAGTTTCACCAGCAATCTCTATTGCAAGATGGATCCCTTTTTAAAATATCGCTATTATCACAATGCTTTTATCATGGTACCTAAGTTCCCAGAGTATTGCTAAAATTGGTAACTGCAAACAGCGTAAATAAAAACAAATAAATTCATTAACATACAAACCCCAAAATCAAACCTTTAAAAATGTTATCACTGGTGCCAATTTAAACAATACTAAAAGTTTACATATGTTAAGGAGATAATCTTGCAAGATACACTAAGCCGCTAGTAAAGACAACAAAAGCTGCTAAGTTAAATGGACATGATAGCCGAATGCTGAATCACTTGATAGTGAGGAATTATATTTGTTTCTCTAGTTAAAAAAGGGACGTTTACCTCAAAATTCCCTCAGTAGCCACATCCCATTGTAAAAAAGACTTTAAAGGGATACTAAACCCACATTTTTTCTATAATGATTCAGATAGAGCATGCAATTTAAAGCAACTTTCTAATTTACTCCTATTATCAATTTTTCTTCATTCTCATGCTATCTTTATTTGAAAAAGAAGGAATGTAAGCTAAAGAGCCGGCCCATTTTTGTTTCAGTACCTGGGTAGAGCTTGCTGATTGGTGACTAAATGCAGCAAACCAATCAGCAAGCTCTACCCAGGTGATGACTCAAAAATGGACTGGCTACTGTGCTTATATTCTTGCATTTTCAAATAAAGACAGCAAGAGAACGAAGAAAAATGTATAATAGGAGTAAATAAGAAAGTTGCTTAAAATTGCATGCTCTATCTGAACCATGAAAGAAAAAAATTGGGTTTAGTATCCCTTTAAGTATCCAATCAAGATGCATGTCCCAGAACTTGCAATGGAATGTGTGTCTGGTTTATACAGACACAGTAACTTTATTTCCCTCCTGAGTTTATGGAAGTCCCATGGGATCATAATTAAGAAAAGTGTGAAATCAGCTTGTGGGATTCTGGAGACAGCATTCAAGCAGTGGATCAGAGGGATAAAGATTGCCACTATGGAGGATCTGGAAGACCTAAATATTAAGGAGCAGTTGTACAGCTGTGTCCAGCAGAGATACAGGAGTGGATTCTGGACTGGGAACCCACAACAGCATTTAAAAATGCTAAGCTGGCAGATTTTGTGCTAGAAGCAGTAGTGCCCTTGAATTCAGAGTGTGTGGAGGAAGAGGGTACAGGATAATTCTTGAGGGACCCCCCAGAGTGATTGTGAGAGAGACTCCAGTAATCTCTATAGTGAACGATAAGCAGACTGCACAAACTAGGGGACTGATTTATTATTATTATTATTATTCTTTATTTATAAAGTGCCAACAGATTCCGCAGCGCTGTTCATAGGTAACAAAGATAAAAGGACAGTACAATATGAGACACCAGACAAAATTTAACAAACAAATACAGGAGGAATTGGGAGCCCTGTTCCCATGGGAACTTACAATCTAAATGGGTAGGAGGGTGAGAAACAGGAGGTGGGGACTGCAAAGGTGGGAATGATGTTAGTGTGAAGTTAGATGAGGGCAACTATTAGGCAAGTGGAATTCATTAGTTACTGATTTGGTTATAGGCTTCCCTAAACAAGAAGGTCTTTAGGGAGCGTTTAAAGGAGGAGAAGTTGGGGGAAAGTCTGACAGCACGAGGAAGTGCGTTCCAGAGGGTTGGTGCTGCATGAGAGAAGTCCTGTAGTCTAGCATGAGAGGAGGTGATGGTAGAAGAGGCAAGGAGTAGATCGTTGTTGGATCTTAGGGGACAGGCTGGAGTATATTTGTTGATGAGTGAGGACAGGTATGGGGGGGCTGCATTGGTAAGGGCTTTGTAGGTCAAAGTGAGAATTTTGAATTTAATTCTGCTGTGAATAGGGAGCCAGATTTAGACTGAAGATCCAGAAAGAAGGCTCACAGGGGAGTGTACTGATGAGGAGACCTGGGGACCTCAAACATCATCATAATCTCATTCAGCACACACACTGACAGTAGTCAGGATTTTAAGAAGGCTCAGCAGACAGATCCAACATTAGAGAAAATGGGGGATGCAGGTAGGTAACCCCTATCAACCTTAATAAGAAGCTGGTATACAGGGAATCTATTTAGGTGGAGGGGCAAGATTCCTGGTTTGCTAATTGACAGCAACACACAAAATGTTTAGAGGGTGTGAAAGAAAATGGTTCATCCCAGAAACACATGAAATAGAGTATAGTGTACACTCCAGGGAAAAGATGCAAGCATTATAAGGGGGGGTACCTGGAAATCTATGGACTGCCAAATTCTTGTAAAACCAGTTGCATGATTGTACTGCCAGAGAGGAAGTGCATAAGGTGGGGAGGGGGTTTAGGTATTAACACCCATGAGACAGAACCAGCTACAGGCAGCATGAGAGGGTCCCTTTAATATCTTCAAACAACGGGGTCATGGGAATTTACCATACAATACAAAAGGGGCAGAGAACATGTTAATGTAGATGGGTTATCACACCAATGGGAGAGCTCTTACTGATATGCATGTGGAGTGACATATGAGCCCCTCCCTTTGCATATTGCAAAATGGGGGAGGGATCATGTAACCAGTACAGTCCAGCATAGCAGAGGTTATTCTTTTGTAACCTTAAAGGGACAGTAAAGTCATAATTAGACATTCAGGATTTAGACAGAGCATACAATTTTAAACAACTTTTCAATTTACTTCTTTTATTTATTTTGCTTCCTTCTCTTTCTGTCCTTTGCTGAAAGGTTTATCTAGGAAAGCTCAGAAGCAGCAAAGAACCTTGGTTCTAGCTGCTGATTGGTGGCTGTTCATATATACTGATTGTAATTGGCTCCCCCAAGTTAGAAACCAGAAGTGCATTGCTGCTCATTCAAAAAATGATACCAAGATAATGAAGGACATTTGATAATAGAACTAAACTGTAAAGTTGTTTAAAATTGTATGTTCTACCTAAATCATGAAAGAATCATTTTGGGCTTCATGTCCCTTTAACTTAGGAATTCTTTTGAAAACAGACACAAATATTTTTTGTGGACCCTGTGTGAAGCTTGGAGATGCACCTCACTAACCCCCAGGTATTTCCAGAGCCTGATACCAGCCTTTAAAAACAATACAACTTTGACATAGTTGAATAACAACATTGTGTCACTAATACAAAGATTTGATGTCATTAACAGGATAACTAGCCTTGTAAAGAAATACACTTTTATAAGTAATAATGCCTTGGAACAATAAAGAATGGACAATTTGTCGCAACCACGTCTCCTGATCAGACTGTGCTGGTGAATTTGTGACTGAGATGAATAAAACACTTTCTAAACTATTATTGCTCAAGAAATTACAAAAATCCCTTTAATTACGGTATTACAACAAACTAAAATTATTTTTAAAATGGCTCAGTACTAAAGAGGTTCATTAAAATAAAATCAATTTACTAATCCCACACTACTCTGTCATTTTAGATTTTTAATTCTTTCCATTATTCAATATTTGGACTTCGCCCTACTCTGAAAACCCCACAAATGACACTTTATATTATATCTGGAGTAACTGTTCTTGATGTTCTCTACAGATTCCATTGTACTTCATTATAAAAATAAAAGGGAATAGCACATCTTCGATTGAAGAGTTTATTAAAACAGTAAAAGCAAATATGCATTAAAATAGCACTTACTTATAAAATATAGTCACATCAAAAGGCTTGTTACTGTCCCCATATGTTCATTGATATCAGTTGTTATCCCCCTCTGTCTACCATGGTTGGTCTGATCCTACACACAGAAACCTAAAGTGACCAGTAGTTAGGACATCAGCTCCACGTTATCCAATGTAAGTTGGTCCATTAAAAGCAATAAAGTCCTCAGTGGATTTCCTTTACTTTAAAGGGACAATCTACAATATAATTGTTATTGTTTTAAAATATAGATAATCCCTTTATTACCCATTCCCCAGTTTTGCATAACCAACACAGTTATATTAATATACTTTTTACTTCTTGTATCTAAGCATCTTCTGACAGCCCCCTGATCACATGACTTTTTATTTATTATCTATTGATTTGCATTTAGTACTGTGTTGTGCTAAATCTTAAATAACTTCTCGGGCATGAACACATTGTTATCTATATAGCCCACATGAACTAGCACTCTCCTGTTGTGAAAAGCAAATACAAAAGCATGTGATTAAGAGGCTGTCTATAGAGTCTTTAAAACAGGCAGAAATTGAGAAGTTTAAATGTTATAACAATGTTGGTTGTGCAAAGCTGGGGAATGGGTAGTAAAGACATTATCTTTTTAACAATAACAATTTTAGTGTAGACTGTCCCTTTAAGTAAAGTTTTTCAAGAGAATTTGCTTACCACTGGCTATAACCATTGATACCAATGAACATAAAAAGATAGTAACAAGCCTTTTGATGTGTCTATATTTCATAATAATCATTTAAGGGCAATTTTATTGAATATTTGCTTTTAATGTTTTATTAAAGATACATGAAACCCACATTTTTCTATTTCAAGATTCAGAAAGAGAATACACTTTTAAACAACTTTCCAATGTACTTTTATCATCTAATTTGCTTTATTCTTTTGCTATCCTTTGTTGAAGAAACATAAAAACACATGGTTTAGCCAATAACATGAGGTATATATGTGCAACCACCAATAAGCAGCTCCTTAGGCTACCTAGGTAGGCTTTTCAACAATGAATACCAAGAGAACGAAACACATAAAATAAGTAAATTGAAAAGTTGCTCTCTCTGAATCATTAAAATAAAAATTTGGGCCCCAAAAAAGGCATTGTTAGACCATGGGGGAAAAGGGTATTCAGGGCATCATAATCATAATATGCTAAAACTTTTAAAGGGCTATTGTTTTATTTATTAAACTCCACAGCCTACAGGATTTGCTAAACTCTCAAACTGGACTTTGTAAAAACATTTTAAGAGTTGCAAAAAATTCTATTTTTGGGCAAGGGCAAAACACATTTAATAAAGTTGTCAATGCCATAACTGACTGAACTTATTATACAATGACCTAGATTAATTTCTTTTAAAGCCCTTTACTATTGCCTGTATTTCTTTGTATTAATCAGCTAGTTACATGTTCTTGACCAGTTACATCTCGTCCAGTAAATAAGAATTGCTAGAAATACGAGAATACAACGAGTAACATACAATGCCTGTATTTAGTTAACATGTAACTTAACATTACACAAATACACCTATTAAGTTACAGTACTTTAGTTTTGGAAAAAGCAATTAGTCTCTTTAATAATGTTTTTATGGGGTGTTTTTTGGTATTCAGGATCCCTTGTATAGGCTTTTCAAAAACTAGAATGAAAGATTTGTGTTTTTAAAAGACGCCATTTTGAAAATACAGCATCTCATGTTGGGGTCTTTTGACAATAAAGGAAATCTTGTAAGGTTGTGAAATTTATGGAATTCCTTTAAAAAAACACCATACCACATAGTAGTGTAGACTGTTTTAAAGAGGATGATAAGATTTTTTTTTTAATGTTTCTGTTTCAAAAGATTTTCTACTGCCCAGTAAATCCCATTCTGTACATTGAGAAGTTAACATTTGGACAGATTGAAGAAGGTACACAGTTTCAATGGGTAAATCTTGTCATTGTGCACTTTGACAATGTACAATGTGAGATCTGTCTGAATTCTGTTATTGTAGAGCATAAAAGTTGCAAACACTTTTTTTCTGTGAGAAATCAAATTCCTGTAAAATTATTTATTTTTAGCCAAAGCCAGAAAATGCTTTATGCTCAATACATTAAGATTTGCTTAATCTCTAATAAGCAGTTTTACACTATTATCAATATATATTACCTATTCAACAGACATGCCCCTATACCCATAAAACCCCAGGTGACGTGCGGGATTAAAAACCATAATGATTTAGGAATTTAAGTTATAATCATTACATTCTAAACAATAATAAAAGCAGCATAAACATAACACAGCATGTGTACTCTATACCCCTGTTCTATTTATTTAAAGGGACAGTAAACCTTAAAATTAATGTTATATAATTCGGCACATAGTGCAGAATTATATAACATTATATTAGCCAAACATTATTTAACATAATATTGCCTTTTTATTTTTAGCAAAAAACTCTGTTTTACAGACCCGCTCTCTGGGCTCTGCTGAGCGGGTCTGTTTTTTTTCCTCAGCGCATCGGGCCAGCTGTATAGTCACAGCCCGGCCCGACCGCGCCATAAGACTAAGTGCAGCTCGCTCCTGCTGTCAGACAGAGCGGGAGCGAGCTGCTGCTGTCAGACAGAGCGGGAGCGAGCTGCACTTAGTCTTATGGCGCGGTGGGGGCGGGCTGTGACTATACAGCTGGCCCGATGCGCTGAGGAAAAAAAACAGACCCGCTCAGCAGAGCCCAGAGAGCGGGTCTGTAAAACAGCGTTTTTTGCTAAAAATAAAAAGGCAATATTATGTTAAATAATGGTTGGCTAATATAATGTTATATAATTCTGCACTATGTGCAGAATTATATAACATTAATTTTAAGGTTTACTGACCCTTTAAAAAAAAAAAAAAAAAACTTACACACATCTTTCTGTTTTTGTAACATAAGTTAATTGCAAGTCACCTATTAGCATTCCTACACACTGTAAAAATAGATTAATCAACATACATGTGTTCCAGCTGTTAATTAATTAATTAATTAATAAGCATGTACACCTGACATTTAATTGTCTTTTATCTGGTGGTTGATATTTTAAATATAGATATATATTTAATTTAACAGATAAACAACTGGTTAACAAATACAGTAACATTTTCTATATGTTTTCTTTTAGCAGTTTACATTTGTCCTTACTCTATTCAGCATACTGACTATATTCACATAATTCATTTTGACAACAATATTAACAAAACTGTGATCATCTCCAATGATTAAAAAAAATTTTTTTTTGACCAACCTGGATGTTTCTTATGGCTTCTATCAAGAAGTCAGCACTCACAAATGTTGAAAAACATAGAAGTAAAGCAAAAAACAGCAACAGACGACCCATTTTGGAAACAACTGATTTGTAACAAGCACAGAGAATGTTTTATATTAGTGACCTAAACACAATACGTTAATGAGTAATATAACATCAAAGATTGCTTCAGATCCATGTCTGATAACCTATCATTCATTGTCATGTTTGCTGTATCTTCAGGTTTCAGGCCAGAAAGAAGCATGTTATTGTTTACTAATTCTTGAAAAGAAACACTGATTAGCCGGTGTAGTCGCAGATTTCGATACTGTAGAGAGAGACAAATATGTGCTAAAGGGGATTTCTTTATTGACTGAGCAACTGCCCTAGATTTGCAAATCCATTGTTCTTATGTCCCATCCTTTATTGAGCACAACAATACTTTATTAAAAAAATATTTTCCTTTGTTGTCTTTCATTAAACAAGTCTAACTTTCTTGTTATGGATAATCTTTTTTTCACAATGAACTCATTATGTATTGTTTTTAGGGTTAGTTTATAACTAGTCTAAATAGCATATATAGCACTTTTTTGCCTTCTCTTTGTCTTGTTAAATCTATTTTTAAATGTAGTCAAAAAGAGTCTTATCGTATAATGGTGTATTTAAAGGGACACTGAACCCAATTTTTTTCTTTCATGATTTAGATAGAGCATGACATTTTAAACAACTTTACTCCTATTATCAAATTTTCTTTATTCTCTTGGTATCTTTATTTGAAATGCAAGAATGTAAGTTTAGATAGAGCATGACATTTTAAACAACTTTACTCCTATTATCAAATTTTCTTTATTCTCTTGGTATCTTTATTTGAAATGCAAGAATATAAGTTTAGATGCCGGCCCATTTTTGGTGAACAACCTGGGTTGTCCTTGCTGATTGGTGGATAAATTCATCCACCAATAAAAAAAGTGCTGTCCAGTGTGCTGAACTAAGAAAAAAGCTTAGATGCCTTCTTTTTCAATTAAAGATAGCAAAAGAACGAAGAAAAAATGATAATAGGAGTAAATTAGAAAGTTGCTTAAAATGGAATGTTCTATCTGAATCACAAAAGAAAAAAAAAATGGGTTTAGTGTCCCTTTAATTAGGTGGACTGGCTACTAAGACTCTATGCATTATTGAGAGAGAGTTTGATTAGTGGTGCACTATCGTTAGCGCAGCCATGATACTGATTCATGAAAGTTTACATTTAAATAACATTGGAAAAAGAAATATTCATATTTTCATGTCGGGTTAGCTCTAATGAGATCATGTGATGGTGTTTGCACGAGACTGGGGTGTTTTTTCCCCACTTTTTTTCTCCCTTGACTTCTATGGGGGAATACGTGAACGTGCAAACGATATTATAAGTTCAGATTTTTGTGCTAGTCAGGTTACTGCTAGCGCAAAATACGTTTTTTTTTTAAACTTAATACCAGCGCAACCCGACTAGAGCAAAAATCTTAATTCTAGTGGATTTTTTACTATAGCAAAAAAGCTAAAAGCCAACTACCTCTCCTCCTTGTATTCTGGCCCAAATGTTTCTTTTATGATTCAGACTGAACATGCAATTTTAAACAACTTTGTAATTTATTTATATTTTAAAATCTTTGTTCTCTTGGTATCTTTTGTTGAAAATCAGGGACTTACGGTCAGGAGAATGCAACTGGAGCACTTTATGGCAGCAGTTTTTCCAAGAATTTTATACATTTGCAATAGCACTAGATGACAGCACTATTTTCTGCAATATAGTGATCCAGCCACCTACCTAGGTATCTCTTGAACAAAGAATACCATGGGAACACAGCAAATTTGACAATAGAAGTAAAATGTAGAGTTTTTTAAAACTGTATTATCTGTCTAAATCACAAAACAAAATTGTTGGGTTTCATATCCCTTTAATGTCCCAAAACCATAAGTTCTCACTCACATAACAGAATGACGTTTACTTGCAGAATCCAGTTCAGGACTCGGTGGACGCTCATCAGCTACAATAATTCAAAACAAATGGCAAATCCATAGATAGCAGCTCAGCAACACCATGATTTTTTTTTTTCTCTTTCACAGATTCTGTTATTACAGCCACAACACACACTGTTTAACAAATACTGATTGCCAAAGATTAAAGAGACAGTCTAGTCCAAAATAATCTTTCATGATACGGATAGGGCATGTACTTTTAAACAACTTTCCAATTTACTTTTATCACCAGTTTTGCTTTGTTTTCTTGGTATTCTTAGTTGAAAGCTAAACCTAGGTAGGCTCATATGCTAATTTCTTAGATCTTGAAGGCCGCCTCTAAGCTGAATACATTTTGAAAGTTTTTCAGTTTTTTTAGTTCATGTGTGTCATATAGATAACATTGAACTCACGCACGTGAAGTTACCTAGGAGTAAGCACTGATTGGCTAAAATGCAAGTCCGTCAAAAGAACTGAAATAAAGGAGCAATCTGCAGAGGCTTAGATACAAGATAATCACAGAGGTAAAAAGTGTATTAATATAACTGTGTTGGTTATGCAAAACTAGGTAATGGGTAATATAGGGATTATCTATGTTTTAAAACAATAACAATTCTGGTGTAGACTGTCCCTTTAACTGCAGGTAAGTGAAATATAAGTTTTGGGAAAAATCAGGACTGGATTCCTCACTTGCAACTCTTCATTCTCTTGGTATCCTTAGATGAAATGCTCTTAGGTAGGCTCAAGAATGTGCCTTTTGTCTGAAGCACTGCTGTGGCATAATGTATACTAATGTTATAAGCATTGTTGCAAAACAAATGTACTGTTCCAAACATGCAAACTCCTGAGTCCACTTTGGTAATGCTCCTTAAAGGGACATGAAACCAATTTTTTTTCATGATTTAGAAAGAGCATGCCATTTTAAACAACTTTCCAAATTAACTTCTATTATCTAATTTGCTTCATTCTCTTAATATCCAT
Source organism: Bombina bombina (assembly GCF_027579735.1). NCBI lineage: Eukaryota > Metazoa > Chordata > Amphibia > Anura > Bombinatoridae > Bombina > Bombina bombina. The sequence continues at coordinate 573,834,761 of NC_069503.1, read as the reverse complement.
TGTTGAAAAGCATATACATAGGCTTGGTAGCTGCTGATAGGTGGCTGCACATACATGTGATTGGCTCACCCATGTTCATGGCTATTTCTTCAACAAAGGATATCTGAAGAACAAAGCTAATTAAATAGTAAAAGTAAATTGGAATATTGTTTAAAATTGTATTCTTTATCCAAATCATGAAAGAACAATTTTGGGTTTCATGTTTCCTTAATAAAAGAAACAAAGGGATCAATGTAAATTTGATAATACAAGTAACGTGGATTTAAAAATAAAAAATAAAACTGTATGCTCTATTAGGCTCATAAAAAAGTTGGTTTTCATGTCCATTTTAATTCTGATGTTACTGTATAGTGTATATGTGAGACCACATATTATAAATGCTGCAAAAAATGCCTGCACAAAACTTTATACTTTTAAATAAAATTGGGATCTTAGTCACACAATATGGCCATATTCTGCTCAGCCAGTCACCAATTACAAGGTGGCCCAAGATAGACTGGTCCTAACACTATAAATTTTAGCCTTACTGGGTTGAATCATTTGATTCTATTATACCAAAATAGAATTTCAACACTGCAGTACTATGCCTCAACATGAATGTTAAATAGACTGAAATGTTTGTTTTTATTTTTTGGGTGTCCAATAATTAAGTGATTTGAAAATGAGTTGGTGCTGTCAATGTAATTGAATTGGATATTTAGAGTTGTGTGAATTAACTCCTGACTGGCACTTTCTGAAAATATAATGCTGGCCAGATTTCTGATTGTATTTACTTTTATCTAACAAAAGAGCATCGGTTGTATATTAACTGTTACTGCCTCTTCCTACTAAAGTTTATTGTGCATTGTACCTATAAGACAATAAGCATTGATAGGAAGTATACAACTGATTTTCTTTTGTTAGATACATTTAAAAGGACAGTCTAGTCAAAATTAAACTTTAATGATTCAGATAGGGCATGCAATTTGAATTAACTTTGCAATTTACTTTTATCATCAAATTTGCTTTGTTATCTTGGTATTCTTTTGTTGAAAGCTAAACCTAGGTAGGCTCATATGCTAAATTCTAAGCCCTTAAAGGCTGCCTCTCATCTCACTGCATTTTGACAGTTTTGTACAGCTAGACAGTGCTAGTGCATGTGTTTAATATAGATAACATTGTGCTCACTGCAGTGTAGTAATTTATGAGTTAGCACTGACTGTCAAGTCTGTCAAAAGAACTGAAATAAGGGGCAGTCTGCAGAGGCTTAGATACAGGGTAATCCCAGAGGTAAAAAGTGTATTCTTTTCATATGATAATTTCTAAGACCTCTTATCTCAGTGCATTTTGACGTTTTTTTAACAGCAAGACAGCACTAGTTCATGTGTATTATATAGATAACATTGTGCTCACTCCCGTGGAGTTATGCAAAACTTCAAGTAGACTGTCCCTTTAAACAGTATTTACTTTATAGTTTTTCAGGCAATAAAATGCCTACAAGTTTAATAGACCTACCTAAATAGTGATTGCTAGAACAGTGCACAAACTGGCAAGGAATGGGAGGATGTGATGACTTCCGGCGAGAGGCGGGGCGTGCTGAACGTTTGCACTCTCGCGCCTCTGCACTAAGCTACATCGTGGGCGCAGTTATCCTTGGCCAGTGAGTTCCATAGGCCCGGATTGTTAGACTGCATGGAGAGCGCCCTGAAGTCGACATAAAGATAGCTCCCATGTTGGAGCAGCACCATTCCCGTATCTGGCAGACAAGCGGTTTGCGCTATCATCGGTACCCAGTCGACAGCTACCTGGCAGCTAGAGAAGTCTCCACACTACCAATAGAAGACAGGAATCGCTCGAACGGATCGAGTCACTGCTGTGAACTTAACCTCACGAGCCATATACTCAATACATGCGGCTCTGTACAGAAGAGCGGGCGGCCTCACCACTGACGGTTAGTGGTATCATACAAAGGTACTGTGTGTGTGAGAGTGGTTACTCGGTAACTGAAAAGTGGCTGTGTTTTCTTGGAATAAGCCGGAGCAGCTGGGTTTAACCCGAATTACAAGTGGCAACTACGTAGTTTATTATTACAGTTTGGCTGAGCTGGTGTGCCAGCGTAACAAAATATATCGTATACTCAACTCTATTGAACAGTTGTGATTGTGTATTCAATTGGAAGATGGTATTCCTATAACTAGTTTGTGTATACTTACTTCTGTGTTACTCTCCAGAGGTAAACCTCCATGGACTTTTCTTTATCTTTTGAGATAATCATTTAGTTATCGCATTATACACAAAATATTTTAAGAACAACTGAATATGTACTATAAATAATTTGCAAGAAATATATTGTTGCATACCTAGGTATGTGATCATACTTACTGTGGTAAACGGTATATACTATAAGGTCTATTAAATTTAGTCTTGTCAGATCATTGTTGGTAACCCAATATAGTATATTCTGCTTATAGGTCAAGCTCAATACTTTGCGTTTAATTAATATATGTCTATCTTATCTAATCTCATATAAGGCATCTCAGAAACAGGTACTTCAAATATTTATGTATTGAGTCTAGTATAAATTTCTGAATAGCACATAAGTTTTTTGAGATGTTCTTTTTGTCTACAGGCTTATTCGAGTATACCTCAAGCTCTATATTAGATGGTCGAGATAAACATTTAATTACTGTTCTATATAGAATTTATGTAAAAAATAATTAAATGTGTATTATATCTTATATTCAGGTATTGTAGCATACTAAGGTATAATATCAACTGAGATAAATTATGTTTCTTATAATATTGGCTAAGAATGTGCTAGAATGATTACTACTGTTAAATGTATATAGCATACCCTGCTCTTAGGTCAAGTACACAGAACCACAAGCAGTTACAAAAACCCTCTGTCCTAAGGCAGGTAATAACCAGCACAGTGTATCACAGTCTTCTCAGATAGAAGAGGAGCAGAACTCTTCTCCACCAAAGAGCGACTATGGTAACTCACACACCGGGACCCATCCTACCCCCGTGGTGCAGCATGAGAGACCCCTACTAGATGGACATCAGGATGGTGTGGCCGGCCATCTGACCAGCAAAGCCTGGGGTGTTGGGAGTTGGACCCTTACAAGGCGGGGAAAACAGGGAGTATCCCGACATCGCTTTGACACTTCTGAGTGACAAGTCATTGCTAGACATGAAACGATTATAAGGCTTATACTTACTCCCCCATGATATCCCCGGCAACCAGTGGGTGGTATCTATACCTTCCAATTCAGATTTATCACATCGTTACTTCCAACAATTTGTTGGTCAGCTTGCTGTAACTGGAATTGGTTGAGCAGAGACTACCGTAAAGCTCATATAAGTTAATTATGTTGCTTTTATTTCGGTTCACTATATGAATCCAGATGTTTGCACTGTTACATGTTATGCTTACAATTGTCCCTCACTGTTCCCCTTACATCTGTTGCAGTTGTGCCTTCCAATACAATTCTTATGATTTTCAGGAACTAGTACGTTTAACTCCTCACACGCACCTTTTGGTATAGTACTGAGCACACAATTATCCCCCCCCTATATGCTTGCACTATATGGATATAATCTTTTCTCATACAATAGACTCACACCAAGATATCATAAGAGCAGGCCAATTATTTCTCTTATTGAACAGATACCAAAGCTTTTGCATTAAAAACCTGCTATAACTAAACCCACCATATCTTACCAGTACCACCTTGTACTGCTTACTAACTCTATTATAATTTGTGAGTAAGCTAGGCCACCCTAATTACTATATCCCAAATAACGTCTCAAACTGTATATATAGATATGCAACTGGTCTACTATTCAGTAAAATTAAGAGTTTAATCAGAAATATTAATTAAGGTCAACTCAACAATATATTAATCTGCCTCTAAATCTCAGCTTTTTGACATATTATTTGTAAGATCTTAACTCCCCTCACTCCCTAAACGTGGTTCCCCTTCATTATTGTATCTCTTTATATCTTCAGCTAGTACTCAACCTATAACTTATCTATTTATTTATTTTAAACTTATCAAAAGGTCCAAGTGTCGCCATCTTTGGGACTACCAGTAGTCACCACATGAAGATAAGATTATTATAAAATGGAGGATTCAGAAGCTCATGTAATGTTACTCACTATATCACTCACTAACTTCAGTATACTTTGTTAATGCTTTTTCGTGTCATTATGTGTATAAAGCTGTACCATTTATAACTTGGCAGTTACCATCTGATGTATCGTTTGAAAATCCTCAAAAAAATAATAATAATATTACACTGTATCCACTATGAGTAATATTCTAAAAAGTATATATATCACAAACGTTTTCACAGATATATGTGTGGACTGTTAAGTCTAAACAGTTCCACTTTAGGTGAGTGATTATGTTAATTACTGATGTTGGTATTTGATTGATGCCAACTTTATAGTAAATGTAAATTGTTAGGTGGTCCTAACATTGGTAATATACTGATATGACTTCAAAACCTTATTTTTATTTTTAGTTGCATTAATAATGCAATGATATCCACTAAAGGGGTGAACTTAGGATCATTACGTTGGGAGCTTATAGTTTACACCTCCAAATACCCTAATATGTTGCTTGGTAAAACAAACAATTTTGTGTCCTAGGTGCAGCAGTCTTTATTATTCCCAGTATAATAGTACTGAGTGGAATAATTCTCCAATTTATTAGCTGCTGCAAGCAGATACGTGCTTAACACCGTAACGTTTGTGACAGCATAATGTATATAACCTAAGGGAATATTGTGAGGCAGTGGTGGGCATACAAATATTTTATGATCACGAGTTACAGTTGGACTATGTTAGTTTATTCCGCTCAATGGTTATTTCTATGTCACCACAAAATGCGCTCTAACATAGTATATTATATGGTCATACTGATGTAGTCAGCCCACATATTTTACTTGAGCTCAGCAGTTTGCACTCGGTAGCTTAAAATAGTGTAATAGTTATGTGTTTCTCAAACTTGCACTTTATCCTCTAAGTTTGATTTTTACCCCTTAATTGTTTAATCCTTGTCGGATTTAATAATATGCAACCACTGTGAATTGTTACCATGATATTACAATTAAGCGTGGCAACAATGTATTTCAATTTGGCTGTTTTGTCTGTGTGCTCAATCGCACTCGTTTCTTTGTTAATAATTTTTTCTTTCCTAAATATTTATTGGGAAATATTAAATTCCAAATTTGGATGAAGAGCAAGTGGAGGGTATTCCATTTATTCAATAATACCTATCTAGAAAAGAGCGAAATCTATTGGGAAACAGCCAAGGCCTTCTTCAGGGGGGAAATTAAAGCATTCTTACTCAAATGGAAGAAGATCACTAAGGCTAGAGAAAATCAATTAACAAATACACTTAAAAAACTGTTATAAGAAATATGTAGATAACCCAGTTAAATCCAGGTGGGATAAATATCAAGAATCAAAAACTGAAAGAGAGAGATTCTTAAATAAAAAAATAGTGCGGGAGGAGATAAAAAATAGAGCGATATTTGCAAATTTTAGTGGCAAAGCAGTAAAATGGCTGGCACATTTAGCAAAGGCGCATAAGAAAGGAAATTATTTTGAGGCTATCAAAGACAAAAGAGGTAGATTTACAGACACTACAGAAATTTAAAATATTTTTCATGAATTCTTTAATAAACTGTATACTCATGAATATAAATATAAATAGGAAAAAATCTTTTTGGGAGAAAATCCTGATTCTCAGACTCTCTAACGAGAGCCTGGACTTGCTAAACGTCCCCATTTCAATAGAAGAAATCCTAAAAGGGATTAGACAAGCGAAAGCAGACAAGATCCCCAGATCAACTCCCAATAGAGTTCTACAAAATTCTGCAGGAACAAATAGCTCCAGTACTTCAGATCCTTTTCAATAGATATAATGTAGAAAATAAAATGGATTCCTGCTACTTCACAATGTAAAATATCACTGTCATTTAAAAAAAGATAAAGATAGAGGTTCAGCCGATTCTTATTTACCCATATCCCTGCTTAACAATGATTATAAGCTGTTAAACGCAATTATAGCTCAGAGGCTTAAAAAAAGTTCTGGATCCCCTAATCCATCACAATCAGACCGGGTTTATGTCAGGCAGAAATCCTACTAAGAATATGTGCAGAGTGCTGCTGCTAATTGAACATATATACTTAAAAAGAAATAAGGCGCAAAAAGATAATCCTGATGCAGCCCTGATCACAATAAATTCTGAAAAGGCATTTGACTCAATTACATGGGATCACTTGTTTACGTCACTGAGAAAATTCGGATTAACTGGTCATTTCTTTGACTTCATTAAACTAATATACAAAAATCCTTCGGCATGTTTAGTAATAAATGGATCGCCCTTTGATAAAATTAATATCTCCAAAGGCACTAGACAGGGGTGCCTGCTTCCCCCCCCCACTCTTTAACGTAGTAATCGAACCGCTGTCAATTCTACTCAGAAAATAATTAGGGAGGGTCTATTTAGGTGGGAAAAAGATGGTTTTATCTCTCTATGCGGATGATTTAATGATCTGTATAGGTAATTAGGGATAATTTAGGAATATAGTTCCTTTACAGGCTATAAAATTAATCTGGTCAAATCAGAAATTCTGTGGTTATTCAGAAAGATTAACAGCTTATTAGATACCCCTTTTAAAGAATCTAGGGATCATATTAGGTATCTAGGTATTATACTCAGTAAAAACCCTACAACCTGGTATGATCTTAACTATGGGAGACTCTGGCCTGCTTTAGATAGAGATCTGCAGAGATGGGGAGTGTTACCAATTCCCCTATCGGTCAAAGTTCAGCTAGTTAAAATGATCATTCTACCCAAAATTGTATTCCTCTGTCAGAATCTCCCACTCTTTATAAGGAAAAAGGATCTCAAACAATTCCATGCGGAATGCAATCATTTTCTGTGGAAAGGGAAAAAAAACAAGAATAACTCTAAAGAAGTTAATGCAAAAGAAGGAATATGGATGTCTAGGGTTCCCTAATATTAATAAATATTACAATTGGGCCTTAATGGTCAAGATTGCCAGTGACTGGATCACCAGGAAAAACATACGACCAGATTACGAGTTTTACGTTAGGAGCTATGACAAGCAGTTTTTTCTCACCGCTCACGTACCTGCAGCGCTGGTATTACAGTTTTTTTTAAATCCGGCGTTAAAAGGCAAGAAGTGAGCGCAGAGCAAAATTTTGCCCCATACCGCACTCAGGGGCGGACTGACCATCCGGGCAAATAGGACCTGGACCGAGGGCCCAGCAAGTAGGGGGGCCCACAAATGGCATCTCCATGGCTCCTGGTGTGCTACTTAAGCTGGGGTTGAAAGCTACCCTAACAGTAACTAAGCAGTTTAGTGTGGGTTTATTGGGGACCTTGTGACTGGATGTGAGGTTGTTTTCTCAGGGGACCCAAGAGTATAGGGGGGTCCTGTTGGGGATCTGTCGCTTTCAAAGGCCATGGAGTGTGGGGGTCTGGCCCTGGAGGTTGGGGGCCCTGTCTCTGACCCTTGACAATGTGGGTTTTGGCCCTGGAGGTTGGGGGGCCTGGTGGGGGCACGGCTGGGAGGCTACAATGTTAATTTGCATAAGTGTGGGTCAGTGTGAGACAGTGGGGGCCCTTACCTAATTTTAGCCTGGGGCCCTGATTGGTCTCAGTCCGCCCCTGACCGCACTCAAATACCAGCACTGCTTAAGTCAGCGGTGAGCTGGTCGTACATGCTCGTGCACGATTTCCCCATAGACATCAATGGGAGAGCCGGCTGAGAAAAAGTCTAACACCTGCAAAAAAGCAGCATAAAACTAAGTAACGCAGCCCCATTGAGTCCTATGGGGAAACACATTTTATGTTTACACCTAACACACTAACATAAACCCGAGTCTAAACACCCCTAATCTTATACTTATTAACCCCTAATCTGCTGCCCCGACATCGCCGACACCTACATTATACTTATTAACCCTTAATCTGCCACTCCAGACACCGCCGCCTCCTACATTATACTTATTAACCCCTAATCTGCTGCCCCCAACATCGCCGCCACCTACATTATATTTATTAAACCCTAATCGGCTGCCCCTAACATCGCCACAACCTACCTACATTTATTAACCCCTAATCTGCCGCCACCAACGTCGCTGCCACTATATTAAATGTATTAACCCCTAAACCTAAGTCTAACCCTAAACCTAACACCCCCTAATTGAAATATAATTAAAATAAATCTAAATAAAATTTCTATCATTAACTAAATTATTCATATTTAAAACTAAATACTTACCTATAAAATAAACCCTAAGCTAGCTACAATATAACTAATAGTTACATTGTATCTAGCTTTGGGTTTATTTTTATTTTACAGGCAAGTTTGTATTTATTTTAACTAGGTAGAATAGTTATTAAATAGTTATTAACTATTTAATAACTACCTAGCTAAAATAAATACAAATTTACCTGTAAAATAAAACCTAACCTAAGTTACAATAACACCTAACACTACACTACAATTAAATAAATTAACTAAATTAAATACAATTAAATAAATTAAATTAGCTAAATCACAACCCCCCCCCCACTAAATTACAGAAAATAAAAAACAAATTACAGATCTTTAAACTTTAAAAACAACCCCCTAGCCTAAGCTAAACTATCAATAGCCCTTAAAAGGGCCTTATGCAGGGCATTGCCCCAAAGTAATCAGCTCTTTTACTTGTACAAAAGAAAATACAAACAACCCCCCCAACAGTAAAGCCCACCACCCCCACACCCAACCCCCCAAATAAAATACTAACTAAAAAAAACTAAGCTCCCCATTACCCTGAAAAGGGCATTTGGATGGGCATTGCTCTTAAAAGGGCATTTAGCTCTTTTGCAGGCCGAAAGCCCTAACCTAAAAAATAAACCCACCCAATACACCCTTAAAAAATCCTAACACTAACTCCCGAAGATTCACTTACCGGGAGAAGTCTTCATCCAAGCGGCAAGATGTCCTAAATGAAGCCGGCAGAAGTGGTCCTCCAGACGGGTAGAAGTGGTCTTCCAGACGGCATCTTCTATCTTCATCCTTCCGGCGCGGAGCGGGTCCATCTTCAAGACATCCGACGCGGAGCATCTTCTTCAAACGACGGCTTCTTCGTAATGAATATCTCTTTAAGTGATGTCATCCAAGATGGCGTCCCTTAGATTCCGATTGGCTGATAGAATTCTATCAGCCAATCGGAATTAAGGTAGAAAAAAATCCAATAGAAAAAACAGCCAATAGAATGCCAGCTCAATCCTATTGGCTGATTGCATCAGCCAATAGGATTTTCTCTACCTTAATTCCAATTGGCTGATAAAATTCTATCAGCCAATCGGAATCTAAGGGACGCCATCTTGGATGACGTCAGTTAAAGAGATATTCATTACGAAGAAGACGTTGTTTGAAGAGGATGCTCCGTGTCGGATGTCTTGAAGATGGACCCGCTCCGCGCCGGAAGGATGAAGACTTCTTCCCGTCTTTTTTTTATTTTGATAGGGCTATTAGATTAGGTGTAATTAGTTTAAAGATCTGTAATTTGTTTTTTATTTTCTGTAATTTAGTGGGGGTTTTTGTGTGATTTAGCTAATTTAATTGTATTTAATCTAGTTAATTTATTTAATTGTATTTAATTTAGTTAATTTATTTAATTGTAGTGTAGTGTTAGGTGTTATTGTAACTTAGGTTAGGTTTTATTTTACAGGTCAATTTGTGTTTATTTTAGCTAGGTAGTTATTAAATAGTTAATAACTATTTAATAACTATTCTACCTAGTTAAAATAATTACAAACTTGCCTGTAAAATAAAAATAAACCCTAAGCTACAATGCAACTATTAGTTATATAGTAGCTAGCTTAGGGTTTATTTTATAGGTAAGTATTTAGTTTTAAATAGGAAAAATTTAGTTAATTATAGTAATTTTATTTAGATTTATTTCAATTATATTTAAGTTAGGGGGTGTTAGGGTTATGGTTAGACTTAGATTTAGGGGTTAATACATTGAATATAGTGGTGGCGACGTTGGGGATGGCAGATTAGGGGTTAATAACTATAATGTAGGTGGCGGCTATGTTAGGGGTGGCAGATTAGGGGTTAATAATATTTAACTAGTGTTTGCGAGGCAGGAGTGCTGCGGTTTAGGGGTTAATATGTTTATTATAGTGGCGGCGATGTCCGGAGCGGCAAATTAGGGGTTAAAAATGTTATTATAGTGTTTGCGATGCGAAGGGCCTCGGTTTAGGGGTTAATAGGTAGTTTTTTGGGTGTTAGTGTACTTTTTAGCACTTTAGTTATGAGTTTTATGCTACTGCGTTGTAGTGTAAAACTCATTACTACTGACTTTAGAATGCGTTACAGATCTTGCAGGTAGAGGGTGTACCTCTCACTTTTTGGCCTCCCAGGACAGACACGTAATTCCGGCACTATGGAAGTCCCATAGAAAAAAGGGTTTACGAAGTTTACATAAGTCGTTTTGCGGTAATGCCAGAGAAGTGTGCTGTGCCCCTAAACCTGCAAGACTTGTAATAGCAGCGGTAGTGAAAAAGCAGCGTTAGGACCTGTTAACGCTGCTTTTTCAGCTTAACGCAAAACTTGTAATCTAGCCGATAGTTTCCTATTTTCAAATTGAAGATCAATTAGTGGGTCCCTACTCGTTAAATGCTTTATTACGTTGTACAGGTAAAGATGTTCCCTTACATTTATGGGTTAGGAAGACAATAACTAATATAATTATAGCCTGGAATAATTTCTGTAAGACACTTCAAAATTAATAACAGAAAGTCTCAGTATTTAATCATTTGTTTAAACCCAGCTTTCACTCTTGGACTAAACTATGGAGTCTTTAGTAAATGGAAACAGAAAGGCCTGTCCCTGATATTTCAAATTGAAGATACAGAATTAAAGGTAGCTAAACTTTCAGTACTCTAGTCCAACAATTTGCACTATCTTCAAAATAATTGTTTGTGTATCTTCAAGTTAGGCACTATTATGAGACAATAACTAAAAACTATGGTCAGGATTGGTCTCTGGGAGTGATTGACATGGAACTTAAATTAAGGCAAGCAGAGGCTAGTGGGGTTTCCATTTGGTATAACCTAATTTTACAAGAATCAGGACAAGAACTGTTAAATCAATTACACAGGAGCTGAATAACAGAGGTTGAGGAGACCAAATTAATAGAGATTGAGGAAAGTATTAAATTAGTTCATAGGACGACAAAATCAAATGGGTGGAGAGAATCACATATACAGATTTTACATAGAGCTTACATCACGCCCTCAGCAATGGCTAAATGTGATGTTAAGGCAGAGTTTAAATGCACTAGATGCAGACTAAGAAATGCAGGACTCTCACATAGGGTTGCTACCTTTTACTCAATAAAAAAAATACCGGCTATGGGTGGGCGTGACCACAAAAGGGTGTGGCCAGAAAAAAGGTGGGGCCAAAAAGAGGCAGATTTACTCAATGTTACATGGTGACCATGTTTCCTCATTTGTACTTAAAGGGATAAAGAAATGATTGCCCCCTTCTTAACCAAACTGCAGATGTGTGGGCTTAGTTTGATAGTTACCCACCTGATTTCTAACATGATTAAACAACAGGATTGTTATTCTATTTGTAGTTCTGTTGCTATGAGTAGCATAGATCATCGATCCAACATATAACAGTCATTTGAGTCTGCTTTTATGTGAATGGTAGCATTTATCCATGTATTGCTAAGACTTGGTTTGAAGTTTTTTTTTGTGTGTTCAGATATTTTCTTTAAAATCAATATTACAGAAAACATTATTATAAAATTATATCGTCCAATTAAATAATCAGTTAAATCATCAAGTTGTAAAATAAATGCTGGAACCTTGTTTGTGTTCAAATATATTAATAGCTGATTTACTTTTTATGATATTGTAATATAGGGGTGTCCTGCTAGGGTTTATGGGGGGGACAAAATTCTGTGATTTCTTGTTATTTATTATCTATAGATAACTACTGTTATTTGCATCAGTTATGTCATTTTATATTACTCTCTGAAAGTCTGAATGTGTGTTTTTTTTATAATCATCATCATCTCTCAGCTGCATCACTGCATGTCATCCCTCTGCTTCTCAATAAAAATATATGTACTACTACTGTACATAAAGCTAAATTATATGCTTGCTGCTGTCTTAACACAGTTATTATGCATGAAGAAATAACACAATATTAATTCTTCATGCATAATAACTGTGTTAAAATAGCAGCAAGCGAGGGGGGCGTGTCTGATCATCGACCAAGATGGCTGCTTTCAACATGGGCTGTGTCTGAGCATAAGCAACTCCGCTGTTTGTTGCCTTGCTAACACATAATCTACAACTACTCTGAGTGAGATCATACACTTGAACACTAGAGAATCAGTTCTATCTAGTTTTTTTTTCACGAAAGTCCAGTCCAGAAGACCATACTAGAGGAGGTGCACAGCGGAGGCCTTATCGTGGCCTGGACCTTCATCTACCCCTCCAAGATCCTGCTTAAGGATAGAAGTACACAGATACTACTACTGTTTCAAACCTCTGATTTAAGAAAAGTTGCTATTTAACAAAGAACACACTTTCTGTATGGTGCTATAAAACGACCATTCTTCTCTTTCTTGGCTCCCTGATATACTGGGAGGAACAGACGACGAAACATGTCATTACTTATTGAGGTATCAGCTGCACTAAGTAGGCTCCTAGACGCATGCCAGATTGCTATCGTAGATGCGCTTCAGGACGCAATCACTACCTCTGAAGACGAAACCCCACTAGGAGGGCTTAGTGGTTCCTGTGAGACAGCGGACAGGGCCAGAGAGCCCCGTGGACAATACTCGGCCACTTCAGTTGTCACACTTCGACAGGAGACTGGGGAGGCCTTTCTTTTATGGGCCATGGCACCAGACTAGAACGTAAGGGCGATAAATGGAGATCGGGCTGTGCGGGATGATGGAGCAGCCTACTCTAACTTTGCCGCACTATGTGATATGGGGATTGCACCTATTTCTGGCGTGACATGTGAGGAGAATGCCTTGATAAACACATGTGACTATCTGGCAAGTAGAACTATACTACCTAAGTTAGGGGATTGGTCCGGTACAGTTATACCTACAAATATGGTGCCGACCATTGAACTGGGCCTGGACGTGTCCCTGCGAGTCCCTTCCTCAAGCACGAGGTTGGATTGCTTATTTTTGATGCATCGCTGCACAGCAATGTCCACTCTACTATCCTTCAATGCTGTGGGAATAGGTTAGTTGTCGTCTTGTTCTAGTGAGTCTCTGACAACTCATAGTGATGAGAGACTTCCCTATGTGAACATTTTTTTTTTTTCCCTCAGCATAAACCACTCTTTTGAGCTGGACATAGCACCGCTGCAAGTTTTTACCAAGGGGTATACTATATGGTTATATTATTGTATGTGATTCTTCTAACATATGTGGGGACATTTTGTGAAATATTTTCCATATGCTGCTGGACATTACGAGAGATGAAGAGTTGCTGACCTATGTCCAAAATTTTGCTAAGCTTACTTTTACAGCTCAATTTCTTTTTACATTTTGATTCTTGATTGCTCTATCTGCAAAGTTTGTGCCATTTTAAGCTTAAGTTTTATCTTATCCCAATGTTAAGTTATGTTAGTAATTATTTTCTCACTGTCATGTGTATGTGATTTCTAAGTTGCTGCCTATATCTGTTACATACCAGAGAGGTAGATGGATAGAGCCTCTAAAGTAAAGACCTTATAATGTGGGGTATACTATACACTTGTAGAGAGTTTTTAAGATTAACCACTAGATAGTCTATTCCCCGTCCAAGACCTATCTTCAGGGTGTTTGTAACCCTAAATTGAGCACCCTATATCTTTATTTAGTGCATAAAAATTCCAAAAAAAGTTGTAGGAGGTGTTTGCGGGCTGCACAACTTAGGTAAAAATTAAGTTTATTTAATCATTTAAAATAGATACAAGCACAGTTACAATTGTTGTCCCAAACACACAGGGGAAAAAGACTGCCTTCCGACGCGTTTCCTGCTCAAACTGAGCACTTCATCAGGGATGGCAGGTGTCTCCCTTCCAAACTATTTATTGGAGTTGAACGACTTAACCCTTTGTGAACTACGCTCTAAAAATAAATGTTCAGTTCATCTTTTCAACAAATGTTGTTACTGAACAAGGATCACATGTCTTCAACTCCAACAAATCTCACCATTTTCTAACAAATGATACATTAGTTACTACAATATTTACATTAAACATTTTAACATTTTAATTTGTTTGCAGTTTGAAAAATAGAAGGAATTGCTATGTTGAAAGAAAGTGCTTCATAATACATTAAACAATTTCTAAGTAAACAGTGTACTCTAAGAGAAATCTTTATGGCCTATGTGTGTATCGGTTGGTACGTGTAGCCATATTATTTGGTAACGAATTATAAACGCGAACTTTTTTTGTTCATATGTTAAGTTTCGCTATATATGGATCCATGTACCTACCCAGTACACTTTATGCATCTCACAGAATGTACATTTTCACAGTATATAGATTCAAATGAATCATGTTACCTTAATACATCAATAACAATTTGGGTTAATAATAATGATAATCAATTTATGTAAATTGTTTTTGCCTGCTATTTCTTTTCTATAAGTTTCCATACTCACAGTCATATTAATTTTATCAATTTTGATTTTGATTTTGAAATAGCAGACAACACAATTTTCCTTAATCTGCAAATTTGTTTATAATACTACTAGCTATTTGTTATTTGTCCCCTATCATATATATATGACCAATTCTATTATTAAATCATAGGAAGTTTTATAAACTATATGTGGTGACTTATATATACTATAGAGACATTGAGCTAGTTCCCAGTAAAATAAACACTAAAGGTATACTTGGGTCCAAACTTACTTTCTACATAAATAGACTAAGATCACTACTAAAATACATAGAGCTAGCTCCCAGTGTAATACATACACGAGTTATCTTTGTATCTAAACTCAAAACCCATAGATTCGCATTACTATAAATTTATATTATTTTTCTATCTGAAACAACATAGGTAAACATAGAGCTAGCTCACAGTACAATAAATATACAAGTTACCTCTACAGCTAAACTTAAAATTAAAATTAAAATAAAATAAAATAAAATTTACATAAATTGATTATCATTATTATTAACCCAAATTGTTATTGATGTATTAAGGTAACATGATTCATTTGAATCTATATACTGTGAAAATGTACATTCTGTGAGATGCATAAAGTGTACTGGGTAGGTGCATGGATCCATATATAGCGAAACTTAACATATGAACAAAAAAAGTTCGCGTTTATAATTCGTTACCAAATAATATGGCTACACGTACCAACCGATACACACATAGGCCATAAAGATTTCTCTTAGAGTACACTGTTTACTTAGAAATTGTTTAATGTATTATGAAGCACTTTCTTTCAACATAGCAATTCCTTCTATTTTTCAAACTGCAAACAAATTAAAATGTTAAAATGTTTAATGTAAATATTGTAGTAACTAATGTATCATTTATGTTAGAAAATGGTGAGATTTGTTGGAGTTGAAGACATGTGATCCTTGTTCAGTAACAACATTTGTTGAAAAGATGAACTGAACATTTATTTTTAGAGCGTAGTTCACAAAGGGTTAAGTTGTTCAACTCCAATAAATAGTTTGGAAGGGAGACACCTGCCATCCCTGATGAAGTGCTCAGTTTGAGCAGGAAACGCGTCGGAAGGCAGTCTTTTTCCCCTGTGTGTTTGGGTAACAATTGTAACTGTGCTTGTATCTATTTTAAATGATTAAATAAACTTAATTTTTACCTAAGTTGTGCAGCCCGCAAACACCTCCTACAACTTTTTTTGGAATTTTTATGCATTATGTCAGCGCAAGGGAAACGCTGAGGAGAGGTGTATGCAATCTATGACCTGTGTTTCTTTCCAAGCAACTAAAGCCTGCATAGCAGACAATCACTGAGCTACCCTGCAGGTGTGTTCAGCGTGTGAGGACAACTAGGAGAAATCGACACGGACCAGATCATTTACCACTGACATTGAAATTTGCCCTTCCTGCGGTGAGTAGGACCGGAATTAATGATATTATTCACTGTGATTATCAAGTCAGTCGTTTTGATACCGGTGTGGGTACTGTGTATTGTGGTATAAGCATTGATCTCTAACGTGATTAAGAGGATATACATCTGAACACACACACGCTATTAAAAAGGGCATACACACCTGTGATGAAAATATGCTAGTGGATGCCGTTTTTTCAATAACAACACGTTATTAAATTGATTATACAACCATACCATTGTGTTGCACCACTGGAGTTTATCTAATATCATAGAGCTTGTTGATTAACATTGCTTTGGAACATTACGATACCACTGTCATTTAACATTCCATGGGACCTATTGCAGTCGCTGTTTAAAGTCTAGTGTATGAGTGTTGGTTTCTTTATTTAGTGGATGTCACCAGATAATAAAAACAACTACAAATCCCCATCCTATCCACTAGAGAGGAGCGAAGGACTAGCTGCAGTTAGTTTCAATTAAGATTGGAAGGCTTATACACTACATCTATTAAGCCATTAAATCACTGCTAGGCCCCTAAGCTATTCCACAAACATGGTTGTATTATTTTAGTATGATAGTTTACCCACTTAAAGTGACAAAGGGTACTTAGAGATTGGAAAGACTTCTAAACTTTTTTGCTCCTCATTCCACTTCAACAGATTTGATCTGATACAATTATGCGGCTCCTTTCAATTGAAATTTGGTCTCCCCGTCTAAATATTTGTTTATTTATACAAACAGCGAAACGTAGATTCTTTAAGACCCTCCCCAATATTTTCATGAAAACAGAATAGTGTGTCCGGTTCCTGTAAAGTTATTTTCCTTTTCCCAATTCTCAAAAGTTTTATTAAATAATATGTATTGAAAAGATATCCTATAGTTAAGTTTAAGTTGTTTAGATGATACTGAATAGACCTAATAGAGATCTTGTGACCAGGGCCGTCTTTAATATTGATTGGACCCTGGGCAAAAATTTTCTTGGGCCCCCCACCCCATGCAATTTTGCTCTCCACCCCAACATCCCAAAAAACAACTAAATCAATTTTTTTTATTATTATTAGCCCAGCGGTGGATCATCCACTGCTGGGCTAATCATTTAAAAAAAAAATGCAATATGTGAAACTGGACCTAAGCAGTACTAATAAGTAAATAAATATATAAATTCCTCCACTGTGGATTCATTTAATATTCTTTTGAATGTGATTCTGGTGTGAGGTTAGCTGGTTAAAGAGATTTAGGGCAGCCAACAGGAGCAAAGCAAGGTAAAGGAGGAAGCATGGAGGTGCAGACAAATATAAGTTTAGTGACTGGAACAGCAGAACTACTATGGGAAGCTGTAAAATCTGAGACAGAGAGAAAATAAAAACTATAAAAATAAACCTTACATTAATGTGTGAAGTATCAGCATGATGCTATACATCAGCCACACCAGCACATGTCGCTTCTTTGCTAGGAACAAGTTCCCTCTCACCCTGAACTAGACAATGCTGCATGGGGAGGGGCGTGTGTGCACTAACTTATTCTTCCCACTGACACCTTTCTACAAAGCACTATTCCCCTAACAAACTTCAGTTAGTTGATCTTAGGGCCACAGCAGAAATAGCAGGGCTAAGGGGACCAGTAGACTGGATGCTGTCTGTCCAAGGCTGCATGGATACAGTGTGAGATGAGTCACACAGCCTCAAGACTGAAGAGAGCAGTGTATGCAGCTGCACAGATGCTCAAATCCTCATGTGCCTGCCGCTCCAGCTTTCTGCTGCATGCGCCTACAGTCAGCCCTACCCAGAAACAATCCCCACCACCAGAGCAGTTACCTGGTAACAGTGGTAACCCCAGTAGGACCTTTTCTGATGCAGTGGGAAATGGCTGGATGCCGAGTTAGGGCTTTACTTTGCATTTCCTTAATCCTTATAGTCCATGCTTTATGTACAGTACTGTTATAAGCTGCTGTTTTTCATATATATGGAAAGTTATTGCGGTGGGGCCCAGAAGGAGGCCCTATATGTCTAAAACTTAAAAAAAATTGAGGTCAATCACCATGCCTATTAATCATATAGATAATACAACACTGTTAGTATTATTATGGGCTCTTAGCTTATTGCTACGTATAGTTATTGATAAGTAAGCTACTGTTTATGACCCATATTAGGGATGTAATATGTTCAGTGTCTCAAGAGTATGGTTTATTTCTGTAATTTGCCCCCACGAGTTGGAGTCCTATTTACATGGATATTCTGTATCGTTTTATTTTTTCCTCAATAAAAAATAAAAAAAAAATAAAAAATAGCAGCAAGCATATAATTTAGCTAAGAATGATTAAAGTATTTTTTTCAGCAGCCCTGTTTCGTTCGCCTCAACACATGCTGATGCATCAAGACAGTATAAATTTGAGACTCAGAGTCAGAGTGAGACCTCCTTACCAGCGCAAGCCAAGTCTTCTTGTTGAATGAAGCCGGTTAGCGTCAGCCGCGCCCATAACAGTCAGTCACGTCACGTGTAGTCACTCACGCTCGCCTTGCAGACACTAAACAGCGCTGCGCTGGCATGGATTGCAATCAAATTGCAATTATTGGACAGTTTGGACAGTCAAACACAGCCTCAGGCAGATGATCTAGACGGAGTCGACGCTGATTATGACATCACTGGCACTAATTAAAAAAAACGGCTTTTGCATTGCCGGTATTATACTCATTCCGGCACAGCTCCTAATCTCTGATTACCGGCCGTGCCGGTAAAATACCGGCTGGGTGGCAACCCTACTCTCACATTGTTTCTGGGAATGTCCCAAAATTCAATAGGTTCCTGGAGACAAGGATCTCTTTAAATAAAAAACTGATTTTTTTACTTCACAAAAAAACCCATGCACCTGATCAACACAGCAATTCTCTTAGGCAGAAATAGGATCTTGAAAACATGGTAAGCAAGGTACAGCTCAAGTATAAAAAAAAAATTACTAAAAATATACTCGTTTAAATAAATATAGAACAATTTGAGGTAGATAAAACCCAAGAGAAAGGGGTTAGAAACTTTTTTGGGAAATGGCAAAAAGTAATATTATCCCTAACAGATAAAACCCAGAGACAAATTATAGTTCCCTTCAGGAAATCTGAAACTTGTTTTCTTTTTAAAAATGATTTTAAAAATATATATTAATTTTGCTCACAAAATGATTTAATGCGCATTAATGCCTTTTTTTGTCTTTTTTCTCACTCTCTATGTGGAATGAACTATGAGATGAACAAATCATGGATGTAATTTGTCTGATATGTACTTGACAGAGATGTATCTGGACAATTATATTGTTGTTTCATTTTATGTTTCTTGTTGATGGTTGTAAGATGAATGTCTTATATTAATAACATTTAATTTATTACAAAAATAAATACAATAAAAAAAAAGTTAAATTTTAAATAACATTTTGATGTCTCAATTTGAGTCTGGGTACAGAGTGCTAATAGAGCATTTTTTTCTTTTTGGAATCTCTTCCAATTTCTTCTTTGTAATGTTACCACCAGTTTACACAGTTTATATATGCAATGTGTTATACATACGGTTTGTGTATATGTGCATGTGTTTGTATGTTGGTGTATGTGTGTGCATCTGTGTGCATATGTATGTGTGCAAATGTATGTTTATGTATATGTGTGTGTGTGAGTGTTTGTTTATATATATATGTGTGTGTGTATATGTGTGTGTGTATGTTCATGTATATGTGTGTTTGTGTAAGTGTATCTGTGTGTGTGTATATGTGAATTTTGTGTATGTGTGCATGTGTGTGTGCAATATGTGTGTAAATAAGTGCATGTGTGTGTGTTTGTGTTACGTATATCTGCATGCATGTGTGTGTATGTGTTTATGTATATTTGCATGTGTGTGTATGTTTTTTTAATATTTTTTTATTATTATTATTTTTCTATAATAATGGGTTGTCATACAATAATCTGTCACATTGCCCCTCCCGGTATCAGGCTCTGGATTTACCACTGTTAGTATTACAAGCTGAAAGTAAAAAAAATATTTAATTGTTTTGTCTAAATTACATTTTTGTAACCATATTGAGCTGTTGTGCATAGTATATAGCTGCCCATAGACACCTTTAGACATAATTATGCAAATAATGCTATTGTGGTAATCAATACTAAAGCACATGCCGCAATATAGCTTTTTCTAGCTGACTTTTTATTTTTATTTAAAATAAAAGTGAAGTTTTAACATCACACAGTAATCAGCAAGCACAATATTTGTGTGTCAAATTGCATTCTTTCTTTACCTATTATCTTATAGGTTTATTTATGGAATGTTTGATCTTCACAAGTGCAAACAACAGCAAGCATTTTTTTTACAAGGTTATAAAGGAGTACAATATACTTCTGACCCTGATATACTTAGCCCTCTCTTTGTGCTAGCTAATTTACAGTGCTTCAGGAGATTAGACATTACAAGCTGTGTGTACTGTAGCTTAATGCAATACAATAGGTTAATTACAGCGCAGCAGGAGATCAAAGTTTTTATGACAACTTCAGACATCTTTAGGAGAGCAAACGTTTTTAATGACAAACTCAGACAGCCTTTTTTTTATTTTTTTATTTTTTTTTATCCCCAACCAAATGAATACAATATCAACAGAAAACAAATTGATTGCCACACAGGGCAAAATGGTATTTAAATACATTTTGTATATACATCATCTTAAATATGAACATAAATCTTTAACCCTTACATTCATTTTGTTGGGATTTTTCCATTTTATCTCTGGATAATCTTGGGTCTAAAATATGCATCAACATATAGAGAAAAAACAACAAAAAATGTCCATTGTGTATCTGCAACTCCTTGATCACACAAAAAAAATATAAATAGTTGTGACGTGGAATTTCTGCTTTCTAGCATAATGCATAGGAAAAAACAAAGAGAAATCCATCTTCCATTGTCTTACAACATAAAATAATAATAAAAAAAGACGGTAATTTCTCCTCTGCACAAACCCCCCTCCCATGCCGACCCAGGGCGATCCCGGGACCAAACTGCCTTATTGCAATAGTTACAATTCCCTATAACCCAATATCCAAGCTGCACGGAAATCACCTAGAAGCACTAGGTCTGCAAAACTGTCAGAGCTTAAAACTGGATATAATATTGTCTTCTGGATAGATAATGGGTATGTTTTAATTATGGGGAGCCACCCTATCAAGAATTTCCTAATTTCCTTTTCTTTTGCTGTTTTTAGGTGGAAAGATTTGAATATTATTTGAGTTTGTACTTCTTTAATAAAAGTGGAAAAACCCGGCGCTTTTTTTTGCCTTCCAGTTTTTAACTATAAGTTGTCTAATCGACAGTATTGAGGAAAAAAATGGTAAGCCTCTTTATGGTGCAGTATTGCACTATGTTGTATCTTTTTTATTCACAGGATTTGTATTAAAAGAACTTTAGTTTTTAGATATAGATAAATTGGATCATTCTCACCAACACCTTTTTAAACCATTTAATATCACTTAGAGACCTATCAACAAGGAGAAATACAGCACTTAACAGTACCTTTTTTTCATTACTTTTTGTTCATTTTTATATCACATTTTTCATATATATTTTTATATATATTTTTATATATATATTTTCCACGAGTTTGCAAACACATTTTTTTCACTTAGCACATATTTTTGTATTTTGGAATTTTTGGAATTTTTATTCTTTGATCACTCATAAGGTCATTTGATCACTCACTAATTGACTTATTATTTTTTTCACTAAATTGAGGAAGGATTATTTCAATGCCCAATCTTAGGGCATGCCCAAAACATATGCAGAATATCTGCATTAATATGTATGCAGCGTGGATACATTCTTGCCATTTTATAAGGCGTACAGTAATAGTTATTAATAAGTTTCATATGTGCTTCTTTACAATTTGTTGATATCTGACATTTATCTAACGTATTAAAACTTGCCTTAATTTTTTCCTGGTCTATATTTGGAAAAAGTGGTATCCATAAATTACAAAGCTTACAAAGTTAGCATTATACTATACAATAAAGAAATTGAGGGGGACCCAGTTATAAACTTCAGAATACACATTTTATTATCGGCCCATGAGGCAGCTTCACTATTACTCCAAACCCTAGTATTAATATAATGTCTTATTTGAAAGTAAGCATAAAGGTTGTTACTGGGTATATTGAACTGTTGAATAAGATTTTCAAATGAAACTAATTGTCCACTGTTTGCTAATAGTTGATAAATAAATCTAAGACCATTTCTACCACATAATCTGAATACTTCCGGGTTGTTACCAGGACAGAATTCAGGATTACCTATTATAGGTAGATAATCAGAGAAAGAGGGATCTACACCTATTAGCGCACAGAATTTCTGCCACGAGATAATAATATTCTTAAAGGAGATTAAGCCCTGTATATTACTTGGTAGTTCTCTGAGGGAAATATGTAATATAGATTTCAAAGAAAATGGAGAAACATAAAAGCTCTCTAAGTCATCTGAAGAGAACCAATTAGTTTCTGCTAACCAGTCTACAGCAATCTTGACTAAGGCAGCTAAGTTATAGAGGGCTATATTGGGTAGAGCCATACCGGCAAAACCACGTGTTTGCGTCAGTTTAACCAGTGCAATACGTGTTTTTTTCTTCCCATTCCAAATAAAATGAGTAAAACTCACATTTAATTTCCGGATGTCCATTTTACTTAACATTAAAGGCAGGTTCTGTAACGGTATAAGAGCCGTGGAAAGATAATTGTTTTGATAAGGCTAATTCTAGCCGAGACTAACAGGGGAAAAGAGACCCATAATTCTAAATCTGCTTTAATTTTCTGCAATAAAGCTTGATAGTTAAGTCTATACCAGTTTTGTGGGTTTTTATGTAGATATATACCAAGATATCTAAGAGAGTCTACTTCCTTAAACAGATTTTTTGGTATGCTGTGACCGGTTTTATGAATCCACATCAATTCACTTTTATTATAATTTACCTTATAACCCGAAAAGGAACTGAAAAAATGTAAACAATCTAAGATTAATGGTATAGCTTGAGCTGTATTATAAAGACAAATTAAAAGGTCATCAGCATATAATAAAGTTTTAAGAGTATGCTTGCCCAAAGGGATTCCCTCTAGTTTATCTCTTAGCCAAATAGCTAGAGGTTCTAACACTAAGTTAAAAAGTAATGGTGAAAAGGGACAGCCTTGTCCAGTACCTTTTTTTAGCATTATACCAGGTGTTAAAGACCCGTTAACCAACAAAAAGGAAGTCGGGCTGCCATATAGGTTATGCACAAAGTGAACAAATTGATTTTTAAAACAAAACTTCTCAAGTGCTTTGAATAAGTATTCCTATTCAATAGAATCAAAAGCCTTTTCGGCACCCAGGGGCAAAAGCGCTATATCATGTTTAAGTTGTTTACTATTACTTCTACCTATGTTCCACATATAATCTAAGAGGGTTATAATTTTCTGCATATTTTTAGATGAATTCCTGGAGGTCATAAACCCCGTCTGGTCAGTATGGATAATCTTTTCAAGTCAAATCATGTCTGGATGCTATAATAGAGGTTAATAGCTTGTAATCTACATTAAGAACAGATATTGGTCTATATGAAGCGGTATCTTCCGGATTTTAATATTTCTTGGGAATTAAAGAAATGTTAGCTGCAGAGAAATAGCCTGAAGGTGGATTATTTAATGAGAAATACTGATTAAAAAGTTTTTCAAGAATAGGTTTAATTTCTTCAGCAAGTATTTTATAAAATTCTGTCGGTAGGCAGTCCGGACCTGCTGCCTTATTTAACTTAGCTTTTTCTATCACTTTTCCAATCTCTTCCACTGTAATTGGAGCATTAAGCATAGCAAGAGCTTGAGAAAGATAATTTGAAACGCGTTGCTCACGTGACTCCACATCGGAGCACACCTGATAATTGTAACTTGGATAGTGGACTTGGAATAGTGGCGCTTCTAAACTTATGCTACGGCATTCCTGATGGTCTTAGCTTGTTGAGTACCACCAGACCAGTCAGTGTGTTTTCTTGCAGCCATCAAGTCATTCACTATTATCGGTGTTACACCCTCTAACACGGAGAATCAGTATACAGCTGACACAGAGACAGATCCTTCAGTGTGTTCATTTACGCCGAGTACAGCAGTCCCCACTGTGAGTACAGATTGTTTGTTTTTAACGACACCTTGTGATAATACCTTAAGAGGAATTTTCCTTTTCATCTATAGGAGGATTACACATTAAATATCTACACAAGAGAAACAACAAACAACATAATATTGGATACTCCACTAGACTTTTGGGACAAACAAGTATCTATACGATCAATACAACTAACAGCTGTTAACACAGCCTTGTTTTTCTAAGTTGGCTTGTTTGCCATTTGTTCTACATTTAGCATATTTGCTACCAATATTGTTTTTTAACTTTTTTATTGTATTTTCATTGTATTAATGTTTATTATTATGTATTGCTCAATTTAAGGTCGACCTTATTATTGTTTTATTTTTATTATTATTCATATCAAATACACTGTATTAAATTCTTGTTTCATATATTACTTGGTATTTACCCTCTAGCATATATATTCAGCCCCTTCTGATATAGTAATAGCTATATTTACACGTTTTTGGCTCTTGCGGTTAATTTTCTGCGTTTTGTCCAATTACTTGTGATATAATTAGCTTAACATAGCTTTTTTCCTTCATCTATCCAATACAGTTATATTTTAGCTTTTTTAGCGCTCCCTGGCTTTTTACTTTGTATTTAATCTATGTGCAGCCACCAATCAGCAGCTCCTTCATCTATCTAGATATGCTTTTCATCAAGAGAATTAAGCAAATTAGATAGAAGTAAATTAGAAAGTAGTTTAAAATTGCATGCTCTATTTAAATCAGAAAATAAAATATTTGGGTTTCATGTCCCTTTAAGGTACACAGAAAAATATGCCACAGGCAATTATCCATGGCTCTCCCCATATTAGTAGCCAAATGGATATGCAGC
Source organism: Bombina bombina (assembly GCF_027579735.1). Taxonomy (NCBI): domain Eukaryota; kingdom Metazoa; phylum Chordata; class Amphibia; order Anura; family Bombinatoridae; genus Bombina; species Bombina bombina. The sequence goes on along the minus strand of NC_069503.1, from coordinate 573,809,607 downwards.
AAAGGTATATGATAACAATCTTTCTTAAAAAATTAATAAAAAATGTATAATAGTAATGAAATGCAAGATGGAATTTTTCATAAGTTAAGTATATTGTCTATTACAGCATATGGGATATATAATATTTATATATTAAATATATAATATTTAACTTGAGAAAAATTATAAAAATAATGAATAGCTACATTTGTTTTAGCTGTATTTTATAGAGGTTTTATTTATCATTTGGCATGCTATTTGAGGGCACACACAACATGCATGTTAAAATGTTTCAATTTAGATTTGTCTAAAAGAAGAATAGGATATTTAAAACTGACATATATACTAAAATTACAGACAAGAATACTCTTTCTCCCAGAGTGTTTAAGGCCTTACCTAGAATCAGTTTACACTCGTGAGACGAATAGTGGGAGATCCAGGGAAATGTGAACTAAGACTGATAGAAATGGACAATTAAGCAAATAGGTTACCCTGAGAAATTAACATTTATTTCAAAGAAGTGGAATCACTATTAGTACATAAGGTATGAGCAATGTGGGCTGCAGTAAGTGGAAATTACATATATAGTGACCTGTATAATAAAAGAACTAGGAGGGGTGGAGCCAACTATGGAGCTGTCTGGTCACAGAGTGCCTGAGCTCTCATCCCATATTAATTAAATATCCACCAAATAGTGCTCTAAACCGCTGAAAATGTCCAAATTTGACCGAATATCTCCTCTATTTACCCCACCTTAATATAACTAGCTATCCGCAGCTTATAAATAGTTAATCAGGCGGATCCATACAAGGCCCTGCCCTGACTGAGGAAACTTGTCAGGTTGGCGGTGCTGGAATTGGAGCTATTAGAGCACCCTTTACGTGTCCTGCTGACACTTCATACCTCTCTGGACACATCGAGGACCAGTGGGCTGCTGGGGAAGTCCCATACGACCTCTTCTTCCTACAGCTACGGGATCGCTCCAGAGCTGCGGGGAAGCCCGCGAAAAACAGCCATCTTGCTTTCCACTGTCGCACTGAACACGGAACACAGCGCAATCTATGGACAGTGTCTTGCCTACCTGGGTCCCTTCCCAGAATCTTCTGCTACAGTACTATGGCCCTGACACCTTCCGGACAACTCTTGGACAACTCCATACCGGCAGCTACATACCGCAATAGCGGAACACAACTCGTCAGCCTCACATATCATCTGCAGGGGCTGCTGCACTGAATGTGCCCAATTCCCAGACAACAAGCAGTCGCATACATACTGGTCTGAGTGAGTACGTTTTTAACCTCTGGGGTAGGGGCTCCTAACAAGGCACGCAGTACCACTTTTAATAACTCCTACCCTGCATCACCTACAACCCCAGTTTTTGTCAAGGGGTCTCAGTAGTATTCACTCACACAGGATCCCCTTGGACACCCTGTACAGCAGGGTCTAACTCCGCAAACTAGCCTGACAAGACAAAACCCTGACTGCAATATTCTGCCAACATACACCGCAAAGGACACCAGGCCTTCACAGTATCCCAACCGGCAGCACACAGCCCCCACGTGGAGCAAAACATTAATTTTCAGGCCCCTACACAGTACTAGGGGCTCAATATACATGAGACACTAGTCTGGACAGTCATCTCTTAGCCTCATACAGGACTATTTAGCCACAGCAGTGCCTGTGCTTCCTATCACTATAAACTGCAATATCCTGCTGTAATCTATAAAGAGCTCCAGGCCCAGCAGCTCACTTTGACTTTCCTAGCATACTGGGTTCCATACTACAAGTATTAATCTTACCTACAGACTACACAGCTTATATGAGATATGACAACAACTAACTACTACCAGGGACAATATATTTTACTCACCTGCCATATATGAAAGTTTCTCACTCCTAATTCATGGAATAAACATCCCCTTATGCCACAACCGCCTGCACGGAGCTCAGTGTTTATGGGCATAACCTTTATGTGGTAGAAACCCATTAATTCATCAAATGTCATTGGAGAACTTACTCACTCTCAAGGTGCAGGAAAAGTGGGCGCTGCAGAATTCAGATTCTAACTAACCAAATTCAATTGGGGGAAGCAGGTCACCCACTCCAACCTACTGGGGTCCCCGGCTCCTCACACTACCTTCACCCACCAGACTCCTATGCAGTGTATCCTTCAGAATTCGCTGCTCCACTTATTCGCTTATTGACCCCCTCCTCCCTTTCCTGCTGCCCCGTGTGGACAGCGGGTCATAACCGCTTCCCTTTTTCCCACTTCGCCCAATAGGGGGCACTTCACCAGAAGAGGGGTCACCCTCAGGAGCCTTTCTATTGGACCATCCTCACTACTCTCAAGAAGCTCACTATACACCACTGAAAGTATATCTCACCTTCTCTCTAAGAATCCTTCCATCATTTCCAGCTTTGCCCGGCTTAAGGGATAATGCAGAGCTAAAGGCCTGGCAATAGAGGTGCAGGTGTGCCCCCTCCAGGCTCTATCCTAACTAAGGAAACCACCACATGCTATCTTCATAACCGTTTTGCATTGTGTCACTCGAACCTGAGGCCTTTCAGCAACCTAACCAGAATGGCACATGCAATGAGGAAAAAAACAAAAACATCAAGAAAATCCCAAGAGAACCTTAACAGATCACTTTCATAGTAAAAATACATCAGACCAAGAGCTATTGGAAGAAGACTCCAGAGATTCAACCACTTTCTTTAGTAGAAACACCAAAGCAGACATGCCAAGAAAGGACCGCTCAGCTTTTTCTCAATCAACATTCCTAGATGCAATCAAAACTCTCTCCGACAAGATGGACACTCACTATACTTCTCTCTGCCAGGAGCTCCGGCAGTCAGTCAGTGAATTAAAATGAGACATCTCGTCATTAGGAGAGCGCACCAAAACTTTGGAGAAGAAGCCCAAAGATCTCTCTGTAGATCACTCCAAACTCCTCTCTTACTATCAAAATCTTGCAGAACAGATCACAGACTTAGAGGGCAAATTGGCAGACCTAGAAGACAGGTCCCGCCAAAACAATCTGAGAATACGAGGAATCCCAGAGACTATCGCCACAGCAGAGCTCTCAGAATACCTAAATGGGCTGTTTAAAGAACTCCTCTGTGCACCCCAAACACAAGAACTACTGATTGACAGAGCCCACAGGGCCCATCGCCCTCGCAATTCTACCTCAGACACCTCTAGAGATGTCATCCTGAGACTGCACTACTATTCAACCAGGAAGAGAATACTCAGAGCATCTTTCACCAATAAATCTCTTATAGACCTGTTCCAAAAAATACAGATATTCCCAGATCTTTCACAACATACTCTTGCCAAGAGAAGGACTTTCCAGCAATTTACCCAAGTCCTTCGACACAATAACATCAAATACAGGTGGGTATTCCCGGTGAAAATATTCCTGCAACATCAGGACCACTCCTACATGATCTCATCTCCAGAGCAGGGTATGAAAATCCTTCATACACTAGGTCTATCTTCCTCTCGGGATTCAAACCTCAAGTCTAAAGAAACCTCTGACTCTCTCAATGCCTCAGTTCCTGACTGGAGCCCACACTCTCCTGCTACAGAACAACAATGAAGAGACAAGACTGAGATGGCCCAGAGATCCCTAATGTGGAGTACATCCCATTGCCCTCTCACTGATCGAAACACTGTTGAGCATGTTTGACAAGAGCTTACATATGGGTACATATCTTACTCTTAGAGAGCTCTGTCGACTGTGATTATTGTGGCACACCTCAATAAGGAGGAACCCCATGATTCAAGTACTTTCAGAGCTCACAAACGGGTACATCTCTTACCCCCTTTCAGCTCTTTTACAATTACTCTGATGTACATCTTCCCCTCACTATGGTCTTAATGGCCACACTATCTCCTTAACCCGACTTGTAGTCTTGTTAACTTCAATAATTACCTAACATGTTTATACAATGCATCCCTAAGACTTAATTTACTAAAAGTCATTTTCTTAGGGCTTATCTTTTAAACACCTGTTTATGTTAACTATCTCACTGCATATTCAAGGTTTTGTGTTTAATTAAAATGTAACTATGTATATTACTTTCAGGATGTCACCCTCTCACCTCCATGCCACATATCTGTAATCTATCTGTAGGGGTAACACATAGTCCAAGGCCTCCTCCCCCAGGACACCCTCACCTGCAACCCCTAAAGCTCGCAATCCACCCCACCTCCCACCCATACTCCTTCCTTAAATTAATACTATTACCTCACTGGGACTTTCCGTTCCCATAGCGAGCACACACAAGGGTTACTCTAGGGCCGGTCATAGCCTCACATACACCTTCACTCCTTAATCGCTTACTCCACTTTATTCCTGACCCTCAGCCTTGAGGAGATCTCCCCTCCTCACATGTAGAATGTTGCTAGATAATTTTCTTTATTCCCTTTGTGAGATAGTTCAGATAAGTATATATTTTTTTATAGAAACCACCTACATACGTGTTGCCGTGGAGGTGGCTAATTGTTTAATGGTTTGTTTGGCATTGTTTATTGTTATGCATAAATGTTTGTTTTGGTATATCCTGCACTGGAGATGTATCCGCCCTACATTCCCGGTTGGCACTATATAGGAAAATAGAGGCCTTACTTCTTCCAGAGAGCAATACATCCCTATACCATATCCTCTCATAGCTTACAGCTCCGCACCAACACGGGGCTACAGGTAACCCTAAATAGTTTTCCTATGATGCTCCCACCAACTTAGTACTCAAAATCCCTTATGAACCTTCCATTAGCTCATCCCAACACTCACTCTTCTGCAGGTCAGCTACAATATAACCACTATAAATGTCAATCTCCACACATACTCTTATAATAGTCAAAATCCTAATACTCTAGCATAATTATTTTGACCCACACACTTATTACTGCTCCTTATGCCCCTGGTCCCTTACGCTTTTCTTAAGACTGGTACTTACAATTCTCTCTCAGCGGAGACCGTCCTTCACTATTTCCTTTACCCTACACTGATTTAGCACCATCCTGGAGGGGTGCCATCACCTCGGCACCCTGTGCACTCCCCGTTCCTTTCCTATATACTTCACACAGACACTTCCTTGTACTTACCCAGTCGATCATTTTCCTTTAAAACTGAACCTATCTTTGATAGGCTAGCCCATTACGGCTCCACCCCCCTACCACGGGTTCTTTACCCTTTTGTCTTTCAAATCCAAGCAGCTCTTTACTGTTGCATCACCTATTCCACATCAGTTGCATAATAGTTGTGTTTCCCTATTCTTACAAGTTGTTTGAATATGCGCAGGGACATTCTCAGTTCCCCTTCTTCCCAGTGCCCAGCGGTGGGGATTTCCCTTCCCCCTCCGCCTCCCTCTAGCATCCCCCCTCTTTTCCTTACAGCCCTCCCTTTTGACCCCTCTCTCCTCCCCTATCATTCCCTTAAATATGGAAAACCTCCATATGCTATCCCTAAACACACAAGGACTTAATTCCCCCACTAAGTGTAGCCTGCTCCTCAATCATCTTCAGAAGAATAAAATAGACATTGCTTTCCTTCAGGAGACTCATTGTACACTTGCACCACCCCTGTCACACACCTCCAGAAGATACCTTGTAGCAGTAGAAGATTCCTTAAAATCAAAATCCAGAGGGGTAGCTATCCTCTTTAGCAAAGACGTAGGATATGAGCCCATATATGTGGAGGCTAACCCTCAGGCATGCTTTATTATTCTAGTGTGTAAAATAAATACCCAACTAGTCACCATTGAAAATGTCTATGCACCCAACACTAGACAATTACGCTTCCTAAGGAAGGTCCTTGAAACAGGGAGAGTTGATTATAGGGGGAGATTTTAACCTCATCTGGGACCATTTTCTAGACAGAATGGGCCCTAAGATCTCCACACAGGATAGATCTATACACTCTCTCTCCAAAGCCTTTAGGGCACTCATCGGCCAGTATGACTTATATGACTCATGGAGATCTTTTCATCCACTAGAGAGGGACTATACCTTCTATTCCTCCCCGCACAAGTCACACACCCGAATTGACTACATCTTTATGACCTCAAGACTTCTAGATAAAATATCATACATTAAAATTGTCCCAATCTCCTGGTCAGATCATGAAGCCCTATCCCTGTCACTTAGCCCACACCTTTCGTACACTTCACCCCCCACATGGCGCCTGCAGGATTGGATGTTGACAGAGCCTTCCATAAAATTTGATATACAGGAAAAGATTTCTAGTTTTCTAGATATTAACGATGACCTACAGACTTCTACAGAGAATCTATGGGCCACACTCAAGGCTGTCCTGAGGGGACACCTCATTGAGATTGACACTGCAACACGTAGAGAGAAAGGCGCTACCCTTAAAACACTCATAATCCAATCCAGGAACCTGAAGGAACAACTTAATAGCTCATATTCCATTACATTAAATGATCAACTTCTGGAGCTAACTAAAAAGATACAAGATTTAGAACTACAAATGCCACTTTAGAAAAGTTTAAAAAACTATATAATCATTTTGGTAATAAAGCTTCCTCATTATTAGCAAAGAAACTACCCCTTTTATACGAGCAATGCAAGCCCTATATTCTCATCCCATAGCTAGAATCAAGGGAGTTGGCTTCCAATCTGATGCTTTTACCATAACTAATGGTACAAGACAGGGCTGCCCACTGTTGCCTCTCCTCTTTGCCCTAGCTATTGAGCCTTTGGCTCAAGCTATAAGAATAGATCCACTTGTAAGAGGCATATCATCAGGAAGCCACCCCCATAAAATATCCTTATACGTAGATGACATCACTCTCTTTTTGACCTCCCCAATGATCTCCCTACCAGAAGTCTTTAGTATAATTAAGACTTTTAGCGCGATGAGCTATTACAAACTCAACATAACTAAGACAGAGGCTCTCTCTATTAATCTGGCCGCCATGATCTTAGACTCCTACAAAGTTCATATAAATTTCAATGGAACTTGAGTTCTATTAAAGTATTGGGAGTTTATTTAACCCCAGACACCACAACCACTATCTCTAAAAACTATTCAGATAGGCTGCCAGAGTTTTGAAAACTGCTAAACACCTGGGAATTTAGAGAAGTATCTTGGATGGGAAGAATAGTGGCCATTAAGATGTCCTTCCTACCCAAGATTAGCTATCTTTTTAGATGTATTCCATATAATCTTCCTAGACCTACACTTAACAAGCTGCAGAGCCTCATTACCTCCTATGTCTGGAAAGACAGAAGATCTAGGACTTCTAGACACACACTTGAGAGATCATTTGCTCAGGGGGCACTTGCTCTACCCAACCTTATCACATACTACAACGCGGCCAGGTTATCACACCTGCTCAGTTGGAATAACAAAGACCGGTTGCTGGGTTGGTACCATATAGAGACCTCTCTGCTACCTACAAGCCTTAAACTCCCAGACCTCCTCTGGATCCCATCCCATCATAGACAAGGTCTGGACGACCTGCATCCCATCCTGCAGGATGCCTTTCAATTTTGGGACCAATTACGGCACAATCCAATCATTGCCCCCACCCATCTCCCATCCTTACCTTAGCTGCAGCTTTATTCTCCTTACCGGACGCACACCCAGACTTATGGCAGAACTTACAGATCACAACTGTGACTGACTTCTACAAATCTAATGCATGGATCCCCCATCCCCAACTTTGTATTAAATTTCAAATACCCCCAAGACTTTGGTTCGAAGCTTTTCGCCTAAGTTCCTGTCTACGCTCCTGGGGCTATCCTAAACAAACCATTAGGACACCATCTTTATGGGAGCATACATGGAACAAAGCTCATATTATTAAACACTTCCTCTCCTTCCACTATAACTTGCTTTCTAATGTACATTCGCAACAAAAAAAATTCTCAACATCGCACCTGGGAGAGATAGATAGGTTTCATAACCGACACTAGTACCTGGTACAAAAGAATCTTGGTAACTAAAAAATACCTACACTGTGCTACACTCTGGGAACTGTTTTACAAACTCTTAGTTAGATGGCATCTGGTTCCAATCACTCTACATAAAATATACAGTTCACACTCCCCTATGTGCTGGAGACTTTGCGTCCACACTGGTACGCCTCTACATGTCTGGTGGTCCTGCCCCTAAATACAACCCCTTTGGAGGAAGGTATATAGCACCCTTAACACTCTCAATGTTAGGTTCCCTTATCTCCCGAAGGTTACTCTTCTTCATATGCAAATACCTAATTTAGATGACCCTACAGAAGCACTAGCGATATACCTTTTCATGGCAACAAAGCTAGCCATAGCCAGAGCCTGGAAAAATAAAAAAACACAGTCTTTTATGCTAGTACTATCCATTGCCCGACGTATTAGATTAATGGAACAATACTCCCACAGGGTCTTAGATAAAGCTGACTTTCATCTAAACGTATGGTCCCCATGGCTTACAATTTTCCCAGACTAGACCTTACACCACAGAACTTCCCAGCTTAAATGTCCCCTCCTTTTTCCGAACTCCTGTCCCCCCCTTCCCCCCTACCTCTGGGCCGACATTATTGACCCCAAAATATACTTATATCTAATAATCATTTCAGATAACATATGGTAGACTACTTATCTCAGTCCTCCACATTCAGCAGATATAACTATTCTAAGTACACAATTTCAATATTCTTTCATACAGAAAAATGAGACACTTTACCTATTTATGAGAACCCCACTCCCGCACCTTTTTATATATGTAAAATTATGTGTATGACATGTAGAGGATAACAAATCCTGCAACAATGTTTTAAATTTATGGCCTATCCTTATTTTCATAATATCCATCAGTACTGTCTCAAGTCATAATGTACACATATTCCCTTGATTTCATATTGTTGTATCTACTTTTGAATGTCTCAATAAAAAATTATTTAAAAAACAAAACAAAAAAACCCCAACTAACTATGAATAGAGGTGAGACCTGAATAGCAGTCTGATACTGCAGTCATTGCACCTGTTAAAGCAGAACTATTTAGCACCAGAGAAAACAAATAATTTTCTGCTACATCTTTAGAGCAGTCACTGTAATGTGGTTGTTTGACTCATATGAACGTACTAATCTTTAGGACAGTTCTACATATGCAAAACCCTGGTTATATGTTTGTATTATTGCTTTAGTCTGCCTGCATTTATGCTTAGTAATTTGATGTGCCATTGGGTAGCGTATTGGTGATTTGTGTTGAAATATTTTAGTAGGTGGTACCACCCATAGTTATTCCACATATATGTTTTAAACACTGCACTGGAGAATTTGTATGTGTTGATATACACATAAGGAAACCTTTTTTTCTTTGAAATAAATGTTGATTTAAAAGAGTGCTGAATTCCCTTTTTTTAATAAGTAGGTCAATATACCCACTTTAAATACTTTCGGCTAGATTACGAGTTTTTTTCGTTTTGAGCTGTGCGGTGCTAACGAGCAGTTTTGTCTCACTGCTCACTTACCTGCAGCACTGGTATTACGGGTTTTTACAAACCCGGCGTTAAAAGACGATCGGCTAGATTTGGAGTTTTGTCGGTAACGACCCGAAAAACTAACGCCGGCTTTTTTCTGGCCGCACCATAAAAATAATTCTGGTATTGAGAGTCCACAGAATGGCTGCATTAGGCTCCAAAAAAGGAGCGTAGAGCATTTTTAACGCAGCTTCAACTCTTGATACCAGAGTTGCTTACGGACGCGGCCAGCCTCAAAAACGTGCTCGTGCACGATTCTCCCATAGGAAACAATGGGGCTGTTTGAGCTGAAAAAAAACCTAACACCTGCAAAAAAGCCGCGTTAAGCTCCTAACGCAGCCCCATTGTTTGCTATGGGGAAACACTTCCTACGTCTGCACCTAACACTTTAACATGTACCCCGAGTCTAAACACCCCTAACCTTACACTTATTAACCCCTAATCTGCCGCCCCCGCTATCGCTGACCCCTGCATATTATTATTAACCCCTAATCTGCCGCTCCGTAAACCGCCGCTACTTACATTATCCCTATGTACCCCTAATCTGCTGCCCTAACATCTCCGACCCCTATATTATATTTATTAACCCCTAATCTGCCCCCCACAACGTCGCCTCCACCTGCCTACACTTATTAACCCCTAATCTGCCGACCGGACCTGAGCGCTACTATAATAAAGTTATTAACCCCTAATCCGCCTCACTAACCCTATAATAAATAGTATTAACCCCTAATCTGCCCTCCCTAACATCGCCGACACCTAACTTCAATTATTAACCCCTAATCTGCCGACCGGAGCTATTCTATTCTATTGGCTGTTCAGCCAATAGAATGCGAGCTCAATCAGATTGGCTGATTGGATCAGCCAATCGGATTGAACTTGATTCCATCAGCCAATCAGAATATTCCTACCTTAATTCCGATTGGCTGATAGAATCCTATCAGCCAATCGGAATTCAAGGGACGCCATCTTGGATGACGTCATTTAAAGGAACCATCATTCGTCGTTCAGTCGTCGGCCAGGATGGATGTTCCGCGGTGGAGGTCTTCAGGATGCTGCCGCTTCACTCCGGATGGATGCCGCTTGGATGAAGACTTCAATCGGATGGAAGACCTCTTCTGCCCCGCTTGGATGAAGACTTCAGCCGGATCATGGACCTCTTCAGCCCCCCGCTTGGGCTTGGATCAGGACATCGGAGGAGCTCTTCTGGACGGATCGGTGTGATACCCGGTGAGGTGAAGACAAGGTAGGATGATCTTCAGGGGCTTAGTGTTAGGTTTATTTAAGGGGGGTTTGGGTTAGATTAGGGGTATGTGGGTGGTGGGTTGTAATGTTGGGGGGCTTGGGTATTGTATGTTTTTTTTTACAGGCAAAAGAGCTGTATTTCTTGGGGCATGCCCCGCAAAGGGCCCTGTTCAGGGCTGGTAAGGTAAAAGAGCTTTGAACTTTAGTAATTTAGAATAGGGTAGGGCATTTTTTTATTTTGGGGGTCTTTGTTATTTTATTAGGGGGCTTAGAGTAGGTGTAATTAGTTTAAAATTGTTGTAATATTTTTCTTATGTTTGTAAATATTTTTTTATTTTTTGTAACTTAGTTCTTTTTTATTTTTTGTACTTTAGCTAGTTTATTTAATTGTATTTATTTGTAGGAATTGTATTTAATTAATTTATTGATAGTGTACTGTTAGGTTAATTGTAGGTAATTGTAGGTAGTTTATTTAATTAATTTATTGATAGTGTAGTGTTAGGTTTAATTGTAACTTAGGTTAGGATTTATTTTACAGGTAATTTTGTAATTATTTTAACTATTTTAGCTATTAAATAGTTCTTAACTATTTAATAGCTATTGTACCTGGTTAAAATAATTACAAAGTTGCCTGTAAAATAAATATTAATCCTAAAATAGCTACAATGTAATTATAATTTATATTGTAGCTATATTAGGATTTATTTTACAGGTAAGTATTTAGCTTTAAATAGGAATAATTTATTTAATAAGAGTTAATTAATTTCGTTAGATTAAAATTATATTTAATTTAGGGGGGTGTTAGTGTTAGGGTTAGACTTAGCTTTAGGGGTTAATACATTTATTAGAATAGCGGTGAGCTCCGGTCGGCAGATTAGGGGTTAATAATTGAAGTTAGGTGTCGGCGATGTTAGGGAGGGCAGATTAGGGGTTAATACTATTTATTATAGGGTTAGTGAGGCGGATTAGGGGCTAATAACTTTATTATAATAGCGGTGCGGTCCGCTCGGCAGATTAGGGGTTAATAAGTGTAGGCAGGTGGAGGCGACGTTGTGGGGGGCAGGTTAGGGGTTAATAAATATAATACAGGGGTCGGCGGTGTTAGGGGCAGCAGATTAGGGGTACATAAGGATAACGTAGGTGGCGGTCGGCAGATTAGGGGTTAAAAAAAATTATTCGAGTGTCGGCGATGTGGGGGGACCTCGGTTTAGGGGTACATAGGTAGTTTATGGGTGTTAGTGTACTTTAGAGCACAGTAGTTAAGAGCTTTATAAACCGGCGTTAGCCCAGAAAGCTCTTAACTACTGACTTTTTTCCTGTGGCTGGAGTTTTGTCATTAGATGTCTAACGCTCACTTCAGAAACGACTCTAAATACCGGAGTTAGAAAGATCCCATTGAAAAGATAGGATACGCAATTTACGTAAGGGGATCTGTGGTATGGAAAAGTCGCGGCTGAAAAGTGAGCGTTAGACCCTATTTTGAGTGACTCCAAATACCGGCGGTAGCCTAAAGCCAGCGTTAGGAGACTCTAACGCTGGTTTTCACGGCTAACGCCAAACTCCAAATCTAGGTCGATAAGTGAGCGTTGAGCAAAATTTTGCTCCTTACCGCACTCCAATACCAGCGCTGCTTAAGTCAGTGGTGAGCTGGTCATATGTGCTTGTGCATGATTTCCCCATAGGAATCAACGGGGAGAGCTGGCTGAGAAAAAGTCTAACACCTGCAAAAAAGCAGTGTAAAACTCAGTAACGCAGCCCCATTGATTCCTATGGGGAAACACATTTTATGCTTACACCCTAACATGAACCCCGAGTCTAAACACCCCTAATCTTACACTTATTAACCCCTAATCTGCCGTCCCCGATATCGCTGACACCTACATTATACTTATTAACCCCTAATCTGCTGCTCCGGACACCGCTGCCACCTACATTATACTTATGAACCCCTAATCTGCTGCCTCCAACATTGCCGACTCCTACATTATATTGATTAACCCCTAATCTGCTACTCCAATGTCCCCGCAACCTACCTACATTTATTAACCCCTAATCTGCTGCCCCCAACGTCGCCACCACTATAATAAACATATTAGCCCCTAAACCGCTGCACTCCTGCCTCACAAACATTAGTTAAATATTATTAACCCCTAATCTGCCGTCCCTAACATAGCCGCCACCTACCTATATTTATTAACCCCTAATCTGCCGCCCCAACGTCGCTGCCACTATACTACATTTATTAACCCCTAAACCTAAGTCTAACCCTAACACCCCCTAACTTAAATATAATTAAAATAAATCTAACTAAAAATCCCTATAATTAATTAAATTATTCCTATTTAAAACTAAATACTTACCTGTAAAATAAACCCTAAGCTAGCTACAATATAACTAATAGTTACATTGTAGCTAGCTTAGGGTTTATTTTTATTTTACAGGCAAGTTTGTATTTATTTTAACTAGGTACAATAGTTACTAAATAGTTATTAACTATTTAAACTCTACCTAGCAAAAATAAATACAAATTGACCTGTAAAATAAAACCTAACCTAAGTTACAATAACACCTAATACTACACTATAATTAAATAAGTTAACAAAATTAAATACAATTACCTAAATTAAATTAGTACAAAAAAAACACACTAAATTACAGAAAATAATAAACAAATTACAGATATTTAAACTAATTACACCTAATCTAATAGCCCCCCAAAATAAAAATAAACTAAACTACCAATAGCCCTTAAAAGGGTCTTTTGCGGGGCATTGCCCCAAAGTAATCAGCTCTTTTACCTGTAAAAAAAAAATACAAACAAAATACTATCTAAAAAAACCTAAGCTGAATAGGATTGAGCTCGCATTCTATTGGCTGATTGGAACAGCCAATAGAATGCGAGCTCAATCCTATTGGCTGATTGGATCAGCCAATAGGATTGAACTTCAATCCTATTGGCTGATTGCATCAGCCAATAGGATTTTTTCTACCTTAATTCCGATTGGCTGATAGAAATCTATCAGCCAATCGGAGTCTAAGGGATGCTATCTTGGATGACGTCACTTAAAGGAACCTTCATTCGTCTTTAGTCGTCGGAAGAAGAGGATGCTCCGCGTCGGATGTCTTGAAGATGGAGCCGCTCCGCGTCGGAGGGATGAAGATAGAAGATGCCGTCTGGATGAAGACTTCTGCCTGTCTGGAGGACCACTTCGCCCGGCTTGGATGAAGACTTCTCCCGGCTTCATTGAGGACTTCGGCCTGGTTGGATGAAGACTTCTGCCGCTTCCTTGAGGATGAATGTCCGGTCTTCAGAACTGTAAGCCGATCTTCAGGGGGTTAGTGTTAGGTTTTTTTAAGCGTGTATTGGGTGGGTTTTATTATTTAGATTAGGGTTTGTGCCACAAAAGAGCTAACTGCCCTTTTAAGGGCAATGCCCATCCAAATGCCCTTTTCAGGGCAATGGGGAGCTTAAGTTTTTTTAGATAGTATTTTATTTGGGGGGTTGGTTGTGTGGGTGGTGGGTTTTACTGTTGCGTGGTTTGTTTATATTTTTTTACAGGTAAAAGAGCTGATTATTTTGGGCAATTAGGCTATGGGGTTGTTTTTTTGGGGGGGCTTTTTATTTAGATTAGGTGTAATTAGTTTAAAGATCTGTAATTTGTTTTTTATTTTTTTCTGCAATTTAGTGTTTTTTGTGATTTAGCTAATTTAATTTATTTAATTGTATTTAATTTAGTTAATTTCTTTAATTGTATTTAATTTAGTTAATGTATTTAATTGTTGTGTAGTGTTAGGTGTTATTGTAACTTAGGTTAGGTTTTATTTTACAGGTAAATTTGTATTTATTTTAGCTAGGTAGTTATTAAATAGTTAATAACTATTTAATAACTATTCTACCTAGTTAAAATAAATACAAACTTGCCTATAAAATAAAAATAAACCCTAAGATAGATACAATGAAACTATTAGTTATATTGTAGCTAGCTTAGGGTTTATTTTATAGGTAAGTATTTAGTTTTAAATAGGAATAATTTAGTTAATTATAGGAATTTTATTTAGATTTATTTAAATTATATTTAATTTAGGGGGTGTTAAGGTTAGGGTTAGACTTAGGTTTAGGGGTTAATACATTTAGAATAGTGGCAGCGACGTTGGGGGTGGCAGATTAGGGGTTAATAAATGTAGGTAGGTGGTGGCAATGTTAGGGATGGCAGATTAGGGGTTAATAATATTTAACTAATGTTTGCGAGGCGGTAGTGCCGTGGTTTAAGGGTTAATATGTTTATTATAGTTGCTGCGGTGTCTGGAGCGGCAGATTAGGGGTTAAAGTTTTTATTTTAGTGTTTGCGATGTGGGAGGGCCTCGGTTTAGGGGTTAATATGTAGTTTATGGGTGTTAGTGTACTTTTTAGAACTTTAGTTATGAGTTTTATGTTACAGCGTTGTACCATAAAACTCTTAACTACTGACTTTTAAATTTGTTAGGACTCTTGACGGGGTAGGGTGTACCAATTACTTTTTGGCCTCCCAGGACAGACTCGTAATACCGGCGCTATGGAAGTCCCATAGAAAAAAAGACTTTACGAAGTTTACGTAAGTCGTTTTGCGGTAAGTCCAAAGAAGTGTGCGGTACACCTATACCTGCAAGACTCATAATAGCAGTGGGCATAAAAAAGCAGCATTAGAACCTCTTAACGCTGCTTTTTTACCTTAATGTACAACTCGTAATCTAGCCGTTTCTTCATATATAATTCTACTAAAGATCTTAAAGGGTCTGCACCACATATACATACATAAATATGCATATAATTTAACATAAAATATTCTCTCTCCTATATTAATGTTTTAAACCCTGAGGAATTAATTAATGAGGAATTATGGAGATCTAAAATTATGTAGTTGGTGTAAGATTAAACATGACACAAATTTGTTGATTTGCATTACTAGGTATAACCGAGTTAGTGAGAAGTTAACAAAAATACTCAGAAAACATTGTCAGATATTGAGAAAATGCAATCCACAGGTTAAAGCATTCATTGACTATCCAGTAGTTGCTTATAAGAGAAACAAGAATTTTGAAAGATCTTTTAGTGGAGGCAGACATTGGGAGCAACACGTTTAGCATTCAAAGAACAATTGGCCCCCATAAGACAGGATGCTAACTATGCTTGGGATGCAATAATTGCAATTATTTAGTGAAAGCCGAACCTTTTTGCCATCCTACAAAAGGCATTACATTTATGATTAATATTACCTAACATGCAGGTCTTTCTTTGTGGTATATCTTATCAAATGTCCCTGTAGTTTAATTTACATTGGTGAGACAACTAGAAAGATAAGAGAGCGCATAAATTAACATAAATTAAACATCCGATGTAAGAATAAAGAAGTACCCATTTCATCACACTTCTTGGAGGCTGGACATAATATAAGTAAATTGAGATTCCAGATAATAGAGAAGGTGAAACCTGCAAGAAGAGATGGTGATAGAGTGCAAAAATTAAAAAATAAAGAGATGATTTTCATTTATAAGCTGAAGACATTAACATCTAAGGGCCTTAACAGGGACTTTGACTGGTCTCTGTTTGTTCAAAGAATGCCAGGAAATGTATTTGGTTTAAATTTAATCTCTAGATATGCTGTTTAGTGTGAACATAATAATTCTACCTTTTTGTGTATATATATATATATATATATATATATATATTACTCTTTTTTTTTTACAAGTTTTTAATTATATATAACAATATTGCTATGTGGATATACAAATATTAAAATGTTTGATAATGGAGCGCTCGAGGAGAGCTAAAGTACAGCCGTATTGGACAGATTATAATACCAGATATGAATAGACTATAGCAAGCGCAGAAGATTAACCACAAAAGCCTAATCTATAAGTCCTATAATAAATACTGGGCAGTACTGCAAATAAATTATTACAATAAATGCAATCAATAAAATGCGGATGAAAATTGCAGATAAAAAATGCAGATAAAAAATGGGTTAATTTATATAGAGCAATTCATATATATGTTTATAAGAAATTTACATAGATATATTGAAATTCATAAAAATACATTTAATACAATAAGTAGAAGGTCGACCTTAATATCTCAAATAACAATGCATCAATAAATAAAATACAGAAATAAAAATATACAAAAATATACAAAAAACAAAGTACAAAATACAATGGTCTGATACTGTGTATCCAATCGAACAAATGTGAGATTGTCTATAAAAAAGTCTTTTAGTCCTTTGTGCTTGCAAACTTGAGTATCCGTGTAGACGACAAGCCTCCTAGTGACAAAGGACAGATTCCTTAAGGCAGTGTGAAGAGCCTTATGTGAAATATATAATCTGTACTCACAGTTAAGAAAGTCGATATCTGCAAAAGTATAATGCCCAGGTGCATATACTTGTGTGTTCAATAGTCCCAGAGGATCACCACACCATAAAATTGATAACAATTGGATGATAAAAGTATAAATACGATATGGATTTAAATATAAAATTACAAGTAATATCTACTCGCAATCCTGGAGCCTTCGATCCTAGAAGCGGCTGCTAACTGAATAACCCCTGAGAACTGAAAGGCTGAATTGCAATCAGGCTGAACAGTCTAGGGTGCCGTGGGCCAAAAATTCAGATACACCGTCTGGTCACAGGAATACCGGCTCTATGCGAATATAGATAGTAACTCCGTAAACGGAGTAATAATGAGCAACTCGTTTCATTTTTTCAATCTTTGTCAAGCTCGTTACCGGAGTACTCTTTCCCGGGTAAACTTATACCTATATCTGCGTTCTGATTGGAGGATTTCATAACCAATCGGAATCGCTGCAGGCGCTAACTGTCAATCTTTCTTTGTTCTAAGCCGCGGCCAAGGTACAAACGGCAAGTTGCCATGCCAACACTAAAACTTACAGCTTGCTAGACAAATGGTATGGTATATACAAACCACTACTTTAAATGTCAAAGTCTCACTTAGAAATTAGATTAAAAATGACATCATGATAAATATATAAAAAACACATAAAAACCGAATCGAGTAAAACTGCCAGAGGATATCACATTTAATAATTTGAAAAGTTTTGGAAGCTTATTAAAATATTTATTTAAAATTCTTTCACTAGCTTTGATAAAGTGATAAGTATCCTCAAATATAAATATATGATAAATAAATTTAAATAAATTTAAATCTATATTGGGGATATGGAAAAAATGGTGAAAAACATATTTGGCATTAAAACTAAAATACAATAAGATTAAATATCGAGATATAAAATCTTATAAAGGCTTATAAAAATTGGAGTGATGAAATCACATAAACAATATTATTATAAAAAACAACCTAAGTCAAACTCAAGATTTAGACCATTTGGAGTTAATGTTCTAAACTCAAATATCCACTTGGCTTCTAATTTGAGAAGTTCATTTAATACATTACTCCCTCTCCAGTTTGGTTTTATTTTGTCAATCACAGTGTAGCTAAGGTGCTTAGTGTTCCCATTATTGCATCTTTTGAAATGTTTAGGGAGAGGGAGATCTTTGTTCCTTTCGAGATTCATGTTTTCAATTGAGTTTAGATGTTCCCTAATTCTGTCACGTATAGGCCTAGTGGACTCACCTATATATTGAATCCCACACGAACACTCTAATAAATAAACCACATTTGAGTCAGTGCACCTGTATAAGTTTTTGATTTTATATACCTTCTTTGTAATTGTTGATTTAAATTCTTTTCTTTAAGTTGAGTGTTTGCAGGCTTTACAGCTCAAACATGGGTAAAAACCCACAATTTTGTCACCTTTCAAATCTATATCATTTAGAGAACTAGCTGTTTTCTTTAAATCAGTAGGCGCTAAGTAATTTTTCAGATTCTTGCATTTCTTATATATTACACTAGGTTGATTTGGCAAACATGGGCCAATCACTTCATCAGACTTTAAAACATGCCAATGTTTTTTTGAGGATTCTTTCTAATTTTTTTATTATCCTCATTGTATTGTGTAATAAACGGGACTTTTAGTTCACCATCTTCCCGTGTAGTGGCAACATTAGTTTTACTCTGTTTTCTACTCAATAAAAGATCCCTATTCATATTAGAGGCCTCGGTTCTTGCATTTTCTATTAATTCTACATTGTATCCCTTATTAATAAATTTATTCACCAAAATTTGTGATTGTTGATTGTAATCTAAATCTTCCATGCAATTTTTCCTAATTCGCATGAATTGGCTTTTTGGAATGTTAATCTAACACAAGGCCCAAGTGATTCAGGAACGAGACAGAATCATTTTTTAGAGAGAGATCAAAATTGGGAGGAGGTACATTTACAACACATACATCAAAGCCAAAGAAAAAGAAGGGCTTCAGAAAACGTGGGAGAAGAGGGAGAGGATTACAGAAATCCAAAAACAAAAAGGTTTTAATTGAAGATAGGAGTAATATATACAATTTGAGCAAAATTGAATTAACAGAGAAACAAACTGAGGTTCTGAATAAAGGCCTTTCTTTCGCCCCATAGAATAGGGTGAATAAATTTGGTGCGTTTATAGACGCACACAAATTTATTAGAAACCTAACGGTTAAAAAATGGTTCTTAAGAACTCCATATGAGAGAACTAATACTCTAGGACAGGAAGATGAGACATTTAAACATTCAAATCTAAAAGAAAAATCACGTTTTTACCCCAAACATATAAAAGGAGGGGCAATCGAGACCTTTGAGAGGTTAGTTACTAAAGATATACAAAATTTGGAGTTGAAAAAAACAGGACACAGAAAGGCAAATCTAACTAAAGCACAACTATCAGAAATAAAGGACTTAGAACTTAATAACACAGTAATAGTGAAACCAGCGGACAAAGGAGGGGGGATAGTCCTTATGGATAAGGACCGCTATCTCGGTATGTGTTATAATCTATTGAATGATAAAGAAACTTATAAAATTCTAAAAAAGAATCCTACTAATGATTTTTTAATAGAATTGAATGCTCTAGTGAGGAGGGCAAACAATGTAGGTATTTTGAATGATAAGGAGAGTAGTTACCTTATACCTAAATGTCCGAAAATTCCACTCCTATATTGTCTCCCAAAAATTCATAAGGATATTTCTGACCCCCCTGGGAGACCAATAGTCTCGGGTATTGAATCAATCACAGCGAATCTCTCAGAATACATAGATATATTTTTGCAAGACCATGTAAAAAGTCTTCCTTCATACTTGAAGGACTTTACTGATGTCCTGAGAATGTTGAAGGATATTGAATGGGATGAAGAATGCCTTTTAGCTACATGTGACGTTTCAGCGCTATACACGTGTATCCAACACGAATTAGGGCTTGAAGCAATCACATTTTATTTGAATAAAGATGACACACTCCCAGTAGAACAAAAATCCTTTTTAATTGAGAGCATTAGATTTATCTTGTCTCATAATTATTTTAACTTTGATGGAAAATTTTACTTGCAATTATGTGGAACAGCGATGGGGACCAGATTTGCCCCTAGTTATGCCAACTTATTTATGGGTCTGTGGGAGAGAATATTTCTTGACTCCACCGATCTGGGGGCAAATCTGGTCTCCTAGAAACGTTATATAGATGATATATTTATTATATGGAGAGGCAACAAAACTGATTTGGAATGGCTCTTTTCGAGAATGAATAATAATGAAAAAAATCTGAAATTTACGTTTGAAATACATGAAACGAGTATAAACTTTCTAGATTTACAAATAAATATTATAAATAATAAGATTGTAACGAAAACTCATTTTAAGCCCGTAGACGCCAATGGCTATATACATGCAGAAAGCTGCCATTTGGATAAATGGAAGAAAAACATTCCAAAAAGCCAATTCATGCGAATTAGGAAAAATTGCATGGAAGATTTAGATTACAATCAACAATCACAAATTTTGGTGAATAAATTTATTAATAAGGGATACAATGTAGAATTAATAGAAAATGCAAGAACCGAGGCCTCTAATATGAATAGGGATCTTTTATTGAGTAGAAAACAGAGTAAAACTAATGTTGCCACTACACGGGAAGATGGTGAACTAAAAGTCCCGTTTATTACACAATACAATGAGGATAATAAAAAATTAGAAAGAATCCTCAAAAAACATTGGCATGTTTTAAAGTCTGATGAAGTGATTGGCCCATGTTTGCCAAATCAACCTAGTGTAATATATAAGAAATGCAAGAATCTGAAAAATTACTTAGCGCCTACTGATTTAAAGAAAACAGCTAGTTCTCTAAATGATATAGATTTGAAAGGTGACAAAATTGTGGGTTTTTACCCATGTTTGAGCTGTAAAGCCTGCAAACACTCAACTAAAAGAAAAGAATTTAAATCAACAATTACAAAGAAGGTATATAAAATCAAAAACTTATACAGGTGCACTGACTCAAATGTGGTTTATTTATTAGAGTGTTCGTGTGGGATTCAATATATAGGTGAGTCCACTAGGCCTATACGTGACAGAATTAGCGAACATCTAAACTCAATTGAAAACATGAATCTCGAAAGTAACAAAGATTTCCCTCTCCCTAAACATTTCAAAAGATGCAATAATGGGAACACTAAGCACCTTAGCTACACTGTGATTGACAAAATAAAACCAAACTGGAGAGGGAGTAATGTATTAAATGAACTTCTCAAATTAGAAGCCAAGTGGATATTTGAGCTTAGAACATTAACTCCAAATGGTCTAAATCTTGAGTTTGACTTAGGTTGCTTTTTATAATAATATTGTTAGAATAAGAAAATAATACTAGTATTTCTTTATGTGATTTCATCACTCCAATTTTTATAAGCCTTTATAAGATTTTATATCTCGATATTTAATCTTATTGTATTTTAGTTTTAATGCCAAATATGTTTTTCACCATTTTTTCCATATCCCCAATATAGATTTAAATTTATTTAAATTTATTTATCATATATTTATATTTGAGGATACTTATCACTTTATCAAAGAATTTTAAATAAATATTTTAATAAGCTTCCAAAACTTTTTAAATTATTAAATGTGATATCCTCTGGCAGTTTTACTCGATTCGGTTTTTATGTGTTTTTTATATATTTATCATGATGTCATTTTTAATCTAATTTCTAAGTGAGACTTTGACATTTAAAGTAGTGGTTTGTATATACCATACCATTTATCTAGCAAGCTGTAAGTTTTAGTGTTGGCATGGCAACTTGCCGTTTGTACCTTGGCCGCGGCTTAGAACAAAGAAAGATTGACAGTTAGCGCCTGCAGCGATTCCGATTGGTTATGAAATCCTCCAATCAGAACGCAGATATAGGTATAAGTTTACCCGGGAAAGAGTACTCCGGTAACGAGCTTGACAAAGATTGAAAAATTGAAACGCGTTGCTCATTATCACTCCGTTTACGGAGTTACTATCTATATTCGCATAGAGCCGGTATTCCTGTGACCAGACGGTGTATCTGAATTTTTGGCCCACGGCACCCTAGACTGTTCAGCCTGATTGCAATTCAGCCTGTCAGTTCTCAGGGGTTATTCAGTTAGCAGCCGCTTGTAGGATCGAAGGCTCCAGGATTGCGAGTAGATATTACTTGTAATTTTATATTTAAATCCATATCGTATTTATACTTTTATCATCCAATTGTTATCAATTTTATGGTGTGGTGATCCTCTGGGACTATTGAACACACAAGTATATGCACATGGGCATTATACTTTTGCAGATATCGACTTTCTTAACTGTGAGTACAGATTATATATTTCACATAAGGCTCTTCACACTGCCTTAAGGAATCTGTCCTTTGTCACTAGGAGGCTTGTCGTCTACACGGATACTCAAGTTTGCAAGCACAAAGGACTAAAAGACTTTTTTATAGACAATCTCACATTTGTTCGATTGGATACACAGTATCAGACCATTGTATTTTGTACTTTGTTTTTTGTATATTTTTGTATATTTTTATTTCTGTATTTTATTTATTGATGCATTGTTATTTGAGATATTAAGGTCGACCTTCTACTTATTGTATTAAATGTATTTTTATGAATTTCAATATATCTATGTAAATTTCTTATAAACATACATATGAATTGCTCTATATAAATTAACCCATTTTTTATCTGCATTTTTTATCTGCAATTTTCATCCGCATTTTATTGATTGCATTTATTGTAATAATTTATTTGCAGTACTGCCCAGTATTTATTATAGGACTTATAGATTAGGCTTTTGTGGTTAATCTTCTGCGCTTGCTATAGTCTATTCATATCTGGTATTATAATCTGTCCAATACGGCTGTACTTTAGCTCTCCTCGAGCGCTCCATTATCAAACATTTTAATATTTGCTAGTTTCTATAGAATCTGAGAGACTTCTATCTGTTTTTGGAGTTTGTGTAGCAGTTTTATTTTGGCGCAGTCTCACACCTTTTGTTTTCCCTATGTGGATATACAACCCCAGTTCCAAAAAAGTTGGGCAGTATGGAGAATGCAAAAAAAAATAACAAAAGAGTAATTTAAAAATTCAATTCACTCTGTACTATATTGAACACATATTAACACATTATTTGATGTTTTACTTTGTGAATTAAATGTATTTTTGAAAACATACACTCATTTAAAATCTGATGACTGCAACATGTTCCAAAAAAGTTGGGACAGGGGCAATTTAGGACTAATAGCGATGTGACAAGTTGAAATAAGAAAGAAGAAGAAATCGTGTAATCATAGTATCATTGTAATTTATTTGTATAGCGCCGCCAAATTCCGTAGCGCTGGGTACAATGATTGGGGTATACAATGACAAAGATTTGTGATACAATACAAAACATAACAAGACTAAACAAATCTAGCACAGGAGGAATAGGGCCCTGCTCCGGAGAGCTCACAGTCTATAGGTTTAGGGTGCAGAGACATAAGGCTGGGGTAGCTTGTTACATCGGTTGTATTTGCAGCAGTGAGTCAGGCAGTTCATGTACATGTATTAACTTGGTTCGGATGCGGGATGGAGGAGAGATGGTAAGCCTCTCTGAATAGGTGGGTTTTCAAGGATCTTCTGAAGCTATACAAGGTTGGAGACAGTCTGATGGAGCGGGGTAGAGAGTTCCAGAGGACAGGAGCAGCACGTGCGAAGTCTTGGAGGCGGGAGTGGGATATAGAGATAAGAGGAGTGTAGAGACGTAGGTCAGAGGTTGATCGAAGAGGACGGGATGGGGAGTATTTCACGATGAGAGAGGAAATATAGTTGGGAGTTAGACTGTTGAGTGCTTTGTAGGTTAGGGCTAATACTTTAAATTGTATTTTGGAGTCCCACAATGGGGAGCCAGTGTAGAGACTGGCAGAGCGGAGCAGCTGATGTAGATCGTCTACTTAGGTGGATGAGTCTAGCAGAAGCATTCATAATAGATTGGAGGGAGGAGAGGCTGTGTTTTGGAAGGCCATTTAAGAGTAGATTGCAATAATCAATGGGTGACAGGATGAGGGAATGAATAAGTATTTTTGTCGTTTTTTGAGTAAGGAAGGGACGAATTCTGGAAATGTTGCGTAGGTGTGAACGGCAAGATTTGGTAAGCGTTTGTATATGTGGGTTGAATGTGAGTTCTGAGTCTAGTGTGACCCCAAGGCAGCAGACCTGGGATGAGGTGTTGAGAATAGAGTCTCCAACCATCATAGAAATGTCAGGTGTCGGATGTCTTGAAGAGGGGGGGAATAAGAAGCAGCTCAGTTTTGGACAGATTGAGTTGGAGGTAGTGTGAAGACATCCAAGAGAAAATTGCAGAGAGGCAGTCAGAAATCTGGTTGAGTAAAGAGGGAGAGATATCAGGATAGGAAAGATAGATTTGGGTATCATCAGCATATAGGTGGTACTGGAATCCAAAGGAGGCTATAAGTTTTCCAAGGCAGGATGTATAAATAGAGAAAAGCAAGGGACCCAAGACAGAGCCTTGCGGTACTCCAACTGAGAGAGGCATAGGATCACAAGTTATGTTGTTAAAGGAAACTGAAAACGAGCGGTGTGAAAGATATGATGAAAACCAGGAGAGGGCTGTGTGTCGGATGCCAAATGAATGTAGTATTTTTAGGAGGAGAGGATGGTCAACTGTGTCAAAAGCTGCGGACAGGTCAAGAAGAATTAGTAAGGAGTAATGGCCTTCTGCTTTGGCTGATAACAGGTCATTTGTTACTTTAGCAAGAACGATTTCTGTTGAGTGTTTAGGGCAGAAACCAGATTGTAGTGGATCAAGTAAGGAGTTAGTTGTGAGATATTGAGTTAGCCGATTATAGACTAGTCGTTCCAATAATTTTGAAGCAAAGGGAAGTAAGGAGACCGGTCGATAGTTAGAAGACGTGGATGGGTCAAGCGAGGGCTTTTTTAGGATTGGTATGATTGACGCATGCTTGAATGTGTCAGGAAATGTGCCAGCAGTGAGGGATTGGTTAAAGAGATGAGTTAGGGTAGGGGTTAGTGAAGCAGAGAGAGAGGGAATAAGTCATGAAGGAACAGGGTCAAGTGGGCAGGTTCTGAGATGAGCCGAGGATAGGAGTGCAGAGACTTCTTCCTCTGTTACAGGAGGGAAATAGCATAGATTTTTGTTAATAGAAGGGGTGGGTAGGATCGCTGGGTTTGCAGGGTGCGAGGTGCAGATCTCTTTTCTAATGGTGTCAATTTTATTTTTGAAGTGATCAGCAATAATTTGAGCAGTGAGGTTGGTAGTGGGCAGGGGGGGGGGGCAGGCGAATGTAGAAGGGAGTTAAAGGTTAAAAACAGTTTTCTGGGGTTGGATGCGTGAGATGACACGAGGGAGGAGAAATAGACTTGTTTTGCCAGGCTGAGCGCAGAGTTGTAGGACTTAAGGGTGAATTTATAATGTTGGAAATCAGTAAAGGTCTGTGAGTTCCTCCACTGCCGTTCAGCGGCCCGTGAGCATCGCTGAAGATATCTGGTCTGTTTAGTGTGCCACGGTTGCCGTCAAGTGATTGATGTACGTCGAAGAGTGGAGGGTGCAGTTTTGTCAAGTGTTGATTTTAGTGCCGAATTATACTGTAGAGTCACGAGGTTTGGACAAGAGAGGGATGAAATGTCAGAGAGAAGAGGACTCAGTTGAGTGGAAAAGTCTGTGAGATCCAAGTCATTTAAATTCCTGTGAGGTAGCAGTTTTTTGGGGGCTTGCAAAGATGTAGCAGGTAGAGTGAGAGAGAAAGTTAATAGATGGTGGTCAGAGAGAGGAAAGGGGAAGTTAAGGGAGTTGGAAACAGCACAGAGATTTGTGAAGACCAGGTCTATGGAGTTGCCTTCACAGTGTGTTGGAGATGTTGTCCACTGGGTCAGGCCTAAAGAGGTGGTAAGGGATAGAAGTTTAGAGGCAGCAGGCGTGTTAGGCTTATCAAGGGATATGTTGAAGTCCCCTAAGATGAGAGATGGGACATTAGAAAAGAGAAAATGTGGAAGCCAGGCTTCAAAGTGGTCCAGAAATTGTGATGCTGGGCCAGGGGGCCGATAGATAACTGCAACACGAAGAGCTATAGGGGAGAAGAGGCGGATAGCGTGAACTTCAAAAGATGAGAAGGAAAGAGAGGGGGGTGAAGGAATGCAGTGAAAGGTACTGTGTGGAGACAGGAGAATTTCTACTCCTCCTCCTTGTTTGTCTCCAGGCCTGGGAGTGTGACTGAAGTGCAGGCCGCCATAGGACAGAGAGGCTACAGCAGTTGTGTTAGAGGAGGAGAGCCAAGTTACAGTGAGGGCTAACAGGTTAAGTGAGCGTGAAATAAATAGGTTGTGAATAGATGTAAGCTTATTGCATACCGAGCGTGCATTCCAAAGGGCACACGAGAATTGGGATGTAGTAATAGAGGTGCAGTTAATGAGGTTAGAGGGTTACGTGTGCAAGGTGTATGAGGTGTCATTTGGGGTAGTGATCTGAGGGAAGCAGAGGGTGGACCTGGGTTAGGCGAGACATCCCCAGCTGCAAGAAGAAGAAAGATGTTGAGTGAAAGGAGATGAGAATGTGTCTTATGTGAGTGTTTAAGTTTAGGATCAGTAAAGCATGGCTGGCTGAGGGATGTGAGATAGGAATAAAGTTCATGTGTGTTGTAGAGGGGGGAAGGTAGAAGAGAAGGAGAAATATGAATGTTCTGAGTGCTGTTTGTGAATGGAAGTGCTGTGACTTTAAAGAGAAGGGAGGAAAAGGTTAAAGCAGACATTAGAAAGTGTAGCATGTTTGCATTTAATTGTTGGAATTTAAAAGTACTTATCTCTGTTGTCCACTCCTTTGTCCTTTGCTCCTTTCGTCACATCTGCAAGTTCTGCAGCGGATCACACCCAGGGGCTGAATGTAATAAGAAGTGAGAGGCCGGTGGAATGATGCCATTAACACCGAGCTCAGTTCGGTACACTACCAATCCTTCAACGAGGCCTTGGAGCTAGTCAAGGGCAAGGGAACAGGAGCCCTGATGGCCAAGCTGGACATAGAATCAGCTTTCAGGCTGCTCCCCTTGCATCCGTCGGCATTTAGGCTGATGGGCATGAAGTTTGACAGCGACTTTTACGTCGATCATTGCCTGCCCATGGGGTGCTTGCTGTCATGCGCTCTATTCGAGAGTTTTAGCACGTATTTACACTGGGTGGTACATAAGGTGGTGGGGCCGTGGCCCACTATTTGGACGACTTCCTCCTGGTGGAAGGTGCAGGCTCTGTGGAATGTGAGAACCTGATGGATGTCATGCACGACATGATGGGTAGGTTTGGGGTCCCTTTGGTGGCTGATAAGGCGCAGGGGCCATGCACATGTCTCACATTTCTGGGCATAGAAATTGATACAGGTGCAGCGGTTTGCAGGCTACCAAAAGACAAGGTTGACTGCTTGTTAGAAGTGGTTTGTCAGTAAAGGGGGCAACCTGGGTGTCCCTTAAGGTGTTGCAATCCTTGCTTGGCATGTTAAATTTTGCCGGCAGGGCTATTCCTATGGGGAGGGTCTTTAATAGGAGGTTGGAAGAACAATTAAAGGGTCCCCAGGGTCTGGCTCAGTGGTTCAGAGTGTCACAGGGCATGAAGGACGACCTCAGGGTGTGGGAGGAATTTCTGGAGAAATTCAACGACATTTGTCTGTGGCAGGACAGCCCCCGGTCTAATCAGGCGCTGCACTTGTTTACTGATGCCGCAGTGGGTATGGCTACGGGGCTTACCTGAAGGGATCCTTGAGCGCTGCTCCATGGCCCAGGGACTGGATCTCAGCAGGTCTCACTAAGAAAATGACGCTGCTAGAACTGTTCCCTATTATAGTGGCAGTCAAGCTGTGGGGTCTGGCACTGGCTCAAATCAGTAGTGTTTTCGTCAGATAATATGAGCGTGGTGTACGCCATTAACAGATTATCCACTTCCTCTTCTATAGTAGTCACATACTTGAGACACTTGGTGTTGCACTGTCTGCAGATGAACATTTGCTTTGTGGCGCGGCACGTGCAGGGAGTGCAAAATGTGATAGCGGACGCCCTGTCTAGTTTAATTGGGGTTTATTTAGGCAGGCCGCCCCAACGGCGGAGCAGACAGGCCTTACATGCCCTCCTTTTCTTTGGCAGATGGCGGAGGCTAAGAAACTATTATCCCCCTAATTCAGGCATCCTTGGCTCCTAAGACCTGAAAAACTTATGTGAGTCACTGGAAGGGATGGGAATGTTTTGCTGGTCAGCAGGGGTTTGTGGTTCATAAGGCATCTCAAGTACAGGTGTTGGAATGGTTGGCGTGGTTGCACAAGGAAGTGATCTGCAAATTAGCGGCACAGAGTAGGTTAGCCGCCATGGCGTTTTTTAATAAAACTTTTTTCATTGGGAACTTCTCTGGGTCATTCCTGGTTAGGCAAGTGCTGAAGGGTGCGGGGGTATACTGCGAGAACACGTGCGGCCCACGGAAAATGGGCTCATGTTGCTTGTACCTAGGTCTAAGACTGACCAGGTGGGAAAAGGAGCTTGGCTGTTCTTGGATAGGTTAGACTTAGAGGTTTGCTGTCCGGTGCAGAATTTAGAAGAGTTCTGTAGGGTGCGGTCTGAAGGCCCTCTGCAGCTGCTCATCCACGAGGATGGATCATCTTTATCTGTCTTCCAGTTCCGTAAGGTCCTTGCTAGAGTGGCGGTGGCAGCAAGTTTGGACCCTACAAAGATAGGGTCTAATTCGTTCTGTATTGGGGCGGCAATGAGTGGTGCTGCGGGCGGTTCTTCTAGCAAAGATATAAAGCGGTTAGGGCATTGGAAGTCCGGGAGATACAAATTGTATATTCACCCATTGCTAGGTGAACAAATGAAGGGACGGGAGTCCCATGGGTTGGACCCACTCTGCTAGTTAAATGGGGATTTAGGGTCGCTCTGGGGTACATAGCTATTTGCAGTGGTGTGCAATCATTGTCAGCGCTTTTGCTCAGCATTTCCTATCATGTCCTTACAGGCAAGAATTCCCCCCAACTCGTGTTTAGATAGTGGGGCACTCATTCATTCATTGGGTGGCCATCAGGGTACTGCGGCTACCGGATGGGCAGCAGCTGGGATTTCCGGCGTCGAGAGTCAACATCCATTGGCTGGGCCGAAGGGGGTTGTCTTGGGATAAGTTGCCAGCCCTCCTCTAGGATGCTCACAGGAGGTGGGGGAAAACTCACATTGTGGTTTTGCATTGGGGGGGGGGGGCAATGACTTAGGGGCAGTTCCAGCATTGGACCTGATAAGAAAGATGGTCTCTGACTTGCTGTGGGTGTTTGCTTGGCTCCAAGGTGTGCAAGTTGGATGGTCCAACGTGGTTGTGCAGCTGCATTGGAGATATATTGTGACACAAAGGGCAGCATACAATGTCAAGAAAAAAGTCAATCGAGAGGTGGGGAGAGCGGTCATGGCCTTAGGCGGCTTCATCATCAGACATGACTCCATTACGGCCGACAATAAGGCTCTATATCGCCCGGATGGTGTTCACCTGGTGGATGCTGGGGTTGACATTTTTCTGGCTGACATCAGAAAGGCTTTGCTAAATGTTATATTTAAAAAATAAAATAAAAAAATGTCTATTTACAATGTTATTAATTACAGAGCTAGATGTTTTTTTGGTAGCGGCAAGACGGCAGTGATCTGTTCTCTTGTGGCGGTCGAACAGGACCCTTGAAGCGAGTGGAGAGAGATGTGAGTGATGTCCTTAGATGGGGGAGGGACACCCACCGGGTGTCGACCTGGGGGTACTCCCCCTTACGAATCTTTGGGAGAAGATCTCTAGAGTTTTGCAACTATCTCTCTCTGCCAATTGAGCGCAAGCAACCCGTGCTGCGCTGTAGTTCCCTGAATGGGGGTCCTGGCCAGCTGGCAGTAGGGCTTAGGTTAGAAGTTAGATGCCGCCACCAATTTTACTGAACTTGTTACAAGTTAATAAAATTTGAAAAAGTTGCCTGATATGGCATTTTGCCGTGATAAAGGTTTATGTTAATAAACGCGATTATGACCGGTCTTTCCCCACACATGGTGTTGTGTATTTATTTTCAGTAAAGTGTTTCGAATAAGTAAAGACGTAATAGGAGGTTTGTCCCTTATGCACAGACATACACACACCCTCACAGAGACACCCACAGAAAACACACAGACATATGCACACACCCTCACAGAGACATCCACAGAAAACACAGACATACATACATACACACACCCACCCTCACAGAGACATCCACAGAAAACACCCAAAGACATACACACCCAGCCTCACAGAGGCATCCAGAGAAAATACACAAAGACATACATACACACACCCTCACAGAGAAACCAATAGAAAAAGCACAAAGATATACGCACACACCCTCACAGACATCCATAGAAAATGCAGAAATACATACACACCCACCCTCACAGAGAGACCCACAGAAAAAAATACATACACACTCATAAAGACACAAACAAAAGCACAAAGACATAAATACAGACACCCACAAAAACACTCACAGGAGGTACAATTTCTGCACATTGCATCCCCTAAATCAACAGTGTGTGGCATTGCATGATAAAAAAAAATTGCAGAAATTAAGAGATCACTTTTTAAAGAATCATATTTGTAAATGTGCAAACAAAAATAAATGAATTCAAAATTGTACATTAATGATCTGGGTAGATGGCTAGATGAAGAAAAGTACTTTTGAAAGGTTGACATATGTTTGTTTATTTTCCCCAAACAAGAGCACCACTTCAAATATGGTGTACAAATGTTCCCATCTGTCAGCTGTACTTATGGATTTTGAAAAGGCTGTACTCTATATGGTCTTGGTGGACCCATAAGCTGTGGTACTCAGTCTCATACCATTAGATCTGGTTAAATGCAGGATTTAGGCTTGTTTGTATGTATTTCAAAATTAAGTCAGCTGTAGTGTAAACTGAACAGTGTTAAGTTAACCTGTCTCATATCAAACACTGAGCAATCTTAGAAAGAGTAACATTTTATGCAGATGCAAAAATCTTAGATAAAATACCTCCTTGCATCTGGAAAGTCCTTGCATAAAGGGGCAGTAAACTGGAATGTAATGAATATATATATATATATATATATATATATATATATATATATATATATATATTAATAGAAAAAACATATCTGTCAAAAGGCACCTACCATTTGTGTATTGAGGAGGAAACATTTCTATATGGCTTTAAATATCGAATTTCTACAGCATTGTCAAATAATCATAAATACACTGTTACATATTGCTAAAAAAAATGTGTTTTTATGGACCCCTGGTCGAACCATACAACTGCTACCACACTGAAGTTACAATCAGAAATTGCAAAAAGAAATAAAAAACATTTACTAAGTAAGTCCTACCTCTTCTGCAAATGAAAGCGATCTGCCGTCTGACTCAGGCACATACTGTACAAACTTAAGTGCCAAGTCTGTCTCACACTGTGCATAGTGGTTTAGTGCACACTCAGAAATCCTCTCAAATGCTAATGGTTTACTCCTTGTAATAACAATAGCACTCTGCTGTAGTACCCTCTGGTGGCTGACAACATTTTTTTTTAAATCAGTTGTTTTTGGCACATGGGGCCCCCCTGGCCCATTGGGCCCCTGACAGTAGTCACCTCTGTCACCCCCTGATGGTGACCCTGCGTGCAATATCTCTATTATAGAACGGCGGGCAAAGCTTGAGCTAATGCTAACTCAGACCTCTTGGCACTCCTTACTCCAGACTAGTGATTGCATCAAATGTTTGATGTCAGAGCAGGTGGTATCCAAATGATCTGGAGAAGGGAGATAACCTCCTGCTCTCTGAAAAACTGCCGTTATGTGTTGTGCCAAGATCGGATATATAGTGAATGCAGTTAAAGGGACAGTAAACACCAGAATTTTTTTTGTTTAAAAAGGTAGATAATCCCTTTATTACCCATTCCTAAATTTTGCATAACCAACACAGTTATAATAATATACTTTTTACCTCTGTGATTACCTTGTATCTATGCCTCTGCAAACTGCCCCCTTATTTCTGTTCTTTTGACTGCATTTTTAGCCAATCAGTGCTGACTCCTAAGAGCTTCACGTGCTTGAGCTCAATGTTATCTATATGAAACACATGAACTAAAGCCCTCTAGTGGTGAAAAACTGTCAAAATGCTTTCAGATTAGAGGCAGTCTTCAAGTCCTAAGAAATTAGCATATGATGCTCCTAGATTTAGCTTTCAACTAAGAATACCAAGAGAACAAAGCAAAATTGGCAATAAAAGTAAATTGGAAAATTGTTTAAAATTACATGCCCTATTTAAATCATAAAAGTAATTTTTTTACTTTACTGTCCCTTTAACCCCCTGGATACAAAAAAGCTGCCTGCTACATTTTTACATGGCAGTCCTCTCCTCTAGCCATAGAATTAAATGCATTCACTATATATCTTAACTCAGAGCAGGAAAGTTATGTGTTCCGTCCTATGCTGAAGGAAGTGATTTGCAGCTCTTTGCGTGCACTGCATAACAAACTAAACTGCTGGCTGGAGACCCAAATAACATTTTAAAAAAAAGCCAATGGGGCCGAATTATCAAGTCAGACGGACATGATCTGCTGTAGCAGATCATGTCCGCCAGACATCGCTGAATGCAGACAGCATACGCTGTCGGCATTTAGCATTGCACAAGTAGTTCTGGTGAACTGCTTGTGCAATGTTGCCCCCGGCAGATTTGCGGCCAATTTGCTAGCAGGGGGTGTCAATCAACCCGATCTGATCTGGTTGATTGCTGTCCGCTGCTCAGAGGCGGCGGACCAGTTAAGGAGCAGCGGTCTTAAGACCGCTGCTTCTTAACTGCTGTCTCCGGCGAGCCTGAAGGCTCACACGGAAACAGTTACATTTGGCCCCATTCGGGCCTTAATAAATCGGCCCAATGTGTTTATATATTTCATGCTTAGATTTGTCTGACTTCTTTTCTAAAAATATAAAAGTGTGTTTGTTTTATTCTACTAGATAAATATTTCCCTTCCTAGACTATCTGGAAGTTCTTTGTGCTTAAAGGGACAGTAAACACCAAAACTTTTGTTGT
Organism: Bombina bombina; assembly: GCF_027579735.1. Lineage (NCBI taxonomy): Eukaryota > Metazoa > Chordata > Amphibia > Anura > Bombinatoridae > Bombina > Bombina bombina. The sequence continues at coordinate 573,776,354 of NC_069503.1, read as the reverse complement.
TTAAAAAGGTAGATAATCCCTTTATTACCCATTACCCAGTTTATCATAACCAACACAGTTATAATAATATACTTTTTACCTCTGTGATTACCTTGTATCTATGCCTCTGTGAATTGCCCCCTTATTTCAGTTCTTTTGACAGACATGCATTTTTAACCAATCAGTGCTGATTTTTTTTTTTTTACTTGACTGTCCCTTTAATACAATCTGCACATCACAGGCGATTAATGTATTTTTATTGTACAGGACAGAATAACATTTTTGGAAGTCCTGTTCAGTACAGATTGCTTAAAGTGAAGTGGCAAATACCTACATATTTATATATATATATACTGTATATACATCACACTTCTCCGCCTGCCGGACCTGATGGGGGGCTTGAACAAGGTATGCTCAGAGTTTGAGGTATTACTGTTTCGCACAGCGTTTGCATTTGCGTTCGCAGGAGCACTTAGGATTGTGGAGTTAGTGGCATCTTCGTGCTCCGAGGGCGCGGGGGGTATACTGCGTGAACACGTGCGGCCCGCAGAGAATGGGCTCATGTTGCTTGTACCTAGGTCTAAGACTGACTATGTGGGAAAAGGAGCTTGGCTGTTCTTGGATAGGTTAGACTTAGAGGTTTGCTGTCCAGTGCAGAATTTCGAAGAGTTCTGTAGGGTGCGGCCTGAAGGCCCTCCGCAGCTGCTCATCCACGAGGATGGATCATCTTTATCTGTCTTCCAGTTCCGTAAGGTCCTTGCTAGAGCGGCAGTGGTGGCAGGTTTGAACCCTACAAAGATAGGTTCTCATTCATTCCGTATTGGGGCGGCAATGAGTGCTGCTGCGAGCGGTTCTTCTAGCAAAGGTATAAAGCGGTTAAGGCGTTGGAAGTCCGGGAGATACAAATTGTGTATTCGCCCATTATTGTACAGGACAGAATCAAATTTTTGGAAGTCCTGTTCAGTACAGATTGCTTAAAGGGAAGTGGCAAATACCTACATATTTATATATATATACTGTATATAAATATATATATATATATATATATATATATATACATTTATATGTCTCTGTGTATCTCTCTCTCTCTCTCTCTCTCTCTCGATATATATATATATACATTTATATGTCTCTGTGTATCTCTCTCTCTCTCTCTCTCTCTCTCTCTCTCGATATATATATATATATATATACATTTATATGTCTCTGTGTATCTCTCTCTCTCTCTCTCTCTCGATATATATATATATATATACATTTATATGTCTCTGTGTATCTCTCTCTCTCTCGATATATATATATATATATATATATATATATATATAAAAGAAGTCCTGACTGACTGACTGACTCATCAATGCCCTGCTCAAACTGTTTAATCTAGGAACGTGAAATTTGCAAGGTACATTGTTATTATGACATAGGCACCCACTAAGAATGGATTTTTGGGAATTACATCCCTTAGGGGGTGAAAAACCAAAGATGTTACAGACGTGAAAATTGGTATTTAGATTTTTGTTTAAAAATAAAGAAACACATGTTTTACCATTCCCAAAAATCTAATTAAGTGGGGGTGATTTATGAGGATACCTATATTTCAAAAACTAAAGATGTTACAGACGTGAAAATTGGTATTTAAAATTCTACTTTTAAAATTAAGAAACATGTGTTTTACCTTTTCCCAAAAATTCACTTAAGAGTGGTAAAAAGGGGGGGTGATTTATGAGGATACCTATATCTCAAAAACCAAATATGTTACAAACGTGAAAATTGGTATTTACATTCTACTTTAAAAATAAAGAAACAAGTATTTAACCATTTTCCGAAAATCCACTTAAAGAGGGTAAAAAAGGGGGTGGGGTGATTTCACTAAAAATAAAATAATGCTCTTTTTTCACATCTGACAGTTGAGTCATATTATATAATTACATTTTAATATTAAAATAATTGTAAATAGAATAATATAACATATTTTTGATGTGCCAGATGGATGCCCGTCCACAACTTAGCTGATTGGTGCCCATATACGACAAACACAGAAAATTAATGAAAACTCACAAAGTTCATGTCAGTGAGTGTGCAACCCGAACAGGCACCCAAATGAGGGCACACGTCATTGCGAGTGGTCGTATTTTTTGTGGGCATCGCATAGTATATATATATATATATATATATATATATATATATATATATATATATATATAATTTCAACAAGCCTTCCATAATTCACATCTTTACAATATCTGTTGTTTATTCATGTTTCATCATATCATAGTACATCTGTACATGACCAACGTTTCGGCCCCAACGTGGGCCTTTTCAAGGTACACAATACATACAGAAAGCACTTTAAATACCCTAAGCTTCAAATTTTTCCGCCAGACCCCCCCCTGCTGACGTCACGTACCTATCTTATTCCATATTCAGTCTTATATCGCCACCTAATGGACATTTCTATATACTGCATTCTTTGCTTCTATATTTTCTTATTAGGCTTTCTAGAAAAAAGAAAGGATACTGTTATCAATGCAGGGGAAATCCAGATGTCACAATGCATATTATGAAGAACATTTTACCTAGAAATACATCTTACCCTAGGTTCACTAAACAAATATATCATAGAAAACATGATAGGGAAAGATATGTATTCAGTTCCTTAGGTTGGACTGTATCTAGCTCATCTATCCAGCTAGCCTCTCTTTGGAGTAATATTTTCTTCCTATTGTCACCACTTGCAGGGGGTGTCAATCATCCCGATCGTATCTTATGACCGCTGCTGCCTAACTTCCTTTTCAGGCGGACCTGAAACGATGGGCGTAGAATGCAGCATCTGCTGCTTAATAAATGTACCCCCAGATATTAACAGAATTATAATTAAAGCAATAAAATAATGAGGTTGCTTTCTACTTTGCCATATTCAGTTCTTCCAACAAGGTTTGTGTACATAAATAAAAGAAGTATCCACTTTTCTTGAAATATTCCCCAAAATCATTGTCGCATCTAACCAAGATATGTCTTCTTTTCCTTAATAAATAGGTGACTTTTAAAAACACTGCACTACCTTATTAGACATGCATTACTTTCAAAACCATAGGTCAGATTTACTCCCCTCTGTTATTATTTATAAATAGAAATAAAAATAAATATTTTCAATTTTTAAAATCTTAAAATAATTTCTGAAAGGGATATGAAACTCAAAAAAATGTCTTTTGAGGTTCAGGCAGATCATTCAATTTTTTTAAAGCTTCCGATTTACTTCTCTAATCAAATTTGCTTCCTATCCATGATAATAATTGTTGAAGAGCTACCTAGGTAGGCATCTAGAGCACTATATGTCAGGAAATAGTGCTGCCCTCTAGTGCTCTTGCAAATGTATAACATTCTTGCAAAACTGCTGCCATATAGTACTCCAGAAATGGGCTGGCTCCTAAGTTTACGTCCTTGCTTTTCAACAAAAGATACCAAGAGACTAAAGAAAAATTGATAATAGAAGTAAATTAGAAAGTTGTTTAGAACTTTTAGAAACATTGACAAATGTACTAATTGAAAGGTAGTGTTAGAGTGAGACCACATTCTTCTTTGACATTTTTACTGCTGCAGAAACTCAACCATGGATATCTGAAGCAGACATGGAAATATAAAGCTTCAGCTAATTTTGAAACTGCTTCCGTATCCAAAGACAGTGTCCACAGTATTCACCGTCATTCTTTTTTTGGGGCACATATTTTTGTTCAAAGTTCGTCTTTAACGTAAGGAAAAATACCTACCTCACCTTTTGAAGTTACCAAACTGCAACAACCCTATACCAATTGTACTCTATCCTGCTGCAGTCATCACCCTCCCACCCCCTGCAGCATTGGAGACTGCATGGTAGGGTATTTTGAGTCATTTTGAGGTAGAGAAAGTTTAATGAAAGTTGTTTAAACTCCAATCCTTAACACAAATATAATAAATTAATGAAATAATGAGGCCACAGTCTTTGCCGTATTCAATTCTACATGAACACTTCCAACAAGATTTTTGTGCATAAAGAAAAGAAGTTTCCACTCTTCTTAAAATATTCACCAAACCCATTGTCGCATGTAGCCGAAATACATCTTCTTTTCTTCATAAATGGAAAGAGTCCACAGCTGCATTCATTACTTTTGGGAAATAAGAACCTGGCCAACAGGAGGAGACAAAGACACCCCAGCCAAAGGCTTAAATACTCCTCCCACTTCCCTCATCCCCCAGTCATTCTTTGCCTTTCGTCCCAGAAGGTTGGCAGAGAAGTGTCAGAAGTGGTTTTGGTCTCTTATGGAGGGTAGTACTCTTCGACATGGGATGGGAGTTTTAAGTAATCCTGTCAGTTTCTCAGTGAGGGCTTGGATGAAAGTTAGAGTCCGGAGATGCAGAGAGAGTCTTTCTGCGAAAACATCCCGACTCATGTTAACTACTCCACAAGCAATCGGCGTTGATGAACTTCTCTTCGCTGCCTGCTTTCTTCTCTCAAGTCCATGACGGAGGCGATGCTACTATCCGCCACACTTGAAGGGCCGTGTTCCTGTTTCACGGTGTAGATTCTGGTAAGATCGTTTCATTTTTCTTCTTCATGAATGTACTATAACTCATTTGTTCCTGCGAACTTACATGAACTATACAGTGTCTCAGTGGGACTTCTTTAGTATCTTGGAATTGAGGGTTAATATCTCCTGAGGGGGATTATTGAACAGGGTTTTTTTAAATCATGTTTGTTATGTGATTCAATATGCTTATGTGTAGTGTTATCTGGGCTCATGGCTTTTGGAACATAACGGCCTTTGGAAGTGACGCGACCTTTGTGTTGGGCGCACTTTTCTTTTTGGACTGTACGGTTCACCTTGTGACCGGGCATGTTTACGTTCTGGTCTCTCATTTCTGCATTCCTGACTGTGTGACGTCGAAATAAAACCTAGTCCGCTGGTGTCTGATTCATTGGAGGTGGTGAGTGCCCCAGCTAGTGGGTGTCAGGTGCCGTTTAAATTGTTTTTCTATAGCCCATCTTTTGGTGTCCTTTATCCAGCTATGGAGGATTCTGATGTTGAGATTGTTCAACTTTCTGATTCAGATTCTTCATCCTGTGAAGAATGCAAATTGGCCCCGTTGACTCAGGTCACTCAGTTATGTTCTGTAGGCCGTTCTAGAGCGCCTTTTTCCTCAGGCTCAGGTATTCAAGGGACTGCTGAGCCATCCATCCTCTGAGAGGCGAGTTACCTACCGCTCCCTACTACTACACACGTGGGTAACCCAGGTTATGTTTATACCACCTCGGAGGGTGGATTGTTCCCCCCGGAGGTTGTAGCACGTTTTTGCTTCACATACTTTTGGCTATTGCTCGTCTACAAAGTCCAGATGTTTATTTGCGATGGTGCTCATGCCCTATTGTCCCGGGTCTCCCGGCCTTGGGAGGGCATGTGCAGTTCCCTGCAGGTGTAACTGTCCCTGAGTGTTGTGCTTTTCATTACAGGCTGGCTCACCTCCGTGTTCTACTTAGACACATTTTTGAATTGTTAGGGGACCCTATCCTTAATGGCTACGGGACTCCTCAGTCTTCTACTTCGAAGGGCTCACCTCATTAGACATGAGGGGATGATGTAATCTCCTTTTAGTCTTGTAAGCGAGATCCTTCCCAGTTATTGTGGAAGAACAGGGTTCCATTAGACTGGTCCTGCAGGTATTTCTGTTCTTCTTAGGCGTTAACCTTCGGGTTGCCTCTCGTTTAATTTTCTCCCGTTTGGATGAATTTTATTTTTAATTTTATGTTTCCCTTGGGAACTTACTCTGGGATCGATACTCGCTTTTTACTTCTGTGGAAGTTGTTCGGGACACGTTCTTCCCATGTTTTGTCTGTTTTTCTTTCTCCCTCTCTGAGGGCGGCTTTAGGCAGCCTGACAGTTATAACCCGGGTCGCAGGCTGGTCCTGCTTGGGTTCAGATCTTCTGTCTCGCAGCTTATTCAGACACGTGGCGCCTGTTCTACCTGGCTGGTCAGGTTGAGACGCCAAGTGCTCACATTTTTATTTGCGTTTCTTGTTATTTTATTTACAAGTTTTCAGCTATGCTTTCTTGAGGCCGTGTGGCTCGCGAGATTGTTTCAGTCCTTAATAGACATTTATCTGGTGACTGGGTCAGTGTTTTTTTGGCTGCGTCACTCTCTGTTGCTTCCAATATCATTGAGACCTAGAGTATTGCTTCCCACATGGTTGGACCATGGATGGTTTAACGCCTCTTTTTCGCCAGCCCGGATGGGTTGCCTTTCGAAGACTCAGGGAATTGTCCTTCTGGGACTTGTTCCTTTAGTGGTTCTCTTCTCCATTGAGACCTGTCCTTGTGGATCAGGTAACCTTCTGGGGACCTGGATTTCCCTTGGGAGTTGGTTTTTCCCTTTTAGGGACATTAGATAGTGTGGTGTCTCTGGGCTCCGTTTAGGGGTCCCTTCCCAAAGTTGAGAATGCTCTGCATCTCCTTATTGGGTAGAGGAGGTCCTAGGTATTGCTGTCTATTGTGGGATCTCTTCCCATGTTCTCTGTCCTCTGATTTCATATCTGAGGTGATGAGGAGACTTGCTCTGTCCTTGCTGTTTTCCTTGTTCTTTGAGATTGTGGTGTTGTTTGGACACCTGTTAGACTCTAGAGTCCTTATGGGGCCTTGTGAGGCTCTAGCTCTTGGAGTGGGCTCCTACAAGGGGTGGTCTCTTCCCTTTGGTTCTGGACTTGCAAGGGATTCTTCTCTTGTTATACGGAATAAACCTGATTTTCCTGTGGGTCTGTTTTCTATATCAGACAGGGTATTTAAGTTCCTGGAATATTGTTTATTATAATCATTTGCGGGGCTCGGGCCTCCTGTCCTGGTTCTTCCGGTTGTCGAGTGTTTCACTCAGTGTTTTCACATATTTATATATATATATATTTATATATCTTTGATGGTTTTTGGTACGTTATATATTTATGTCTTTATATATACATGATTATATATAGGTATAGATATATTTATATATATATATATATATATATATATATATAAAATATATATATATAAAACAAAATCCAAGAGGAAGACGTCAGCACCACCAACTCATCAAGGTATAATCTTTATTTACAGTGACATGAAGATAGAAAATAGCAACGTTTCGGGTCCATCTGACCCTTTGTCATGCTATTTCACAATAGCATGACTAAGGGTCAGCTGGACAATAGTCATTGTGTTTTGTATATATATATATATACAGTATATATATATATATATATATATATATATATATATATATATATATGAATATCTATTTAGAAATACATAGACAATATTCTGCTATGTGCAGAACATAGGAATGTGAAATATTTACAGAAATTAAATAGTTAAAACCTTTATTAAATATGAATATTGCATAACTATGTTTTTTCTACTTAAAGGGATACTAAACCCAATTTTTTTCTTTCATGATTTAGATAGAGCATGCAATTTTAAGCAACTTTCTAATTTACTCCTATTATCAATTCCTAAACTTTAATTCCTGCTTTTTCAAATAAAGATACCAAGAGACAAGAAAAATTCATAATAGGAGTACTAGGATAACACTTTGGAAATACCATGAAAAATAAGAAATATATCTTGTTACACTCTGACCAAAAAAAAATATTGCTAAGAGAAAAGCCTAATATCTTCGATGGGAGATGGGGAAGCAGAATTTTCATTTCCTAGGGCAGCATAAAAACTAAATACGCCACTGATCTGTTGTCTTAAAAATACAGAGGAACTAATTTAAAGGTAGCGTGAGAGTGAGGCCGCATTCTTCTTTGACATTTTTACTGCTGTAGAAACTCCTCCATGAATATCTAAAGCAGACATGGAAATATAAAGCTTCCACTATTTTTAAAACTGCTTTCGAGGATGGGGAAAGCTTATTCTTAAGTTTTTAGGGCAGCATGAAACCTAAACACAACACTGATCGGATGGCTTAAAGATAAAGAACTTTTCAGAATCATTGACAAATGTATCAATTCAAAGGTAGCGTGAGAGTGGCGCCGCATTCTTCTTTAACTTTTTTACTGCTGAAGAAACTTATCAACAAATATCTGAAGCAGACAAGAGATCTGAATCTTCCTCTGTTTTTGAAACCAGTTCTATTTTCCATAGACAGTATCCACAGTATTCACTGTCCTGCTCATCCATGGCACATATATCTGTTCAGTGTTTGTCTTTAACGTAAAGAAAAATACCTACCTCACCTTTTGCATTTACAAGAATTGCACTTGCAATAAATTCAAAATCCCTAGATAGGATTTACCCACCTCTGCAACGATTTATAAAGTGAAATAAAAATAAATATTTATCATTTTTAACAGCATAAGTAGAGAAAAGTATTTAAAAGTAAAAAAAAGCAATCATTGACACATCCACTATTTTATTTTCCCTTATTAAACATTCACCTGAAATGAAGTATATATTATTGAATATAGATAGGGGGCGCCAAAATAGAAAATTTCTTAAAAGAAGGAATACGTTACTGAGTACTGGAAAAAATCTTTGAAAAAAGTGTATGTTTATGTGACAAAATATTTCGTGCTAAAGTGATATTTGTGTTATATCAGGGACTAGTAAGTGATTCCAGAGTAGGATCTGGTGGAATTAATGATAATGGTGGTGGTGTTTGTATAACTTGGTGATGTGATACAATTAAAAAATGAAAATAAATAATCAAGTGAAAAAAACAGTGATTAATAATTGAGAGCTAATGCAAACCCAAAATTGTCCATCAGTGATACCAAGATTAAAAGTCTTATAAAATGTTCAATCAACAAGGAAATCCGTGCGGCGAGGCTGCTTCTCTTGGTGCTGTCGGTGAGTCAGAAATCTAAAATAGTGAAGAGAAAAAGAGAGCGCCTCATAGTGCAGATATCTCTAAACAAGTGAGGAAATTTAGTATTAGCCAAAAGACAGGTACTCACAAGTGGAGTGGCACTTTTCGTTAAAAAAGTGCATACGAGCAGGCTGACATTCTCAGCAGTCAGCGCGCTGACCAAAGCGATAAGGTGCCGGTCTCTCTGTGTCTTACGATCCAAGGACAAACTTCCAAAGTCTCCTCTGTTGGATGCCGTACTTAGCAAGATGTTTGTTTACTCCAGTTGGAATCGGAATCTTTTGAACAGCAAGCAGTATAAACTGTTATAGGGCTGTGATGTACTTCTCTTTGCACAAGGAAAACAAAACTCAGTCCAGGCTGAGTGACTGCAAAAAAAGTGTTTTTATTTGTGGAGCTGATAACGCGTTTCTCGGCCGTTAGCTCTTGGCCGTTTCATCAGATATTGATCTGATGAAACGGCCAGGAGCTAACGGCCGAGAAACGCGTTATCAGCTCCACAAATAAAAACACTTTTTTTGCAGTCACTCAGCCTGGACTGAGTTTTGTTTTCCTTGTGCAAAGAGACGTACATCACAGCCCTATAACAGTTTATACTGCTTGCTGTTCAAAAGATTCCGATTCCAACTGGAGTAAACAAACATCTTGCTAAGTACGGCATCCAACAGAGGAGACTTTGGAAGTTTGTCCTTGGATCGTAAGACACCGAGAGACCGGCACCTTATCGCTTTGGTCAGCGCGCTGACTGCTGAGAATGTCAGCCTGCTCGTATGCACTTTTTTAACGAAAAGTGCCACTCCACTTGTGAGTACCTGTCTTTTGGCTAATACTAAATTTCCTCACTTGTTTAGAGATATCTGCACTATGAGGCGCTCTCTTTTTCTCTTCACTATTCACCTGAAATGATATACTTGCCTCATCTACCACAGTTGCAGCAACTGCCACACCAATAGGACATGTTCATTTACCTATGCTGCAATGTAAAAATATTATTAAAAAGAAGTTAGCACATTTAAAATCATAATTGAAAACAATCTATTCTTAATACTAAATACTTTCTTACCTCAAGAAAAATGGAATATCGGATATCTTAAATATGCAAAAGATCTTTTCAGAATCATTGACAGCTGGTCCCGTTCAAAGATACTGTGAGGTGAGGCTGCATTCTTCTTCACCATTTTTACTGCTGCAGAGACTCATCCATGAATATCAGGTGCAGACAAGGAAATAATAATCTTCCACTTTTTTTGGAATCACTTCTGTATCCAATGATTCCACAGTATTCACTGTCATGCACATCTGCGACACATATCTGTTTACTATTTGAATTTAACGTAGAGAAAAATACCTACCTCACCTTTTGCAGTTACAAGAACTGCAACAACCCTATACCAATTACACTTTCCCATGCTGCAGTCATCACCCTCCCACCCTCTGCAGCATGGGAGAGTACATGGTAGGGTAGTCTGAGTTATTGTGAGGTAGAGAAAAATTCATATAAGTTGTTTAATCTCCAGTCCTTAACAAAAATATAATTAATGCAATAAAATAATGTGGTCAAATTCTTCTTTGCCATATTAAATTATACATGAATTCTTTCAACAATGTTTTTGTTCATAAAGAAAAGAAGTGTCTACTCTTCTTGAAATATTTGTCAAAATCATTTTCGCATTTAGCTAAACTTTTCCATGACTTTGAAAAACACCTGATTAACTTATCACACTTGCATTACATTAAAAAAATGCCAGTCAGATTTACTCACCTCTACTACTATCTATAAATAGAAATAAAAATAAATATTTTCACTTTTTAAAATCATAAAAGAATTTCTTACATAAAGAAAATTGGGATTATGGATGTTCGGAATTTTAGAATCAGTGGGAAATTTATCAAGTGACTAAAAAGCCTTTTTTAGGTAGCATTCCACATCACAACACAGTTTAAAACACTAGCAAAGTATAGAGGATTTTTTTAATGATGGAATTTTTTTTAGGGGTTCTTTAGTACAGTTTTTTTTTTTTAGGGTGGATTTTTTTTTTTTTACAGTACTTTTGTTTTCTTAGCATAGTTTTTAGGGGGATTTAAATTTTTTGGGGCTTTGTTTTTTTTTTTAAGATAGGGTTTTTTAGGATGGATTTTTGGTATTTCAGGGTATTTTTATAAGGATAGAGTTTTTAGGGATTTTTTTAACGGTACTTAGTTTTTTTATTCTAGTTGTTTTTTTTTACATATATATATTTTTTATTGAAGAAGCCAAAACAACAAAACAGAAATTCCTCTTCCATAAACAAAGGAGTTCAAGTGGGACACACAGGTCTCCGAAAACAAATACTTTTACAATAATCACAATGAAAGGTATCCCACCCAAACAGGGACACAAATACAGCTTCGTTCCCATATCATCAGCATAAAACAGTCAGTTTTAAACATATAAATTGTCACTGTAAAGTGCAATGCTAAAAAACTATGGCCTATATTTCAAGTTGTGCGGTACGGCTATACCGCTGAAAAATTGGCCTTTGTGAGCGGAATAGTCAGCTCACCTGTATTACAAGTCACGGTAGTACAGCTATACTGCTAGCTTTTTAGCCTATACCACAACGATCCATTCCGCACTCAAAAAATGGTTTTTGAGTGTGGAATTTTCAGGTCACCCGCATTACAGGTTGTGCGGTCTGGCTATTCCACTAGCGTTATAGCTTATACTGTAACGATCCATTCAGCTATCAAAGGCCAGTAGTTATGGATTTTGCGAAATAAAAATGTTCAACAAATCTCATAACAAAAATGTTACAAAGTAAACTAACACCCATAAACTGCCTATTAATAGGGTGATAAAATGAATGGATTTTTTAGTAATTATCATGGTGTGCTTCTAGGTCTGTAAGGGTATGGTAGTGTTTTTATTATATTTTCCCAGCATAACAAATGATAGGCTTTGTTTGCTGGTGTAGCTGCTTCCATTAAATTATAATGAATGGATAGTGGCTTGTAAAGTCTCCCTCCCTGTTTCCATTTAGTTTCCATGTTTTGAGGGGGCAAGGGGGAGCAGATATAAAGCCCCAGCACTTCAAAAAGCTTTTGACTCGGGTATATTAAAAAGATAAGTAATGTGGTGTAGGTGAAGAGCCCCTAACCTGATCACATGCTAGGAACTTACCTTGTGTTGAGATTGGTAGTTAGTCTGAAACTTATGATGTTCCTAGTTGGGCCCACATGTTAAGGTATGTTTCTGGAAGTCCTTGAAGCAAGTCCTTAAAAGAGTTGATTGGGGAAGGATGTGGTGCAACCTCAATGTAATGTCTAATGCTGCCCTATACATAGAGGCATTCTAAAATTACGGAGTTAGAGATATTTAGATCTAAACAGGCAATGAAGAGGGGTCCAAATTAAGTCTTTACATGGATATGATGGGCAAGGATGCGTGTACAGGATCTCTCCATTTACTTTGATTTTGTGTGATTCCCCACTGAGAAATGTGTGTAACATAGCGGTCTCATAGTACCTAACTATGGATGGAGAAGAAATTCCACCATGTAATCATGAGTTAATGTAAAATTTCATGTGCTGCACGGTCACTTTTACCCTGCCAGATATAACTAGTAAATTCACTTTAGAATTGTAATAGTAGGAGTCTCTGTAAACTATTTGGAAGCAATGAAACAAATATGTCACTTTGGGAAGGAAACTCATTTTTAGGGCTGTAATTCTGCCAAACCACGAGATGGGCCGGAAATTCAATTTATGCTTAAGGTTTCTCAGCTTGTTTATGGGAGGGAAATTATCTTTAATTATTTTTAGAATACTATTAGAAAGTTTAATTCCTAGATGCTTTATGCATTCTCCAGTCCATTTACACTGATATTGTTCTTATAACAGTCTTAAATAATCATGTTGAAAGTCCCAGGTATAAATCTCAGTTTTGTTTAATTTGTAAAAAGAGAACTGTCCAAATGCTTCAAGGGTATCTAAAAGACACGGGGTAGTTTTTGCAACTTTTTGCGTTATGCCAAATAGAGTAATACCACTCATGTTATTATAAATTCTAATTTCTTCTACTAGCAGTTCAAAGGCTAAAGCAAAAAGCAGGAGGGAAAGAGGACACCCTGCCTGATTCAATTTGAGAAAATGAGGTGAGCAAAAGCCCATTCCCCTTACAGTAGCTATGGGTGCAGAATAAAGGGCCTTTATAGAACGTTGAATTTCTCTAGGGAATTTAAAAATTTCCAGGGCTTCCCACAGATAGCCCCATCTGACCTGATCAAATGCTTTCTCAGCGAGATGACTAAAAAAGGTCTCTTTAATTTGGTAGATTCATAAAAAATATTAAGTATCTAGTATTACCAGGTCCTTCCCGGTGAGGGATAAACCCTACTTGCTCAACATTAATTAGAGAAGGAAACATTTTAGAGACATGTACTGCTAAAATGTTCAAATAAATCTTTATATCTACATTTATTAATGAGATGGTCCTGTAGTTATTAAATGAAGATGGGTGTTTTTCTCGTTTAGAAATTGTGACAACGGAAGCCTCTATAAATTCCTTTCTAAATACTCCCTCTTTGCTGGCTAAATTAAAAATCTCAAAACAAGTGGAGATAATGCATTTGTAAACGTTTTATAAAAAAAAGGGCAGGGTAACCATCTGGACCTGGTGCTTTAAGTGGTTTAAGATTTTTGATAACTTGTTTGACTCTCATCTAGGGATATGTGTAGGGCCAGTGAGCTTTAAGTTTAAGGGAATGAAGGAACGTTTGTATGATATTTTTGGGGGCCTATGGGTAGTTCTCAAAACTCTCAATGTTCTTCTTAAATGGGAAAAGTCCACAGCTGCATTCATTACTTTTGGGAATTCAGAACCTGGCCACCAGGAGGAGGCAAAGGCACCCCAGCCAAAGGCTCAAAAACCTCCCCCACTTCCCTCCTCCCCCAGTCATTCTTTGAATTTAGTCACAGGAGGTTGGCAGAGATGTGTCAGAAGTTTGAAGATCGTTTCTTATGGGGGGTAGTACCCTTCAAAATGGGACAGGAGTTATAAGTAGTCCTGTCAGCCTCTCAGTGAGAACATGGATGAAAGTTAGAGTCCGGAGATGCAAGGAGTGTCGTCTCTGTGAAACCATCCCGGCTCATGTTTACAGCTCCTTGGCAATCAGCATTGACGAGTTTCGCTGCCTGCCTTTATTCACTCAAGTCCATGTCAGAAGCAATGCTACTATCTGTCACACTTGAAGGGCCGTGTTCCTGTTCCACGGCGTAGATTATGGTAAGATCGTTTCATTTATTTCAATATGTGAATGTAATGTTAACGAAAGTAGTAAGGGTCCCAGTGGGATTCCTTTATCTTAAAATTGAATCAAGGGTTAATATCTCCTGTGGGGGGTTATTGAACAGTGGGGACTTTAATCATGTTTGTTATGTGATTTGTCTGCTAATGTGTTGTGATGCCATGTGATGCTTGGACTCATGGCTCTCCAGAACATAACGGCCTTATCATCGGACTGCATGCCATGGTTCTTTTGAACTGGCACGCCTTTTTATTTTGCGACTTTCACGGTGCACCTCATGACCGTGTGTGGTCACTTTGTAATTCCATTTCCGTACCCTGACGTGTGGCGATGGAGAGAGTCTGTTCATTAGCTGTCTGGTTCACAGGAGGTGGAAGTTCCCCAGCCATTGGGGGTGTAAGGTGCCGTTTAGCTCTTGTCCATATTTGCATTCTCCAAGTTATGGAGGATTCTGATTTCTTGGAGACAGACATCTCTGACTCAGAGTCTATGTCCTGTGAGGAGTATGAAATGGCCCAGGTTACCCATGGCCATCAGTTATGTTCCAATTGCCATTCTAGGGTACTCTCTTCCCCTGAATCAGGGAATGTAGAGTGTGTTGAGCCATCCGCCCCTGAGGATTCCATGTCCCATAAGGTGCATGCCCCAGAACCTTTTGCTACGCAAGCAGGTGTACTTATGGCCTGTTTCCTCCAGAGGTTACGGCACGGTTCCGCATGGCCATATCTGTGGCGCTGGCTCATTTATATCTCCCAAATGAGGTATTTTTATGATACTGTCCATGTTCTGTTAACCAAAGTCCATCAAGCGTGAGATCGTCTGAGTCGGTTCGACCTTCTGGGGAAGCAAGAGCCTCTGAGGCTTCAGGGGCCCCTCCCTCTGGGCCAGGGTCGTCCATTGATCAGGCGGGGGAATATTTTGCCTTCCGTTATAGACTGGCACGTCTGCGTGTACTACTAAGGCATTTTTTGGCAGTGCTGGAGGATTCCGTTCTTTCTGGGGCTATGGATCCTCGGTCTTCCATGCCAGATGGCAAATTGGGTTAGACTATGGGGATAAAGCCAATCTCCTTGACGTCTCCATTTTTCTTTTCCTTAAGTATCTGTTCCAGTTCTGAACTTAGGAGAATAGGGCCTCTGATTGGCTGGTCTTATTAGCGCGCCTATTCTCCTTGGGCGTTCACCCACCGGTGCTGCCTCCATTTTCTTTGATCCGGTTAGGATGTGTTTTATTTGTTTTATGAAGCTCATGTATGTTATGATTTACGTTTTGGAACGTTTTCTCTCTGGAACTGATACTTGCGATTTTGTGGTCGCATGAGCACTTTCTCGGAAGTTGCGCAATACCGTATAATGATATAGTTATGTTATAGTTTATGTTTTTGGTCCCTTCGGGGGCTTAAAATTTTCTTGGACCTTGGGCGGTTTCGGAGTGTTTTCTTACCAGGCAGGTACTGGTCAGATGCTAGCTGCTGTCCCTTACGGTTCATGTCACCCACATGGTGCCAGTGTGCTGGTTCCTTGTCGGGTGCTGAGTTGTTCATTTTGATAAATGTTCATATGTTCTTGTTCCATTAGAAGTAGATGGAGGGACTACTTCGGTCCTTCTCCCGTTCCTTCTGTCGAAGGGGTTCCGGTCCCAGAGCCTGCTGAGGTTCCTTGTGAATGGCTTTTTGGCCTTGGAACCGATGTTCCTCCATTTCCCTTGGGTTTGGAGGTTTGGATGACCTCTGGGCATCGGGGGTACCAGATGAATGATGCTCATCGTTTCTCTTCTGGTATCTTCTGGATGTCTGTTTTTGTGGCCTAGTCTCAGGTAGCTCTCGTAGGTTGCTGGGGCTACTTGTTGCCATTTTTGGGTGGTTAGGTCATCTGTTCTAGTTTCTTATCCTTTTCTGTATGTTGCCCGCTCTCTAGGGAGTATAGGGGTTGGGATTTCTCCCTATTGTTTTCCTCCGCATCTTCTGGTGGTCTTGTCTGCCAGGAGTCGTGAGACTCCCAGCGTTGTCCTGTGGGTACAGGATTTTCCGGAAGACTGATCCTTTAGGGGTCTTGGTGATATTGACGCTTTTCATCCTGAAAGGTTGTTTTTAAGATTATGGTCACAGGTCCAAATTCTGGCTGGGCTTTTCATCCTTCATATGGAGCCTGTTCCGTGTAATCCCATGACCTTTAGTGGGGGTGTTTCCCCCTCGACTCTTTAAGAGATCTAACCTTTTGGGTTTGCAAGCAGAGACTTCTGGTTCAAACGTTTCCCCGGGTGTTAGTTGCCCTTTTCTTAGACCTGTTAAAATGTCTTCTAGGCTCTTGGTTTTAATCTATCTCAAGCGTCCAACATCCAGGGACTTTGGGATGTGGGATGCACTGCTGAGGTATCTTGATGGTTCTCAGGAGGTGTAAACCTTCTAGTTTATGACCATGTCTCTTGTCTGAGAGTTAGGGGTCCGGATCTGGTTCAGTCATGTACGGTTCGGTTTCAAACCTTTAGCTTTGAAACATCTGCTTCTCCCTTCAGGACTCTGCCTGAGGGTTAGCTTTGCTGTCTTCCGGTGGGATCTGACAGTTGTCGTCAGGGGCAGTTATTGCACTTTGATGTGGGCTCATGGTTGCCTGTTTCCACTGAACTGTTGGTTTGTCTGACTGGTTTCTTGTCACTGGGTTTCTCCGTTCTTCATCTCTTCTCCATGCCTATGGCTGGGGAATTGGTACCTTTTCATTGTCCTCCCTCGAGGAGGGTTCTGATTACAGTTTCCATTGAGGCCCCAGGGTTCTCTCTTCTCGTTCCGAGGGGTTCTGTCCTTCTTGCGTGCAAGAGGTCCTGGGGCTGGATTCTGGTCCTGGGATGCGGTAGTTGGTGTCTTTTCAGAATGGTCCCTCTTAGGAGGGAGCTGTGTATGGGTTCTTGAACCTGAGCATGTAGTTTTCCTGTTATGGCTTGTGACGAGCAAGCTTTACATAGGGGTCTGAGTTGTTCCCCCATGCTGTTGTTCATTTTTTGCCCCTCCTTTTCTTCTGAGGTGTGGTTCAAAGGATTTTATGTTCTTTGTTTTCGTACGTTGCCATTCCTTTGGTACTGGGTCCGTTTCCTCGGAGTGGGGGTCAGGGATCTGTTTGCTCTGCTGAGTCAGGCCGTGTTCTTCTGGTTGATGTGGATCAAGGTAGCCTAAGGGATCTTTTCCCTGCCTAGTAGCTGAAGGCTTAGAGTTTGAGTCCTTCTGTGGCAGTTTTCTCATCTGGTCTCCTGCTTCGGTGGGGGTTCACAGAGTTTTCATCCCTCCACTGATTTCTTATTCTACTGGTGTTGAATGTTCTCTAAGATCTGGATTTTCCAGGACGAGAGTTGCCGTCGATATTTCTTGACATTTTCTGTGGGTTTATTCCCACGATGGCTTAGGACACAGCTTTGCTGCCTTAAAGCTGGATCTTAGAGGTGGCTGTGTGTATTCACAAGATAGCCTTTTTCTCCCGGATAGGATATTTTAGTTTGTGTCTATCCTTATCTATGGGCTCCGAATTCTTTGGTTCATATGGGTTCTTCCTATGTTGTCTACTCTTAGCGGTGGTGTCTGCTACTCTAGAGTACAGTCAGGAGCCTATGGCTTCCTCGTAGCACCATAAGTCGTTTGGTGTTGGGTCAGGGATCTGAGGGTGGAACTTTGTTCTTTCGAGTGATCATCTTTCTTAGGGGTGGAAGTGATCTCTGGACCTGGTCCTTCTAGGGAATCTTTCCCTGGGTGGCTGTCTTTAGCATCCCTGGGGTTGTTTTAGCCTTTTGGAACTTTTTACCATAATTGGTGGTAATTTGGATACCTTATGGATCCTCCATTTTCCTAGGGGGAAGGGTAGGTTCTCTTCCTTCAGGGTGGAGGGCGGTTCTGTGCAATCAGAAAGCTTGTGGGACTTGGCTCCTAGGGGGTTTCTTTGTGCTTAATGGATTCTAGAGTTCTGAGCAGTATCTAGGATGGCATTGCAGGTGTTTAACTGATGGGCAGTTACTTGGTCCTTTCAGGTTTTTTATCTCCTTGTTCTAAGGGTTCACTTTTTTTATTGAGTGTTGGGTAATTTCAGGCTGTGGTGCCCTTTGAAGGGGCCGCCTTCTGTGCCCGCCCTTTGTTTGCATTCAGTGTCCTCTATAGCTTGGGTATTATTTTCCCAAAAGTAATGAATGCAGCTGTGTACTCTTCCCATTTAAGAAGAACAACTTAAATTATGCTTACCTGATAATTTTCTTTTCTTCTAACGGGAAGAGTCCACAGCTCCCCACCCGTGTTTTATCTATGGGGTGGCCGTATTTTGATTTTTTATTCTTCTGGCACCTTTTTCACCCTTATATTTGGCTGAATGACTGGGGGATGGGGGAAGTGGGGGAGGTATTTGAGCCTTTGGCCGGGGTGTCTTTGCCTCCTCCTGGTGGCCAGGTTCTGAATTCCCAAAAGTAATGAATGCAGCTGTGGACTCTCCCGTCAGAATAAAATAAAATTATCAGGTAAGTACAATTTAAGTTATTGTATAAGGACTCATATTGTATAAGGACTCATAGAATTCAAAAATGTTGTCTCTATTTATAAAGGGGGTCCAAAAATTTGATCAGCATGTCTGATTTGTTGTATTTGTGTGATACCTACACAGTGTCTTAGCTTGTTTGATAGCATAGTATCTGCTTTGTTACCACTATAATAATAAAGTTGTTTTTTAAGTTTTAGGAGTTGGTGTTAAGTCCTACGCAATTCTATCAAATATATATGACTTTTAATTGCCATTATTTGGGTAGTAAGTTGTGGGGAAGGAAATGAACGATTTTGATGTTCTAGAATCCTAATCTTACCATGGGTCTGAGATAACGTGAATCCTTGAGCTTTCCTGATAAGGGCTTGTTTCTTAAAGGGACATGAAACCCAAAAGTTTTCTTTCATGATTCAGATAGAGAATACATTTTTTTTTTTTTTTTTTTTAAAGAATATTTTTTTATTGAGGTTTTCAGTAAATACAATAAAACAGAAAATACGTCCACATGAAATCAAACATAGATAGTACAACTTCACAACTCCCCAACAGAGAATAGGTTTGATCCAGAGCTTTAAAGTAGCGATATTGCAATGATATTTGTCATCACTTCTATATATGTATACATAAAGGTCTTAGCTAAATGTAGTGGTAAGATCAACATTAGGGATGTAATGTCTAGAGATGGTTAAAGGAGTATGTCTACGAGTATGGATCTAGAGAAGTAAACTGTGTAGAGTGGGAGTGATAGGATGGGTTCGTGTGTGAAGGAGAGGAGTGACTAGGACTTACGGGTATGTAACCTCTTTTGAAACCTTTGAATTGAAAGGCATTGAAAATAGCCCCTCTATTACTATGGCGATCAAGCAATAATGTATTTATTCTAAGGAATTGAAGTAACAGGGGGGGTTAGTACGGTGGTTTTAATTAGGGGAGGGGATGCTCAGCGGGCCATAGCCGCTCTAGAAGGGGGAAAGTGGGGGGCGGAGCCTATAAAGATGAGAATCTGAGATGGGTGCGGGAGTTCTAAATGTATCAGCAAATAGAGCCTTTGGAGTAGTTTTCTAAAGAAATTACCCATAGAGTGTAGTCTGGCACAAATGCCTAGTCAGGTGTGGGGCCAGTGCTGTGTGTAAAAATAGGAGAATGTGGGAGATATGTAGGGAAGTTGTTAGCCGGAGGACTGTTCCTTTGGAGTTTTATTTCCATTAGCATTGGGCTATAGTAGTGGGAGTCTTAGGAAGGTAAATGGAGTTATAGCTGAATCAAATTTTCTATGAGTATTCTGATACTAGGAGCTAAGAGGAAAATGGAGTTAGTGATGTTGTATAAGAAATAATGTTGTATAGTAATTATGATATATATATCGAGTGCATAATATAGTATCCTAAAGGTAGCATTGCATAGATCAGCCCAGCATATAAACAGCAAATATATAGTTATCCACGTAGCAATTGTGGAATGCAATACTTTGCCCAAAGTAGGTATATCAATAACATGTGACCATGTTTGCACTTGACGGTATGTGAGATGCAAAAAGTATTATAGAAGGCCCTAAACCCACATGGTTAGTATGGTAAAGCATGTCATCTTTAAAACTAGAGACATGGTAAGACACCGGAGAGGAAAAGGGTAACAAATGAGTCGGGGTACCTCTTGCCCAATCTATGTGTGAGGGGGATTATTAAAAAATATGAAGTATGAAGGATTTCGGCATGTACTCCTCTCCTGGGGAAATGCCAACTGTAGGCGATGTGGGCGAAGGAATAGGGATATGACCCGCGGGCAAAAGATACCGGCGGGAAAGGGAGGAGAGGGGCCCAGCAGAAGTAAATGAATTGTCCCGTTGATAACATCTGCCTAGGGAATATAGTTATCTAAAAATATAAATGTCATAGTGTGGTATTAACTATCTAGAAATACAAAATATCAAACTTAGGGGCATTACATTATGTAGCTCCGTGGAGCGTCCATTAATCAGGTGGGGTAAATAGAGCTAATATCACTAGATAATAATATAGCCAGCAGGAAATATTAGCCTAAGAAAAACAGGGTGCATATCCATTCGGATTTTAACATGTATTCAAATGGTGCTTAAAGAATTTCCACCGACAGCTATAGTGAACTAGAACCAGATAATATGGCTGTAATGTCAGTGATATAAATATTCAAATTGCCCTTACCCATAGCGTTCCATAGATGCACATATGAGGGGGCATTATCAATGAAATAAGCACACGTGTATGTACAGTTTATGAATAACAGTGAGCAATCAACAAAAACCTATCCACATTCTGCAATAATAGTCCTCATTGTATGTTTGGCGCTTTACACCTCCCTTTATCTCCTAATAAATGTAATAAGAGATAAATAATATAATAAGGTTGCAGTTCCAAGTAGCTCCCATCTGGCCAGCTATATATCATGTGAAGTAAATCTCATGCAACAGATTTGATAACGGTATACAATAACTAAATAGGCAGATAATTAAAGTATTAAATGTAGAAAAAGAGCATCATCTATCTGTTTGAAATTTGATTATAATTCAGCTAAACTAGAGTTGTTAAAAGAACTTATAGAACTTTTGGAGGACCGAGCATGGCTGCTCTTCAAATATTAAAGTTAACCTTCTAAAGAGGGAGAGTAAAAGATCGAGTCTCAGTCTTAGGACCATTTTGAAGAGATGGGATCTTGCTGGGGGTATTATCCGATGCCCAACCTGCGGCAGAGCATAGTCAGGAAAGTTCTGAAAACTCTCATCTCTAGAGCAAGGAAATGTTCCTGACTCCTTAGGGCCATGAAAAATACTAAAAGCTGCACAGCCGCCAGGAGGGTCCTAAGGCGCCGCAACTGCCCCATCACTGACCAAATCTTGTGTGGTAGCTGAACAAGCGTGATGGACTTGTAGGGGCAAGGCTAGAAATCTGCGGTGGATGAGGCTAGATTCTGCCTCTGTGATCCAGACACTGCATCTATCTGCACGAACGTCTGAGTAGCGGCCAGCAAACTCAGGGATTGTGGCTAGAGGTATGTGAACTTTAGGGTGTAGCTTACTTTTAGACGGAATCTGGTATCCCCCAGCCGGGAGGCCAGATGAAAGTTCCGTGAGATCCATTAAAACGTCCCCACTATCACTCAAGTCCAATTTCAGTTCTGAGTAATTCTTCACCCGGTTTTGCAAGCCGGGGCTGGTCCGCCGTTCGTCTGTGGGAGTGAGTGCCTTCATGCTTCTCAACGTGAGCTTATCGCTTGCCAGCCTATCTTGCAGTTTAAAGGAGGCCTGTGATAATAGATACTCCGTATCTCCTGCAGATGGTATACTTCGTTCTTCATGGAGGATGTTCAGGAGAGAATAAAACTGTTTCTCCATTTTATCTGTCAATAGTCGGAGCAAGGCCATCATAGAGGCTGTCATCATGGGGTATAGTAGTGTGCACTGGTTACTAGTACAATGCTGAGTCCCCTTGTAAAACTCGAAGGTCCAACCTTTGTGATCATCCGGTATATATGGGAACCGGGGAAGGATGCGGATTAGGTAGAGTAAAATCACTGTAGGCTTAAGTCTCGAACTGCCTAGTTAGGATATTAAGCTTCATGTAGTCAGCAAGATGGCCGCTCCTCTTACAGGCAGTGTGAGTTGAAGATGGCACTTTGAGTCCTCTCAGCTCTACCAGGTCTTGTAGATCTAATCTCTGTGGCTTTAAAGGCTAGTTTTGTGAATTTTGTGAATTTTTGGGCAGTACTGAGCGGTCTAGCTAATAGATATAGAAAGTTTATGAGCAGAGCTCTCTCAAAGTGCGACCGCTCAGATGCCCGGCTTGCTCCGCCCCCAGAGAATACAATTTAAACAACACTCCAACTTACTTCTATTCTATTATCTAATTTGTTTAATTCTGTAGATAATCTTTGTTGAAAAAATAGCAATACACACGGGTGAGCCAATCACAGGAGGTATCTGTGTGCAGCTACCAATCAGCAGCTAATGAGCCTTTCTAGATATGCTTTTAAACAAAGGATATCAAGAGAATAAAGGAAATTAGATAATAGAAGTAAATTGGAAAATTGTTTAAAATAGCATGCTCTTTCTAAATCATGAAAGAAAAACATTGGGTTTCATGTCCCTTTAATAATATAACCCCAAATCGTAGCCTTAACTACACCCCATAAAATATCATCTTGCACATAGTGATTGTCATTAACTTGCAAAAAATATATAATATATTTTCCTCCCGAAATGAGAGGTCCGAGAGAATTGAATTAGGGCATACACCAATGGCAACTAGGATTTCTGAAATCTGCAGCTAGGAGACTAATAAACACTCGGTCATGATCTGACCAAGGACAAAGGAGTGTGTAGGCAGATTTGATTAATCCAAGGTGTTGGCCTGACAAAAAAATGTAATCTATTTTAGAATACAGATTGTGGGGGGGGGGGGGGGTGAGCAAAATCTTTGTCCATTGAGTGAAAGGACCTCCATGTGTCTTAAAAGTCAAATTGAGACATTAAGGATTGAAATTTAAGGGTTAAATGTTCAGCATGGGCACTCTTCCCAATAGATCTAGAGGTTTTGCAATCAATTTGCTGTCCCATACAATATTAAAATCTCCACCTAAGATGACTCGCCCCTGCTGAAATGTATCCACTATGTGCAGGATTTTTTAAAAGTATTTTGGTTGTTTATTATGTGGTAGGTAAATTGAAATGAAAGTGTGTAGGGTGTGATTTAAATTACAGATAACTATAACATATCTAGCTTGGGGATCTGTTATTACTTTAACTATTTAGACCTCTAACATTATGTGTTAAAAAAAGTAGCCATTTAAAGGGACAGTCTAGGCCAAAATAAACTTTCATGATTCAGATAGAGCATGTAGTTTTAAACAATTTTCCAATTTACTTTTATCACCAATTTTGCTTTGTTCTCTTGGTATTCTTAGTTTAAAGCTTAACCTAGGAGGTTCATATGCTAATTTCTTAGACCTTGAAGCCCACCTCTTTCAGATTGCATTTGAACAGTTTTTCACCACTAGAGGGTGTTAGTTCAAGTATTTCATATAGATAACACTGTGCTCGTGCATGAGAAGTTATCTGGGAGCAGGCACTGATTGGCTAGACTGCAAGTCTGTCAAAAGAACTGAAAAAAGGGGCAGCTTGCAGAGGCTTAGATACAAGATAATCACAGAGGTTAAAAGTATATTATTATAACTGTGTTAGTTATGCAAAACTGGGAAATGGGTAATAAAGGGATTATCTATCTTTTAAAACAATAAAAAATCTGGTGTAGACTGTCCCTTTAAACCGCTTGTTACAGTATGATGAGTAGAAGATGCAGGATACCCAACCAGAAGAGAGAGAGAAAGAGGGAAAAAAGCAGCAAGAATAGGGAGAAAGAAAGAGAAAGGGAGTGACAAAAAATGTCTTTTCCAATGGTGCATGGTGAAAATATTCCACCAATGTGGAACCCTGGTGTGGTCTGCATGGGGGGGGGGGGGTGCAAGTGTCAACTACAATACTATCTACTGCAAAAAAAACATAATCTGCAGTAACATATAAATTATGTATCAATGATCAATTAGGCTGCAATCAACAATGTAAAGAGTGTTCAAACATTTGTAACAAAATTACTATCTGTAAAGGATACCTGGTAAAGACCAAAAATATAGAACCCAAGCAACCAATAAGATGGCGCAGTATTGGTCTTCAAAGTTCCCTGAGATGAGTGATTTTTTGGACGTTTCACTCTTTATTCCTTTTAAGGCCATTCAGGAACTGAGGCTCTAAATTAGCCTGTGAGAATGACTTGGGTGGCACATTTAGGAGAATTATTCCCTTTGAGAAAGAAGAAACTACATGGGTTTAATTGTCCTTGTAATCAACAGCTTTGTGGGGAATCCCCACTTGCATTTTATATTTTATTTTCTCAGGACAGGAGTCACTGGAGAATAAAGTCTGCGTTGTTGCAGTGTGTGAACATAGGTCCAGTATTATTCGGACAAAGTAGGCTTTCGGAAGTCAGCTTGTATCAACTTGTCCTTAAAGGTTAAACTGTGTAAGCAAACAATAACGTCTCTAGGTTTATCCGATGAAACAGATGTAGGCCATGGTGCCCTGTGGTCCCACTCCATAGTGTTAGGTGCCCCATCAAACTGTCCCATTAATTCTGTAAAAAGAGCAAAAAGATAGTCATGTAGTTCCATTGCTTTAACTGACTTAGGAATACCCATGAGCCGGATATTATTTCTGCTTGACCTATCTTCTAAGTCTGTAACTTAAATTCAAGGTGGTTAATCTGCTCAGTAAGACATACAGAAAAGACAAAAGGTTTAACATGATCAATTGCCAAATCATCATGTTTTTGTTCTAAGGCATCCACTCTTTTACCTATCTCCAAAATATCTTTTCGGAACTCAACCAAGCTACTCTGGATTTCCTGTGTGATGATGTGCAAATTTGTTAGTTACTACATGTGTATTTCGGTTAATATGTAGTTATCCTGTGTGCATTCCCCAATCTAGAGTTCCACATATGTGGTCACACACAGTATCCTACTTGTAATTAGCCCCACAAGTAACACTCTCATTAGAGTCCCACAATCACGGGTTCAGAAATGGGCTATTGACGAAAGTTCAAATAAATGTTAATTCGAAGTGCAGTGAAAATATATAAGAACATAAGGCTTACCACTTCCTCCGCTTATTACCGGGAGTACGGACTGTGCCGCAATGTAATCCTCCTCTGGCAGTGTGTAATTCTCAAGCACTTCGGTTGTGGCGTGTAACGCCAAACTTCCCTGTGTAGTGGAAAGCCTTGTTCCAAAGCCGGCAATACGTCATCCAGCACGGCTGAACCAATAAGATTGTGGGGATCCTCCACACCCCCAAAGCAGCAGCTAATGCAGAAAGGACTTCCAAAAAGATCTTAGCGGTAGTAATGAGCAAGGAGAGGAGGAATATGTAATATAAAACTTTGATTTATTGAATCATTTTAAAAGCAGTAACAAGACACAGCAATTCAGTAGTTACAGCTGATGCGTTTCCTGCCTCCACAGCAGTTCATCAGAGCTGATGTACAAGCGTCCCTAGCAGCTGTTAAATTGCCATAGGGGAGTGTGGGTGTAACCAATCAAAATGCATTCTCTATCAACACCTTCATTTAACTCTAACACTTCCTATGTGCAAAGATATATTAATTTTATGTAAAACACTAACCTAGATATATAACAGCTACGTGGTCACCTGTTAAAAACATTATAAAATTTGTTAAATCTAATTTTGGAATTGGGACAAGTTGCAAATAACTAAATATTAATAATACATAGTAGTTCTGCACTGTTATTTCAAATTTGTGACACGGCCAATATGCAATGAAACACATGTATCAAACAAGCAACAATATGTATGTTTTATATAAGTTAAATGCAATTTATTCATTATCATTGCTAAGTTTATGTGATGGATTACATACTAGCCTTATTCACATAAATGTATACCTACCAAGGTTTAAACATAGAGATACTTTGGTTTAGACATAAAGATAGAATTATATTTTGTTGTTGGAACTTTGAGTCATTATCTGATAAATTGAGATGTTTAAAGTATATATGGATTAACTATGACTAACATTAAGGTATTGTTTATTAAGCAGCAAACTTGTATTGGATAATAAAATTAATCAAGTTCTAATCTCTATCTATAAATAATTTTACATAGCTGATTTTATTTATACCTATTGGGAAACCTGTTTTCAGGGTATAAATCCAATATATTTCTTTCCTGCTCAATGCATCGTACCTATCTCCTCCCCGTGGTCCTAAGGTAACATATTCTATTCCTTGGAAGCTGAAATGCCTCAAGTTGCTATTATGTAATGCAAAATGTTTTGCAACCGGTGTTTTAGGAATTTCAGCCTCTATGGAAAGTATATGTTCCCTAATCCTGTCTTTCAGAAACCTAGAGGTGAGTCCTACATATTGAAACTTGCAGCATTGGCAAGTAATAAGATATACCACATAGGTGGAATTACAATCTATTCTATTCCTAATCTTATATGTATTGCCTGTATTAGTTGAGGTGAAAGTATCACCTATTTTAGCAAATTCACAACATTTACAGAGTTTACCTCCACATCTATAGAAACCAACTTTCTTGGAAAGCCAATTCTTTTTGTTCTCATCTCCAATTTTTTGGATCTTTGAGCCAAAATTTTTCATTATTCTTTCTCCAAATGTTTCAGATCTTTTAGATACATATTTGCACATAGTGGAGATAGATTGTAAGTCTTTATCACTCTCTAGTATTGGCAACCTTTTTTTTATGAATAAATACAAAAAGTGTGATAAATCAGCAGCGCCCAAAAACAACAAAGATCAGATATGTTCCCTTAAACAAAAATAAAACAAATGTGAGCGAATGATTATGTGAAAATAATCAAATACAAGTGCAAAAACACAACAATAAATGTCCCACACACTGGGTGGTGTGAGATAAACTCATATACATAAATGTCAATCAAACCGGTATCAGGTGTGTGACCCAAAAAGTCCAAAGTTGATGGTATGGCAGCATAAGACTTCTTCCAAAAATGAAGGCAATTCAAACGTGGCAAATCTGTATAGAATACAATAAAGAAGAAGGCGCCAACATAGTGTGAATCTGTATTGAAAGTTGTTCACTCCCCACACATATATGGTACTTACGAGAAGTAAAGCACTTGAGAAGTGCTACAACGACTTTCTGGAGCATTAACAGCTGTCCAGGTAGCTGATCTCTCGTCCTCAAAGTGAGCTCCTAGTACTGTGTACGGTCTGCAGCAATTTGCAGCTTGAACCCTTTCACCTGCTCCTTTCTCTCGCTGTGTAATATGAGAGATGCCCAAACCAGGTGGGCTGGTAGCTATGATCGGATTTCAAGTGTTTGTTAAAATAATGATTCCTAAAACATATATCACTCAGCCGTGATCAGATATGGTTAAAAACAAATGTTTACCTTGACCGCTTCCTCAGGTGAACCTGATTCACCTGGGGAAGCGGTCAAGGTAGACCGGGAAACGCGTTGTGATATATGTTTATGAAATAAACATTTGTTTTTAACCATATCTGATCACGGCTGAGTGATATATGTTTTAGGAATCATTATTTTAACAAACACTTGAAATCCGATCATAGCTACCAGCCCACCTGGTTTGGGCATCTCTCATATTACACAGCGAGAGAAAGGAGCAGGTGAAAGGGTTCAAGCTGCAAATTGCTGCAGACCGTACACAGTACTAGGAGCTCACTTTGAGGACGAGAGATCAGCTACCTGGACAGCTGTTAATGCTCCAGAAAGTCGTTGTAGCACTTCTCAAGTGCTTTACTTCTCGTAAGTACCATATATGTGTGGGGAGTGAACAACTTTCAATACAGATTCACACTATGTTGGCGCCTTCTTCTTTATTGTATTCTATACAACCTTTTTTTTATGATGTCACATATGTCTTTGTATTGTTTACTATATCTGGTTATAAAATTTATACCAGTATTCCTTTCATTTTTTTTGATGTTATCTTTCAATAAGTTTTCTCTATTAAAGTGTGAGACTTGTACAGATATCTGTCTAAGCTTATTTCCTTCATAGCCTCTATTTATCAGTCTTGCTGTTAGATCATTAGCATGTTTCCAATAGTTATCTAGGTCTGTACAGTTGCATCTTAATCTGATATATTGTCCCTTGGGTATCCCTTTCTTTAAGTGGGATGGATTTAATGAGTCTGCTCTCAATATGGTATTACCCGTTATTTCTTTTCTGTGTACTTCTGTAAATAGTAAATCAAATGAAGAAAGTCCAGCTATCCTTGAATAAAACAAAAATCTTTATTGGGTCCATTAAAAGTTACATGTAGAAAGCAACAAACAGCAAACACTGACGGTGTAGAGGGCGCAGCAATGAATGGCTTACATGTTTCGGATCTACTCCGTAGTCATAGCCTACAGTGATGTGCCTCACACCTGTTAAAATACCTTAAGAACAAATGTGATTGGCAAAAGATAAAAAACACGCCCACCTACTCTACCCACTCAGAAGTGTTAGTCATTGTTATTCACCTGTGTAGCAAACAGTATTATTGTTAATCCAAACAAAGTTGTTTCAAATACAATATGAAAAAATAAAAAATATTTCATACGGCTATACTTATTATTCGTTACAAAGTTACATATAATTATTTAATACATATAATATATATGAAAAGCAGAAACAAGTTGGAATAAATACCACTAAGACCTATACTAAAACTCTGGAGGAAGAAGATACCTACATATTGATAATATACTCGTAGGGCAGTTTTCTGAACTATTACAGCTAGCATATTGATTTATATTTATATCTGTAGATGCAGTCATTTCTGCGTAATAACAACTTTTTTTTTCCCCTTTTCTTTTTGTTTTGAATTCACCAAGATATTTGACATGCCTTTCAATTTTGCAGATACATGAATATGATGTAATTATTTTTTTTTTTTCTGTTTTTTTAGCAGTATAAACTTGAAGTACACTTTAATTCATAGCTATTAAAGGGCTCGTAAAAATTGTGTATTTAGAGGGAATTTGTAGACTATTGGTGAAAGTATAGGTCTCTACTGTTAGAAAGTATCCTAGTACTTGAATGATATCAATGTTTCACTGATGCAAAGTGTTAATTGTGGTATGCATAGATAAAGATACTTGGTAACAAAAAGTAACAAGCAAAACTAGCAACATTTAGTGGAAAAAAAAAAAAGTTCAGCTTATAAAAGTTCCTGATGTAAGACCTAGTTACACGACAGTTTTCGTGATTTGAATGTATTGCCTGTCCTGCTTGCGGGCCTTTTGTCTCTACATGTTTTTTTTTTTGTATTTTCTTTCTCTCTCCTTTTGTTTGACTTAACTACTGGGGGCTACCTGACAGACAGGTCGTAAACAGGAGCCATTTAAAATACTTTTTGTCACTCTTTTTTTTTTTTTTTTCTCAGTTGTTTTGGGTGTTTATTTTTTTTTTGTTTTTTTTTATTTCACTTTAGATGTGACACACCTTTAGTGCACGCACTGATAATTAGGGCAAAAGTGTACCTTTAATAACCAATTGAGCACGCCCATAAGAGGCTAAATCACACGGCTAGGTTAAATAGAGATTAAGAGACACTAGTATATTCTGTTTTTGTTTTTTTCCCTCTCTGCCATAGGCTAGGCACATACACACATTTTTTTTTTTTTTTTTTGATCAACTGAAACACTTTGTATTGTAAAAGATAATTAATACACATACACACATTACACGTCAACATATTGACACAGGTGAATGGATAGATTTATTTCACTTCAGAAAAGCTCCTCACCAAACATGCCACCCAAAAGAGATAAAAAAGGCAGTTTAAAATCTGCGGACCCCACGTTAGATATCTCACAGGAGCGAAGACTGTCTGGTATTGGTAGCAGCGATATGGCAGAATTGGGGGTAGAGATAGCGAAAATATTCACTCCCCATTTAGATACTGTTAAAAAAGAGATCAAAGCTGAAATTTCCAATCTGTCTTGTGAAATTAGACAATTTAATACCAGAATAGAGGAGGTAGAGACTAGAGTGTCTGGGCTAGAGGACAGAGTTAATAGTATCACGCCTATTACGATCAAACAAGACAAGGCCATCGCGTCACTGCGGGCAAGGATCGAAGACCTTGAGGATAGGTCAAGGCGCAATAACCTGAGGGTTGTTGGACTACCAGAGTCGGTGGGTCCGCAGGACTTGATGGCCTTTGTTACTGTCACTCTTCCTCAGGCACTCTTGATACCGCCCCCCTCAGTGGCGTTTCAAATAGAGAGAGTCCATTGAATTGGATTTATGAAAGAAAGCGGTAACATAGATGCTAAACCTAGAACAGTTATCTTTAAATTTGTTAATTACCAAGATAAGCTTTTGTATTTAAAGTATTACAGAAAACTGGACTCTCTCTGTATTGACTCATATAAGATCTTAATCTTTCAAGATTTTTCTGCTGAGACAATGGCTAAAAGAAGGGAAATGTCCCCGTTTTTCACAAAATTTATGAAGGCAGGGTATAATGTTAGACTAGTTTACCCAGCCAAACTTATACTAATGAAAGAAGGGAAGTCGTACACAGTAAATAATACAGAGGAAGCATTCTCTCTATGTAAAGATCTACTTATAACTTGAACTGGGGATAGGTTTATATTTATCTAATTTGTTAATGCTGTTAAATCTAAGATGGAATGTGATTATATATATTTTTTGGTGTTGTTTAGTACTTGCAATGGACTACATTGTGCAAGTTTTAATTTTTCCTGCTGTGCGCGGTTGGGTTTTTTTTTTTTTTTTTTTCCTCTTTTGTTTTGTTTGTTTTTGTATCATTTTGTCTTTCTTTCCCTCCTCCCCCATCTCCCCGCCTCTTTTGGGCCATATTTATCTTTGGTACTATCTCTAGATGAAATATTCCGTTTGGGATAGCTTTTATTTTTTTAGAATAAAAAATGGTTCTGCCTCTTAAAATTGCTTCCTGGAATGTGGGCGGCATAAACTCGCCAATAAAGAGGAAATCCGTAATTAAGTATCTGGCTAAGGGTAAGCCAGATATAGCTTTCTTCTAGGAGATCCACTTGAAAGATACAGAAATTCCTAAATTACAGACTAAGTGGGTGGGTGAAGTGATAGCAGCCCCATATAATTCACGTAAAAGAGGAGTGGCTATATTATTTAATAAGGCTTTGAACTACAAAATTAAGTCTTCGATATTAGATAGAGAAGGACAGTTCCAAATCTTAGAAATATTTTATAATGAGAAACGACTTATCCTTTGTAACATCTATGGTCCGGACAAAGTGGACAAGGAATTTTGGGATAATATGACACTTCGTCTGCATAAATATATAGGTCAGGACCTTATAGTCGCAGGTGATTTTAATCTAATAGGGGATCCGCTATTAGATAGGCAAAATAAAAAACTACAGTTTAAATGTGATAGAAAATTACGTATCCTGCAGAAATTCCGTTCACAATTAGGACTGACCGACATTTGGCGGGTACAAAATCCAGATGTAAGATCGTATACCTGTATGTCAAAAGGACATCAGGCATTGTCGAGGATTGATCTATTCTTGATCTCTGATTCTCTGATTGGATTAGAGTGGAGAGCAGAGATTGGAGAGATAGCAATCTCAGATCATGCTATCATTACATTAGCAATAAATGCTCTAAATAAGCGATCTGCGTCTAATCAGCCTCTTTTTCCCCCCAAACATTTGATGAATAATATAGATTTTCAAAACTGGTTAAGTAATCAATGGAGAGAATATGTTAATTATAATAGGGCATACATAAATAAACCGGAGATATTTTGGGAGGCTGCCAAAGTAGTTCTGAGTTGAAAAATTAAGGCCTATATGTGTCAGCGTAAGAGGAAATTTAGGACCCTCGAAACTCAGTTGGCTAACCAGGTTAAGAATTCCTACATAACATATTTGGGGAACTGTACAAATTTTAACTGGAATAAATACATAAATGCTAAAGAAGCTAGAGATGTGCTTCTAAAACAAAACTCTATTCAAGAAATACAAAGGCAAAAGGCCCTATATGGGGGGTTTGGAGGTAGATCGGCCAAATTCCTAGCCAGAATAACGAAAAGAGTGAATAAGAATACTATAACAGCAATTAAGAAAGGTACTACGAGAGTAACAAATAATACAGATATCGGTAAAATTATCTTAGATTACTTTAAAGACCTTTATAAATTAGAAGAATGTAATATAGATAAAAGGAAATTGTTTTGGGAAAAGATTAAGATACCTAAGCTCTCGGTAGAAATGCCAACGGAGATTAACTTGCCTATATCAGAGACTGAAATACAAACTGCAATTAAAATTGCCAAGACTAATAAGGCAGCTGGACCTGACTGTCTACCGACTGAATTTTACAGGATCCTGCAAGAGCATATTGTACCAGTTCTCCAGAAATTATTTAATTTCTATTTCACTGAAAATAATAAGTGTTCCCCATATTTTACGGCTGCTAACATCACCTTAATCGCTAAGAAAAATAGAGATCCAGAATTAACAGCTTCATATAGACCGATATCAATTCTAAATACGGATTATAAATTATTAATGAATATTTGGCAAACAGATTAAAGCCGCATCTTGGTTCAATAATTCATGAAAACCAATCAGGCTTTATGCCTGGGAGGAATCCTACTAAAAACATGCGTAAAGTTTTGACATTATTGGATTTTTGTTGTAATAAATTTAAAAAAGATATACATGGGAGCACTGAAGATCTAGCCCTATTATCGGTTGATGCGGAAAAGGCATTTGATCGTATTTCTTGGGAACACTTGTTTTTTTCACTGGAACAATTCGGGGTCACGGGAAATTTTAACCAATTTATTCAAGTAGTTTACTCAGACCCGAGGTCGGCCTTAATTATCAATGGCGAGACTACAGAGCATTTCCGTCTACAAAGGGGTACCCGTCAAGGTTGCCCGCTTTCGCCCCTATTATTTAATATTTCTTTAGAACCTGTGGCGATCTTACTTCGCCAACAATTGGATGGCATTAATATCGCGGGACAAAAATTTGAATTATTGTTATATGCGGATGACCTGCTCCTATTTATGAGTAACATCAAGGATAATTTACCCAAATTTCTTGAAATAATTGATATTTTTGGGAAAATATCGGGATATAAGATTAATCTGACAAAGTCTGAATTGATGTGGTCGGACAAAAAAAAAGATCATGATATTATACATCCTTTCGCTGAAGCACGAACGATATCGTATCTAGGTATTATGTTAAGCCCTAACCCGGAAGAATGGTACAATATGAACTTTCATAAATGTTTTACTGCGTGTAAATGGAAAATGGAGGATTGGATCAATCTCCCAATCTCTCTAACTGCAAGGGTTATGCTAATAAAAGCAGTGCTATTTCCCAAATTATTTTATTACATACAAAATATCCCAATCCCTTTACATAAAACTGACTTAACAGAATACAACAAGGCCTGTTCAAAATTTCTTTGGAAAGGCACTAAACCACGTATAGCGTTAGCGCGGGTTATGAATAACAAAACAGCGGCAGGGTTGGCACTTCCGAATATGCAACTATATAGCCTAGCTGCTCGCAGTAAGGTCGCGATAGACTGGTTACTAGAGCAAGAACAAATTTCCTCAATAGCCTGGGAATCCGCGCTGGTTGCCCCATTTCGATTAAATGCGTTATTACATTGTACAATTACAGAGCTCCCTTCAGATCCTTTTCAACTTATAACTTTCAAGAATATTATAATAGCTTGGTAGGAAATATGTAATGAAACGGGATGTTCTCCACATGTCTCCAAATTTCTCCCTATTGTCGGGAATCCAAATTTTTTGCCAGGACTAGGAGATGGACCATTTATACAATGGTTTACGAAAGGCCTGATTTACATAATGCAATTGCTAGACATAAACTTAAATCCACTAACTTTTGGGGATCTATGTAACCAATTCAGACTTACAAAGCGCGATTTTTATGCATTTCTGCAGGTAAGGAATTATATAGGTGAACTAAAACAAAGATATGGTTTAGATTGGTCGCTCCAAGAGCTACAAACCAAGATTAATACTTACTTAACGGGTTGCTACTCTATCTCGCCTCTCTACTCTCTCCTTAATCAGAAGCCCTCTCTAGAACAATTAGACTATATAGTAACTAAATGGCGCTTTGCATTCCCCCATATTGATAGACAGGTAATATTAGATACTTTTAAGTTAACAGAAAAGAGCTGGGTGCTGACGGCATGGAGAGAATCTCAAATTAAAATAGCCCTAATGACTTATTTGACTCCTGCAAAGCTAGCGAGATGGTATGGGGCTAGTATTGTTTGTGCTAGATGTAGTGCCACCGCGGCAGATATTAGACACTGTTTTTGGACCTGTCTAGTAATTGGGCAGTTTTGGGCCAAGATAGTGTATTGGATGAATGCCATTCTTAAACTTGACTATGTTGTTCAGCCCTTGGAGATTTTTTTTCTAGCTAAATTTCAAGGAGTAGTTCGGAATTTGAAACTGATTAATATAATTATATTTCTGTGTAGAAATTTGATATTGAGAAAATGGAAAGCAAAAAGGGCTCCTACCTTGAGAGAACTCAAACAGGCTTTGTTAGCGCACTGCCTGTCTGAACAATATAATCTTCAAGGAATGTCCAATGACCGAATAGAATTGTTTTTTAAGCACTGGAAAGTGTTTATATTATCCCTACCATCCAGAACTCAAAATATTATAGTCAAACCATTTGTTGAATCAGTTTTTTTTCAGTTGCAAGTGCTGGGGGGCACCTTTCCTAGGGCCTGGCTGGCAAATAATAATGAAGAGATATAGTGGGCGAGATGGGGTTGGAGGAAAAGTATGCAGATTTGTACGCTATATGTTGTTTTTCTCTTCTTGTTATTTTTTTTTTTTTTTTCTCTCCGTTCTGTTTTGTTTTGTTTTCACCCAACCATTTCCCCCTTTTTATGGTTATAAGAGTATATCAAGTTTATAATCAAGTAACGACAATGAAGTTGTAATTTAGCCACACTAACTGTTAATTTTTGATTTCTGTAATTTTTTTTTTTTTTGAAACTGCAATATGGAAAATAAAGATTAAAAACAGAAGCACATGTGGGTAGACAGATTGACAAATAAGAGAGACAAATTAGAAATCAGAATGATGTTTAATTTTTATTTTTAGAACTTTATTTAAGGCTGTATATATATGTCTTGTTGTAACTTGAAACAAAATGTAATGCAATTCTTAAGACAACCATGTCTCTGAAATATGATTGTATTGTCTCAAATGTGCCTCAACTAATAAAGAATATAAAAAAAAACAAACGATAATATACTCGTGTACAAAAAGAAATATATAGCATATTGTAAACAACTGGATCATGATAATTATATGAAGTGCATAATGAAAATGTAAGGATGCTAAATATGAGACATATTGGTTCAAATCCTACAGGGGGCCCTGATGATCAAAAGAGATGCTGGATATTGTAGGGACAAATTGAGATGCATATATAAAAAACAACATGTAAGTCAAAGATGAATGGAAAATAAAAACAATAAAGGGAATACTGGCTCAAATGGAAAAATTATAAATATATCAAAATATACCTAATGGTAAAGACAGATACCTAATGGTAAAGACAAATGCAATATAACTGCCCTCTAAGGGAAAAAATGCATCAACCACTCAGATCCCTCCCGTAAATGGATATAGATGTATGCACCCATAGGTAAAGATATATATCACAACCCTCTAAGAGGAAAGCATTGGAACACTGTTGAATATTGAAATACCCATCATAGATAGAAAGACTATACACTGTACCCGATAAGAGTCTGTGTATAGAGATAAACCACAACAAATGGGGAGCAATATGATGAAGTGGTTATTCCCACAAATTCATAACATCATATCTGGAATTTAAACCATTGGGCAAACGCGTACCCATGGTAAAAATCCAGTATGCCTCGCATCTGGCAAGAAGTTGGTTGATGTCACGAGAGGTGAGTCCAATGTATTGGAGTTTACACAGGGTACACTCAATTAGATATATGGTTGATTCAGTCCTACAGTTCATACAAGAATTAATTTTGTATGTTTTGCTAGTCACCACACTTGTGTATTCCTTGGTAATTCGTGTGTATTCACAGGGTTTACATTTGCGATGCCCACACTTATACATGCCAATGTGTTTAAGCCACAAGGCTTTCTCTTTCTGGGTTGGTCTAAGTAAAGTGGGAGAGAGTATCGATCCCAAAGTGGGACTTTTCCGATAAGAACATCTGAGTCCCCTCTGTACAGTATCAATTAGTTTGTCCTCTGCCCGTAATATCTGAGTGAATCAACAAAAAGTCGGGCAGTTTCAGAGTCACCAGTCTAGATGAGACTGCCCGACTTTTTGTTGATTCACTCAATAAGAACAATGTGGGTCTAAAATTTACCTTTGAATTGAAAGAGAGATGTATCAACTACTTAGATCTATCCTTGGTAGGTGGCATTGATGGTAAAGTCAAATCGTCTATATACAGAAAATCCATCTCTGGTAATTCACTGTTACTGGGAACTAGTTGTCATCCAAAACATGTCCCCTTTGCTATCGCAAAAGGGGAATATATCAGGCTTAAAAGGAATTGTACTGATCAGTCCGAATTTGAAAGGGAGTCTATTATCTTAGATAAAAGACTCATGGACAGACAATTTCCTGTAAAGGTAATCAAGAAAGCGAAGCACCAGGTTCAGAATCTATCCAGACAAGATTTACTCATTCCTAAAATTAGGGAGACAGGTACACAACAGAATGTCACATTTGTGACAACACATAGTGCCCAGTATACACAAATCTGTAATATAGTAAAAAAACATTTTCAGATATTACGGGCAGAGGACAAACTAATTGATACTGTACAGAAGGGACTCAGATGTTCTTATCGGAAAAGTCCCACTTTGGGATCGATACTCTCTCCCACTTTAATTAGACCAACCCAGAAAGAGAAAGCCTCGTGGCTTAAACACATTGGCATGTATAAGTGTGGGCATCGCAAATGTAAATTACCAAGGAATACACAAGTGTGGTGACTAGCAAAACATACAAAATTAATTCTTGTATGAACTGTAGGACTGAATCAGCCATATATCTAATTGAGTGTACCCTGTGTAAACTCCAATACATTGGACTCACCTCTCGTGACCTCAATTCCAGTATTAGAGAACATTTGTCATCTTTTTCCACTAAAAGGGCAACTACTCCCATTGTTCAACACTTTGGCACATACCATGACAATGATCTCAGAGGTTTTAAATGGTGTGGTATTGAAAGGGTCACGGTACCTATTAGGGGGGTGACATCAACCAACTTCTTGCCAGACGCGAGGCATACTGGATTTTTACCATGGGTACGCGTTTGCCCAATGGTTTAAATTCCAGATATGATGTTATGAATTTGTGGGAATAACCACTTCATCATATTGCTCCCCATTTGTTGTGGTTTATCTCTATACACAGACTCATATCGGGTATAGTGTATAGTCTTTCTATCTATGATGGGTATTTCAATATACAACAGTGTTCCAATTCTTTCCTCTTAGAGGGTTGTGATATATATCTTTACCTATGGGTGCATACATCTATATCCATTTACGGGATGGATCTGAGTGGTTGATGCATTTTTCCCCTTAGAGGGCAGTTATATTGCATTTGTCTTTACCATTAGGTATCTGTCTTTACCATTAGGTATATTTTGATATATTTATAATTTTTCCCTTTGAGCCAGTATTCCCTTTATTGTTTTTATTTTCCATTCATCTTTGACTTATATGTCGTTTGTATATATGCATCTCAATTTGTCCCTACAATATCCAGCATCCCTTTTGATCATCAGGGCCCCCTGTAGGATTTGAACCAATATGTCTCATATTTAGCATCCTTACATTTTCATTATGCACTTCATATAATTTTCATGATCCAGTTGTTTACAATATGCTATCTATTTCTCTTTGTACACGAGTATATTATCAATATGTAGGTATCTTCTTCCTCCAGAGTTTTAGTATAGGTCTTAGTGGTATTTATTCCAACTTGTTTCTGCTTTTCATATATATTATATGTATTAAATAATTATATGTAACTTTGTAACGAATAATAAGTATAGCCGTATGAAATATTTTTTATTTTTTCATATTGTATTTGAAACAACTTTGTTTGGATTAACAATAATACTGTTTGCTACACAGGTGAATAACAATGACTAACACTTCTGAGTGGGTAGAGTAGGTGGGCGTGTTTTTTATCTTTTGCCAATCACATTTGTTCTTAAGGTATTTTAACAGGTGTGAGGCACATCACTGTAGGCTATGACTACGGAGTAGATCCGAAACATGTAAGCCATTCAGTGCTGCGCCCTCTACACCGTCAGTGTTTGCTGTTTGTTGCTTTCTACATGTAACTTTTAATGGACCCAATAAAGATTTTTGTTGTATTCAAGGATAGCTGGACTTTCTTCATTTGATTTACTAACTTTTCCAGCAACCAGACTATCCGTTCCTGCTATATTCAACCTGGAGCACCTGTGCAGCTGAAGATTCCCACTCCCTTACCTGCATTGTGATTTTATCGTCACTATTTGCCTGTGCCGCAGCCTGGTCTGTGGGCTTCCTGACCTCCCGACTGGAGGACTCCTGGTAACGTAATGCCGGATAGATCTGGTACTCGTGGGGGAGGGATTCCGAAAGGAGACGCAAAGGGTTAGCGGAGGACACGGATGCCAACAAACAGCTGGGATAAGTTGAGACAAGTGGTCTGCACCATTAGGTCTCGTCCCAGGCAGCCAAATTGACGTTGGAACTTGCCAGTGATAACATAAGGATACAAGGAGTGAATACTTCCCGGTGAGTTGCCCGCTGATCACAAGCATACTATTTGGGACTCTGTTTATTTCAAGCTGCACAGGTTTTTTGTTTTATAACCACAATATTATTAGTATACATTTAACGTGCAATTCTGTGATACTGGGTTTCTCTCTTTTGTGACTACTTCTGTAAATACTCTACTTCCTGAATGATAGATTGACACATCTAAATAAGATATTTTATTTTCTGAGGACTCATATGTAAATTTTAGATTACCTAAATTGTCATTAAGATAATACAAGAATTTCTCTAATTGCTGACTAGGACCATCCCAAATTATCAGGATATCGTCAATAAATCTAGTGTACATTTTGATGTTATATCTAAATTCATTGTCCTGATTAAATATAGTCTCCATTTCAAAATTGGCAAGATAGAGATTCGCATACGATGGGGCGAATTTTGCCCCCATCGCAGTGCCCCTGAGTTGTAAGAAAAATTCTCCATTAAAGATGAAGAAATTATGATCCAATAGAAAGGAGATTGCTTCCACAATAAAAGTAATTAAATCAGTATCGTACTCAGAGTATTTCTCTAACATTGTCTTAACTGCAATGATCCCCAACTCATGTGGAATACACAAGTATAGGGAAATAGCAT
This sequence comes from Bombina bombina, assembly GCF_027579735.1. Lineage (NCBI taxonomy): Eukaryota > Metazoa > Chordata > Amphibia > Anura > Bombinatoridae > Bombina > Bombina bombina. The sequence continues at coordinate 573,736,650 of NC_069503.1, read as the reverse complement.
CAATAGTTACAAACCTTTAACCATCTTCCCATGTACAGTTATTTAATTGTCTCAAAAGGTGTTTTGTGTCCCTTAGGAAACCAGGAAGTGATTGTACTACTGGTTGTAATTGTGCGTCTACCCATTGTCCCAGTCTCTCCCCCAGGGAGCCAATAGCTGAAATAATTGGTCTCCCTGGGGGATTCACCAAAGATTTATGTATCTTGGGCAATATCTTGAATACTGGGACTCTGGGTGATTCTACATAGATAAATTCTCCAGTTTTTGTAGTAAGTATTGAATTTTCCATTCCTATGTCTAAGAGATGTCTTAACTCTTTTTGGTATTTGTCAGTTGGATTGAATGTCAACTTTTTGCATGTTAGTGTATCTCCCAATTGTCTATATACCTCCGTTAGATACTGTTTCTCATTCAATACCACTATTGAACCACCTTTATCCGAATTGACAATTACAAAATCAGAGTTATCTTTTAATGTGCTAAGTGCATCCCTCTCTTTCTTAGTCAGATTACTATATTTATTTGTCCCAGTATGATGTTTTTTATTTACTTCTTCAGCCAATGTTATAAGATCTTGTTCTAATATAGAATGACATATTTCTATTGTTTCATTACGTGAATTTATTGGGTAGAAACTGCTTATTTTATTATCTTTAATACGCTGTTGTTTACCTACACAAACTGCCCTTGAGCTACCATCTTGTAGATCACACAAAGCAACAATATCACATAATGTTTCAAAATCACAATTATCATTAAGACTTGGCACATTATCACAATTCTCATTCACATCATCTAAAGCATTATGATCTCTGAAATGTTTTTTGAGAGTTATTTTTCTTATAAACTTATTTATGTCCAATATAGTATCAAATAGATTGAAATCTTTAGTGGGTGAGAATCCCAAACCCTTGGACAGAACACTCTCTTCATGATGATTCAAAGGTATACCAGATAGATTAATTATTTCTAATTCTTGTTTTTCTTTTTCCACTGTGTCCTGCGACTTGGATAGCGGAGCATCTGTGTGGCATTGTCCTCTGGGGGTACTTCTTTTATCCCTCCGTTTATCTCTTCGATTGGTTTCTTGTGGCTTAACTCGTTTTTTTACTTTGCTCCCAATTCTATCTGTGATCTAATTGGTGTTGAGGTTGTAGGATTGATAGAAGTGGCCATACTTGGTGTATCAGTGGCAGTTGTAATTTCTGCCATCGATTCATTAGTGCCTGCAGTATTTTCAAAACTTGAGAATGTCACCTTTTTTGATGTTTTTTATTCCCTTTGCTTTTATTCTTTTTCTGTCTTTGTTCTCTTCTTTCAATATTCCAGTTGTATACTATGCCTAGGTCATAGTCTCTACAGTCTCTTTCATATTTTTTATACTTATTATCAGATAGTTCCACACTTATTTTTTCAAGTGTCTCATCTAGTTGTTTCTGGTATGATGGCATTCTCTCATCCTCAGCAAATTCCTCCAATTGCTTATCCATTAATTCAATTTCATTCAGAACTCCATTTCTTTGTTCTTTCTTGAATTTTATTAATTTCTCCATAAGTGTGAGTGAGCAATCTGACAATGATTCATTCCAATCTGTCATAAACTCAGGATATTCCTTATAGAATGCTGGAAACTTTTTAAACCTTAGACCTCGCGTTATTTTCTTATCCTCTAAATAATGTTCCAAGAACTCTATGTCCCACCAAAGTTTTAATTCTTTAATGTGAGTTTTTCTTTATTTGCAAAAAGTGTTGCTAGGGACGCTTGTACATCAGCTCTGATGAACTGCCGTGGAGGCAGGAAACGCGTCAGCTGTAACTACTGAATTGCTGTGTCTTGTTACTGCTTTTAAAATGATTCAATAAATCGAAGTTTTATATTACATATTCCTCCTCTCCTTGCTCATTACTACCGCTAAGATCGTAATCACCTGAGTCTGAGCAGCCAACATTTTCTTCTTATGAGTAGATTCAGTTATAAAGTGTTGTGAATGTACACCAAAGTGTGTACTGGACTGAGATTCTTTATCCTGAAATTCAGGTTCGCTGTGATCTCTGATTATATTATTACAAGAATCTTTGTTGGTTTGAGGAAAGTGATCCGGTACTGTTTTTATTTAGGGTAAGCAGCGTTTTAGGGTGTGGCATGTTCAGTAGTAGTTGAGAGCAATATATCATCACAAGCAATGACAATAGAACCCAATTGGGCCCACTAGGAACATAATTATATATTTTTTGTTGTAATAAAGTATCAGTCTAAGAGTAGAGTTGGGCGATCACATAAGTTATGATACAAATTAAAACATCTTAGCAAAAGTCAGAAGCTGCCAGTAGAACTATATATAGCTCAACATTCTCTCCCCTGGGGATATTGGATACATCATACAGGTGGGGGGATAAAGGGAGGTGGAAGTGACCCACTCAGACAAGCTGAGCAGGAAAGGAAGAGGAGAGAGAGTGCAAACGTAAGGAGTAGAAATGTTATAATATAAAGTTTTCTTGTGCAGGAAATGATGAGCTTCCATCTCAACTGATGATTCTGAGTTATTTTGAGATAGGAAAGAATTCATAAAAGGTAGGTCCAGATCATTGAAAGTCTTTGGTGGCCCTTTTTGGTAACACGGGTAAGAAGTGAGAAAACTGTAAGGTGTTGGTTTCATAGGGGGAGTGTCAGTCAGGACTTGAGCCTACCGTACCACCTGGAAATGAAGATTATTTGATAAGGACGTCCAGAGAACAGTAATTCAGACCACGCAGCAATGATCTAACACTATTCTGTTTATTGAAAGACACACAACATGTCTTATAGCCAACAATTACAGCATACAGGGTTAACTTGATGACACGTTATTACCGCGTCATCTCACACAGTTTCACAGTGTTTGTCAGGAAAAGTACTAGCTCATAAACAATATTTCTATAGCCATAATAAGGAGTGCATCTAGGATGAAGACAAGGTTATTTGAGCATCTTATAGAGATAGCGATTTCCAGGCGTTGTGCCAGGACATCTGCAAGGTTAACTAGCTTTGCAGAGAATAATAACAAGCATGTATTTCTCACTACAGAATAACTGCTATAATAAAAGATTAGACTCTATGTGAGAATACTATAGAGAAAAATATTCACATGTCGTGGTATAATTTTATAGGCTAATAGGGCACAATTTGTCACTGCACATAGGTGCGGCCTCTCCAATACGCTCCGTCTACCTTTCAGCATCCCCAAAACTACCGGTCTATCTGCACAAAGACCCAACCAGCCCCCCATATACCCCCAAACAATGCTGCATCTTTTATTTCTCCACCTGCATTGCTAGCACCCCCCCAATATGTCCAACAGTTCTTCGCTCTGTACACTCTCCACAGTGAAGCATGACATGGGAACAGCACAAATGTCTCTAGGTGGCCTCTGATCACTTTAAGAGCAGTCTTTGTCCTCTTAGAGCGCTCCACCTTCCTCAGACACTTTGCTTTAATACAGTTAATTTGCAGTAGGGGTGCTTATCCAGTGTTCTTCCGCAGGGAGATGCTGGAAATCTGATGATTTGTTCATGGGGTAGACAAGGTAGCCAGTGGATCCCCATAGCAAGCAGACACTCGAGTCAGAAGGAGTCTAAGAAGGAATACAATCACAATTATGTCCAAATAAAACTTCTTTCATCTTTTTTTAAGCATCACAATTCCTTTAGCTTAACTCATCCTATGTCATTTAAAACCAAGAAAAAACATTGCTAATATATAATACAAACTTAATACATTGATACTTTACAGAGAATAATTCACAGCTTCTCTATACAATTTAAATGATACTTCATGAATACTAAGCAAGTGAAAACTGCTAAACTTCAGCAAGGGGCTGAATGGCCATGCTAAAACTTATGCTAAGGCCTGCCCTGTCGCAAAAATGAAAAAAAATAAAACAGCCAATAAAAATATTTTCTCAAAAATGAATTTCTTTACACTTTCTCTTGGAACCACTAAAAATAAAAGAACCTAGTGTTGCTTTATTCTGCACAGCTACTATCTATAATGTTTATAATTCTCCAACCATGATCCCAATTGTCAACAATCTCATCTGATATAAACACTACTAGTTTACTAATTATTTTATGCAACCTAAATTCTCTCCCACTCCTGTATGAGGAAAGAATACAATCATAACATCATTTAAAACTACAAAATCTCTTAAAGGTAAACACATCTTTATGGTAGGATAAATCCTTTCTTTGACAAACATCTGGAATTACCAAATTCACTTTGCAGATACCATACCAATTAATAAAAGGGAAAACATACATTTGCTTTCATAAACTATAATTATGCTACTCCCTAAATAAATATTTCTCTGTATAATTAATATAAATTTCTATCTGAGACGTGTCCTCACTATGTTCCATAGGGTGAAGGGTCTAAAATATTCTGATATATTGCAGCATGTTCATTAAACTATAAAGGTGCAAACATATTTTCTATACTCAGTGGGCCATTCAATAGGTTACAATATTGCAAGGTTTAGAGTTACGCTTATCTAAAGGGTTACTTTGTCTAAGTACATAATCCACAATGTGCACTAATACCAATAAGGCATACTTTTCTGAGAACAAAACTATATGACTTCTTATAACTAATATGATCAACAGAAAATAACACCAATACAAGAGCATACAAAACAAGAAATATAAGTAAACAAGTTAAAACAATACTCCCCTAATTTAATTGGTTGACCCTGTAACAGCATAACAGGTCCTCACAGAGTCCAGTTCTGGGGCTGGTACCAGCATGCAATGCAAAGAATGGATCCAAAGATAGTTCAGCAAATCTTACTGCAGTATGGTGGTTAAAACAAGCTTGACAAAAGGTCTTTTATCTTCATTTTTTCTCTCTTTAAAAGGTTTACTTGCATTCAATCTTCAATCTTTTGAAGAGTGCAGTTATGGAATTTTATCTGTACAGATTTTACCTAAATATGAGAAACTCAAAAATAATTCAGTTAGTGTCCTTAATCTCTGGATACAGCTGCATGATCTCATCCTGCAAATACAAATATTGTGTTAAGAACAAAATAGAAAAATAAAAACATTTTAGGTTCACTTTCTTACTTAAAATAATAATCACCGGGGGAGGAGCTAGCTTCTCATGCAGCCAGACGTGTTTTTATGAAGCTCTGGACTTTGAGACTTGGATAAAACGTTTAATTTATATATATTGAGCTTAAATTTCTACTACTATTTTATTGAATACACATGCTGGCTGCTCCAAGCTACAAGAAGAGGAAAGAGTCCCGTATTGGAGTTATTGGGGACATTTTGCCAATCCTCCCTCTTCAGCAACGCCACGTGGAGCTACCGAACAACATATAGTCTGTACTGTTACTGATATGGAGGCCTTACAAGCCTGGGAGCAACGCACTCAACTGCTTTTAGAGAGCCATTTTCAGAGTATGGCAGAGGATATACTGTCGCTTATGATCTCCCTAACGCTGCAGGAGCCCAGACGCTCTGACTCTGAGATGAGCGGTGACAATAATAATACTAAGGAGAGACCGGCTGCCTGGCGGCTGGAGACCGAGCTAGAAACGGCTCCTTCATTGTTAGTGGATACCACGGGTAACCAACTACTGGAGTCATCTCTACACAAAGATCCCGTGTGTTCTTTACCAACCCTAGACCCGGGGGCCGCGACCGAACCTTGGGATAGGGAGATCTATGCTGAACATGGGGATCCGGTTCCTTATAACCCTGTGCGGGCGGCTTCTAGTCCCCACAGCTGCAAGAAAGAGGAGGCAGCGCGACTGATAGCACTAAAAGCCTTTAGCCCTGCAGAGCGAGCTCTAATTTTCACACCCAGAGCCCTAATGTCTGACACTCAGATATACCTTGTTGGCCCTTCTTTGCAGTCTGCTTGGGAGGCCTTGGATCTCAGAGAACTACCAGTCACAAGAAGAGCACCGAGTTCATACTGGATGGATGCTGCCGATTTCCATATATTGGGGCCCTTGTATTACCTTTCATCACCGGTCCCTGTAATGCCGAGGAGAGACACAGAACTCTACTACATACAGATCCGCTTTACAAGGGGTCTGTTCTTCACAATTTCTCCTACAAGCAGCTCTGATAGAGGCATATCATTTCCCTCCTCCGGGGTAGACTTATATCAGAAACTGGGAATAGGCTAAGGCTAAGCGATAATACAATCAACTGGGACTTTACCTAGACTAAATGTTGTCTGTTGTTTATAACGTGTTGCTCCTGTTCTGTTTGTAGCTGCTTATATATCGGAATATGTTTATAACTGCTTGCTGGTACAATCTTGTGGCTGTTGTTTGAACTGTTTTCATCTTACTCACAGGGCTTTAAACTCACTATCCTATAATGTCTCCTATTTTTGTATTCTATAGATAGATCTCTTCCACATTGCAAAATTGAAATGTAAATTAATACTTTTTCTTACAGGATGATATTCCCACTTATCGTTATTTGCATATCTGATCTTTATATTATAGCTGAGTTAACTGTAACATCGAATACTGGGGGTACTAGAGAGATATTAGGATTTGGAGTAAAATATACACTGTTTAATATATTCCCAAGTCATTTGTTATCTTAGACATTTGTATATATACATCGTACAGTAGAATAAGGATTTAAAACAAAATATCTTGATAGTAGCTGCACTTACAATTTATCACCACTAGAGGGAAGTCAAAGCTTAGTCTCAGATTTTCATAGTAAACTCATGCGATCTTACAACCCAAATCACCATATTGCTATCCTTATATCCTGTTGGACTTCTTGCCCTGTAGTTTTAGTTTGACTACCCATAACTACATTCTACAGGTACTCCAGACTATTTTTCTTTTATTTACTTCTCTGTTAGATGCCTGCTGGCTACAAGGTCTTCATTGCAGTGTAATATGATGTTTTATGACCTGAATGACATATATATGACTTTATCTAGTTCTATATAGAATAATAGTGCAGACTGTATTTAACTAGTGTTGTGCTTTGTTAATGCAGTTATACCATTGAAAAGTAAAGATAATATACTCTCTATTTATATACAAGCTATGAATGTTCTAGTGTGAGTTTAGAGCTATAGCCTTTCATTTGCTCTGAACTCCTTTATAGATGCTTTAAAGCCAGCTATTTAACTTTTATGTTACACCTGTATAGTCAGTATAGAGCTATGTATGACCTCCTGGTATATTTATCATTATGATATCACATATTAGTGCGGGTGGCTCCATATCCTTTTCTCCCCCCCCCTTCACCTTATAGTTCCCTGACTACTTACTTTACAGTCAGGAACTAAATGCGTGGTTTCCTTGAAATATACCACAATTAATTACACTTGCATCAATAGTTCTAATTCCCACAGTATTATTTCCCGTTGTTGTGACCGGTGGTAATAGTAATTGAGACAAAGCCATTTTTGGTTCTACTTTTGTTTGCGAGTTTGGCCATTAAAAACAATTTATATAGTGTGCTCTTATAGTATAACTCTAGTAAAAGGTATGTGTATTTAGACAATAGATATTATATGGGTACTCGTCTAAAAGATGTTGGGAACTGGCGCCAACCCAAGGGCCCTGGGTGGAGCTAGATTCTAGACATATCAGATTAAGAATAAGGCCTTTAACCTTTTCATAAACTCATGTACTGATATCTATGTCTGATTAACTATTGGCTACATAGTCTTTATATCACTTGAAGCTAGTTATGTTGTACTGGGGTTCTGTTATGTGTATACAGATATAGAGCTTTTTACCTAGTTTAAAGTTACAGACGCTGCACAATTCTGTTGCCAACCGATAACATCATCAGTTTTCTTTAACTTATTTCTAATTACAATACTTGTGGGATATTCTATCATTAATATTTTACCATTAATACCTTTCAGTTCAAGAAAGCTTGTTCTTTTGTGTGAATATATAAATATATTTGTAATGCGAGTAATTACAAGTCTTCTCTTTTTTCTTTTCTTCTTATGTAACAAAATAGAAAATGTGAGGTCTCTTTTTTTTTTTGTTCATTATTTTGCTTACAATATTGTGCAGTAGTGGATCTGATTGTATAATGTGACAATACGACTGATATGTTTTTCTTTTCTTTGTATACGATTTCTGTATCTCAGTCTGCCTGTTATTTTGCATATTTGACCTCAATAAAAATTATTTAAAAAAAAAAAAAATAAATAATAATCACCCAACTCACATAAAGATACTCATCAATACTCATCAATATTTCCCCCTTGTTTGCGTGAAACATCCCATGTGGCACGCAAACACAAGATAACACGAAACTAAAAGACACATCATGCACTCCACTCATGCATGCAGAATACTATTCTCAATAGCAAGCAAAATCAAATAACCTCACTATTCAATATGCCATTCATACAGCACGCTTCCACACGCAGTCACAAAAGAGAAAAACATAACAATCTCTTAGAAAACAAATAAAACCAATTGTCCATTCCACAAAACAAAACATTAACAGCCGACACAAACTTTAAACAACCACAATAAACCCGAAAATCAACACATATACTGATATTCACTGAAACACAGCACTCGCAAAACAATACAAATAATTAAAATCCTATAAGAACCATCTATACCCTGGTTCTGCAAATTCTACTATTTCACAATACTATTAGATCAAGTGTATATATAGCCTTACAGCAAAGAAAGTGGGCGCTAGTGATAATACAGATAGTAATGTTAATCTATATACTCTTTAAAAAATACAAATTAGTGATAGGTTATACAATACAAATAGCTGAAAAATAAAATAAAACAAAATAAAAATAAAAATAAAATCCTCTCTAAATGAGAGAAATCTAAATGTAATTACAAAATCAAGGCAAAAATAAGTCCTTTTTCAAAACCAAGTGGAAAGCCCTGTGGTGGCAGCCTCCTCCTCGCCGACTGGTCCGGGTATAACTATGAGGAATAGAAGAAAATAGAGGGGCGCCTCATGTGTAGGATCAACAGATATAAAAATCAGTAATAATAGTAGTAGAGCCAAATGGGTACTCACACACTTCACAAGCACACCAATGTGCTGGTAGTAGCAGGCTGCAGATTCAAATAGGTGTGGCAGCTCACCTCTCAGGTAGTACTGTGATGCTGGAGATGGAATAGGAGACACAGAAAAAAAGAAGCACTACATGTGCAGACTGTTAAAAATATAACTGACAATATTTTCAGTGGTACAGATGGTTACTCACATACTCCATGAGCACACTTATGTGCTGGTAGAAACAAGCTGCAAATTTTAGGCAGGTGTAGCAGCTCACCCCAAATCAGATTTCTTGATGCTGTAATCAAATGGCTCCAATAGGTAACACAAAGTCCCAAAAAGGTAGAGATACTCTTATGTATCAGCAGGGCAGTAGGTAGGTAAAGATATCCACTCAAAGGCGTATTTCCAATAAAATACAAATATTTATTAAAAACAAAAGTTAAAAAAACAACAAAACAAATGCTGTGTTGGGTGGATAAAAAAGGGGTTAACAATTACCCCAATAATGCAACGCGTTTCTCGGCTTTGCACCATTTTATCAGGCATATAATTGTTCTTATTCCTACCTCTGCTTTATATAACCAGCTAACAAACATTATCCTCCTTTCAAAGGGGTGTGTTTAACAATTAATCACTGACACCTGTCTAAGATGGCTACTCTCCTAATTCATATATCTTACAAAATGTTATGGAGATCCAATATACTTATATATATGCAAGAAACTGTCTTTCTATTTGTTGTTTAGAAAAATAGTACTATCAGTAATTATGAGAGCAAAATCAGATAGTACTTGTAATTTAGATCTAAGAGACCAAATGGCCCTTAAGGATTTGGAGTCACTTTTGGCTGAAAATGTGCAGGAATTTACCCAAGAGGACTTACCTAGCACAAGTATAAAAGAATAGAGACACACATTTAAACCTAAGTCAGAATTTATGCCCTCTCTCTCTTTGGTTCCAGCTGTCAATCTGTTTGTGAAGAAAATGGAGAAAGAGATTGAAAACTTAACATCACGACAGGAAAATGACAACTTGGAACCTAGAGAGAGAAAGGCTTTAAAAGAACTGATGCTGGCTAGGGGCTTGGTAATCAAGCCCGCGGATAAGGGCGGGAATCTGGTATTGCTTGATGAACATTTATATGTTAATGAAGTCAAACGTCAACTCCATGATAAGAACCAGTATGAAAAGCTAGGCAGCAACCCACTTGTACAAATTCAAAATTCTCTTTTTAGAATACTTAATGATGCTAGAAGTGGGGGAGTAATTAACCAAAATGAGTTTAAGTTTTTGTACCCTAAATTTCCTGTCATGTCAGTATTCTATATACTGCTGAAATTGCATAAAAATATGCAATGCCCCCCGGGAAGACCGATTGTTTCGGGGATCGGCAGTATAACCGAAAAAATTGGGGAATATGTGGATAATCATCTGCGTCCATTTCTTTTAACATTGACATCATATGTTAAAGATACAACAGACCTATTGAGAAAGTTGGATGGGGTGGTAGTGAGTGAGAAAACTATCCTAGCCTCCTTAGATGTGGAGAGTCTTTACTCCTCTATTCCCCATAATGTAGGCCTGAAAGCTATTAAAAGATTCCTTGAAACCAGGGGTCCAGCATATACAGAACATACAGAGTTTATGATGGTGCTTTTGGAGTTTATCTTAAAAAATAATGTCTTTTCATTTGATGGACAGGTGTTCCGTCAAATACGTGGAACCGCAATGGGGGCAATATGTGCCCCCACATACGCATGCCTCCATTTGGGGTCATGGGAATCTGATATCTTTGAACAACATGTCAGCACTTTTGAGGAGAAAGTGCTGATGTGGGTAAGATATGTGGACGATGTTCTTGTCTTGTGGGATGGAACAGTAGAGGAATTTAATAACTTTGTTTCCATACTAAACCACAATGACAGGATTATCTTCCTCACATCAGAAACAAATACAAAGGAATTGAATTTCCTAGACATAACCCTGAAAAAAGAGGGTGTAAAAATAGTGACTGAGAATTATCGGAAGAAGAATGCCACTAATAATATTCTTCACGCGAATAGTAGCCACCCTTATCATTTGATAAAAGGAATACCATATGGGCAGTTCCTCCGTCTGAGGAGGAACTGCTCCTCTCTTTCTAAATTTGATACTCACGCTCGCCAAATGAAGGAGAGATTCCTTAAAAGGGGGTATTCAAATAAATGTCTGAAAAAATCCCTTTGGAAGGCTAGAAAAATGTCAAGGGATGATCTATTATATAGAGATAAGACAAGAACTGAGAAAGATCAGATTAGATTTATCTCTAAGTATAATGATCAATGGGATAATATCAGGTTGGCTATGAAAAGGAATTGGCACATCATTACTTTGGATGAAAAGGTGAGAAATACTATAGGAGATGTACCCCAAATGGCAGCCAGAAAGGCACAGAGCCTGCGAGATAAGTTGGTAAAAAGTCAGTTCGTCAGAGGTCTCTCTGATGCAGACTGGCTACGTAAGGACAAGGGAGTTAAGGGTAGCTACCCATGTAGGCACTGTGTATACTTTGCCCACATGGATAGCACTAAACAATTCTCTGTCCAAGAAAACGAGGTTTATGATATAAGATTATTTTTTAATTGTAAGTCTGAGGGGGTGATTTATCTCTTGCGGTGCTCGTGCCCGGCCTTTTACGTTGGTAAAACCAAAAGGATGGTAAAGGACTGGGTACAAGAGCACAGGGATGATATCCTCCACTCAAGAGATACAAATGTTGCTAGACATTTCTGTGATATGCATAATGGTAATGTGGATTCCCTAAAATTTGTAATTATTGATAAAGGGATCACTAACGGACGAGGTGGCAACAATGATAAAGTTCTTTTACAGAAAGAAACTAAATGGATCTATAGGCTGGGTACAAGATCACCAGTAGGTCTAAATGAAAAATTGGAATATGTAAGCTTTTTATAGAGAGTAAAATATTTCTGACGGGGTGTATGCTATCTCTTTAGAGTGACTTCTTGGTGCAAGTTGAGCTAAGGTGATACCTAGGAATGAGGTTAGACTTTAGGCAGTTTGCTTTATAATTAAGAACTGTTCATGCACAATTAAAATTTAAAATAACTGTTTAAATGAATTTAAATGCAAATATCCCTTTAAGGGATCCTGGCTATACACAGGATACAGCTCTCTCTAAAAAGTAGGCGAGACTGTGTTGGAGAATCACCTGTGAATAATCAGGTAGGCCCTATAAAGAGGAGGTCCGGTGTGGACTCAGAATGCCCTGACGAACCCCTGAGACACATGCTCTAGAGGGGGGTGAAACGTGCGTTGGCACTATGTGTATAGCACCTCAGAAACAAGTCAACAACTTTCTGAGGTCTTATTGGTAATGCGTGAAAGCAGAAGTCTTATTCCAGTACAAAACAGCCTCTGTTGCTGATTCCGAAATAGTCGATGAAACAGGACATATCTGTGGACTGTGAAGCTGCGCTGAGATGATAGCGCATGAAGTATGCCTGGGAATCTATTGTGGGGCTTGAGAACGGCTAACAGAGGTGGTGACTAACTACTAATGTGTGCAAAGAATTTTTTATGTTAACGATACATTCTGGCATCTTTATCGGATCCCCTGACAAGGATACACAGAGTTGCGACTGGTTAACTTTCCTTTGTATTTCCTGGACCAATAGGAACAGGTCCATGTACTAGGAACCAATTAGAGCTGCAGTGACGAGTTGGCCACCCCCATTGGGGGTTACGTCACACTCCGAGGAATTACGGATCGGCAGGGAAAAGTGTCATCGCAACTCTACTTTGAAGGACCAAAGATAAGTATGGTCCTTTTTCTGCCTAAATGTTCAAAAGCTGTGTATCGGTCTGACCTAGTGTGCAGCAGTAACTGTTGCGGTCCTTTACATACCGGTACCTTCCGTGACTTGCCACTATATGGTCTCAGGAGCCATTGTTTACATCTACAGTGGGGGCATGGACTTTTAAGCTGTTCTAATGTTTATATTCATTTGCAGGATGTACCGCTGTTAGCTTGATACCTATAACATAGGATTGTTCTTTATTATTACACTGTATATATCTCTCTATATGTGCTATCTTATAGGTTTAGGCATTGTAGTTTGCATACGTATGCATAGGAACTGGGATATTCTTTTAGCTTTACGTAGACCTATTGTTGTTTTATTTTAAATTGTAGATGTCACTCTAACTGCCGTAGCTCGGTAGAATAGATTAATCACTGAATGTGAGGTGGGATATTTGAATAAAGAAATTGGCTAACTTTCTATTTGTTGTGGGAATCTGATATACGTATATGTATAAGTGTAAAGGGGATTTTCTTTCTATTCCATCTATTCTATAGATCTCCCAACAGTGATAGTCCATTCCTATACTATATATATTATATAGATCATCCATCAGTAATATCTCCCTATATTCCATAATCCAGACTGATAAAAAATAATAATAGAAGATAGATCGATACTAACCCGTATTGTATATAGAAATATTTCTCCATTCCTGTTATATATCCAAAAGACTGTATGTGTGCATATAAATAAACCATGTGTATATATTATGCGTGTAAGAGTTTAGTTTCATTTGATTGTATGTTTACATTGTGATAGGCTGCATTTAACAGCGTCCACACTTTTGCACGGATTACACTTCCGGGTATTGGTTTCATAGGGGTTACTATTGGTTGTTACACGTCTTTCCTTAGCCAATAGTAAATGAGCCTCATGGGGGTGTGTGCACATATGTTTGTTACATAGAATACCTTTCAGTATTATGCACAGAGATTGCGCTCCCCTATCAGCTGCAAGTGTCTGCCGTGTGTGGCACCATATTATACATAATGATCGCCTATTTCAGGCCAACTATAACCCAGATGTCTCTTCCCCATTCTTGAAGAATATAACTACTAATGGCCTTAAAAATCCCAAAACTTGATTATTTGGCTGGGATACATATGAATTTAACCTCTGTGGTTTTTTTTCTATATCTAGAAATATTCATAGCCGAAAACTTTTTGCAAAATAATCTGTCCTCTTAATGATATGTCCTAACATTGTACTTTATAGGTATTAATGGGGGTCTCTATACTACGGTAGTTTTTCCAATGCTGCACTCCACAAGCAGCATATATGATATTTATAGCAACACATTAACCCAATATTAACTTGGCTCAACTAAATGGTATGCACTGTATCATAAATAGTGCCCTAGTGTTCCGATTTCTTTAGAAAAATTTGTAATTTTTATAATTACATAGTATATTCGATCCCAAAATGTGATAAAAATCGCACATAATAAATATCAAAATAAACCACGATTGTGGAACAAGACACAATCTAAAATCTAGTATGTGAATACGAAAAAATCAAATTTATGTTGATGAATCCTTGAGTAGTGCATAAAGTAGTATGAGGTGGATATTATATATGATGTATAATATAACATAATATGTCTCAAAATGTGATATTGCGACTAAATGTGACAGTAATATAAAGGTGATTAGACAATCTAATGTGATAAAAATGTGTCAAGATATACCTATTTGTAAATTCAAAGTAAATACTTTCTCACTAAAGTTTAAACTATAACTAAAAAATAAAATATTTCCTAACTCTGTGTCCTCTATATGTGAAAAAGATGAGTGTTGTGTAGAAATATATTTGTAATAATAATAAAGCAACCACACCTGTAATTAAAGTGTGAAAAAAAATATTTAAAAAAAAAATATATCTAGTTAATACTATTAGATCATACTAATGATACAATCACTGCAGATGCTCAATAAACTCCAGTTGCATATTTACAAATAAAATCCCAAACCATAAATTTACAAAGGAAAACACAAACACCTAAGTATCCTATTTTGGGAAAGATCAGATAACAATGGTACAGCCACTGTTCTATATAGCCCCTGCCCGCATGCACCATGCAAATCCACTGTTAAATAAATCAGGTGTGGCACAAATAATTTGTGAAAAGCTCTAGAATCCAGTCTATACTTTTACATAACCAAAATTTTAATAACAACACAATTATTTGATTTAACTTTGTTTTTATAATTTGATATTCACCATTCTGCAGCTCTCTAGCCAAATATAACAATAGCATATAACAAAAAAATAAGCTTTCTATTAAAGAATAATAATAAAATTTCCCCTTTAAATTGTTCCCAATGATCCATTGGCCTTACTTATAATAAAAAATGTATACTGACGCTCATTAAATAGCCCAAGGAAACACAGCCAGCATAAAAAACACACTCACAGTGGGGTGCAGGCTAGTTATAGGGACATTTTACCCAAATTAAAAAAATGTCTTTAATTGAAACTGCTGACAAAGTTAAATATACTAGTGTTAGGCTTACAGTAAACCTCATTGTCTTCTCTGTAAATATTTCCTTAAAATCTCAGATTTTATATCAGTTTGGCTGTATCCCTTTAAATATTTTCTCTCCTCTTTTTTTTTTCTTCTCCGTTAGTCTCACAGATCCCAACACCAAGATTGTAGACAATTTATTATCAGTTCAGCTTGCATTACAGAGAGAATTAAGTTACACTACATAAATATCTGCTATCTAAACGGCAGATTTAAAAAGAATCATGCAAAAAAAGTCTCAAAAAATATATTTTGCAAACTGCTAATACAGTGTTATTGCTACTCATGAACTCCTTTCACATGAGTGAACTGGTCCTTTAAGTAATAAAATGACAATTTTCCATTGCTCTGTCTAAGCCCTAAGCTTCGGTTTTACAGACAAATATGAGATAAGGAACATAATAAAATATACTTATTATCCGAAATTCAACCCATTGCAATTTACTTCATGTATACAAATAAACTCACAAATGCAACTTCTCCTACATTTTAAACTTTTCAGCTTGTATAACAAGCCATTGACAATACCTTAATATCAAAACTATGTTACAGTGTACTGTCCCTTTAAGGACTAACCATTTATCACTTAAATTACATACTGTAACAGGCTTTCATTAACCCTGTGATACACCTGTGCTTGTAAATGTAATTTTTAGTTAACAATGCATAACTTTGCAAATAAACTTTGTTTATAGCATGCTTGTCTCAATAAAAGCTGCTATGTAATGTTAGATTGCAAATTAATATTGCTATTTCACTTGATAAATATGACAACAGTAAGAAATACATTCTTTCAGAAAGACACTTATAACTTACTATAAATGTTAGATTTCTTTTAAATCTATCATGTACAGCTTCTATACATAAAGACTGTACCTTGCTAAAAAAGCCTGTTCACATAAATTGTGAAAAATATAATCTTTAATATGCTTATTTTGCAATATATGTATGATTATATTCAAATATATGTACAATGTGTACAATGTATAACTGAATACTTTTATATTTAAACAAAAGTCTTTTACAATATAAAAGGTTTTTATTATCTGTCTGCTAACATACTAAACAACTAACTAGTTCTAACATAAGATGTTATGTGATTTAAAATGGAGGTTTATTCAACCTTGAATTTATAGCTCTAAAATGGATGCTCCTTGCAATTTAAAGTGCGTATGTCTAAACTCTTGTATAACAGATTATCAAGGCCACATAGTTGAAGATAGAAAAAGCTAGACAAGTTTTGTTGATGTTAAAATGATGCTAAAAATACATATAAAAAGAAAACAATAAATGATGACGTCATCCAAATAAAAAACTATAAAAACACCTTGTTGTAAACATGAGGCAGGTGACTCTGACAGGATATTATAGAGCATTTCTAAGGATAAGATTTGGTTGCAAAGAAGTCATTTCGAGTGGTATGTAACAATTGTTATTGAAAGCAAGTTTAAACTAAATAGTCTTTTAACTTAAATTAATTTAATTTTATATTACTTCTGTAAGCTGATTTTTCTGTATAATAAAAATTTATTTTTAAACAATGTTATCTACTCAAGTACCATTTCTTTATTGTACTCAAAACTTTATTTGTAAGAAATGAGACCTGTTTCACTGATATAACATTTAAATTTCAGTGCTTGGAATTTATATTTCAATATAACTGTGCTTTAAGACCTTATAAGTGAATTAGGTGTGAACCACTACAATACATATACCCTAACCATGATTTAGGCTGCTTGTATTATTTACCACACAAATTCTACTGCTTTACTGTATCATGACCTGCATATTAATTTACTTGCAACAGAAACGGACACAAATACTTTTAGATAAATGTAATGATATACCGCCTATAACCATATTTATCTTTTCCAATAACGCCGTGCACAAATCTTGCAAATACAATGTTAATCTTTTTTCATTTACCCGAACATGACCAAAGGTCACTCAATCATCCGCACATTCACAAATCCCTTAATTAGTTCACTTGCAAAAACAATATATTTATATGCCGCAACAGGTGGACAGTTTTTTTATTTGCATACAACAATTATCACTTAAAACTAAAACTGCTATTAATAACACACACAACTAAAACTGCTATTAATAACACACATACTTAAAACATGCTTATGACTTTAAAATAATGCACCAAGGTTATTTTTACAGCTATACACACACACACACACACTCATATTTCATCTCGCATACCAGAAATTCACTCCCTTTATTCTTCTTTTCCTTCTCAGGAAAACATATATTTCATAACGTACCAAAGACATATAAAAATACAATAAGATTAACTTTCCACCAAATTTAAAATGTATTTGAAAGTGTCCGAATTTGCAAGGAATGGCCATTTTCCCCACAAATTGAGAAAAACACATTTCAAACAGGATCAAACATCCTCTTTTCTTTTAATCTAAGCAACTCTTTTACACGTGATAACAGACACAGTGAAAACCAACAGACCATACCACATGACACATCAAAATATACAAAATTTCCTTTTCATTACTGCAAACACATACAACAGAGCTTCTGTAACATTTTTTTCTCTCTTTTTTTTCTCTGAATATGTGATATGTGTGTGCGCTCGGTGGCCCCCCTTGTTTGCCCTCAACATCCTTTAACACTGAGTTTTCTCTTTAAATCTACACAGCAGTGCTTACTGACAGTGTTTGTTTTATCATCCCTCCTCCCTTTCTGGAGTGGATATCTCTCTGCTTCTAAAATGTTTCTGTCCTTAACAGAAACTGTTAAGCCTTTTGCAGACATTAAAAATGCAATAACATTCTCCTTTTTGAACACACATTTATTATCAATATTTTACATGCAAATAAGAGCAGCAATGCTAAAATGCACAGTCACTTAATATGTTCTAAGCACAACACATACAATTTTATAGCAATTAAATAGCAATTAAAAGCCTGTAAGCAAAAGCATCAAATATCAAACATCAGATCCAGGTGGGTAACAAAACTCTATTATAGGAATGGATATGGACAACTTCAACACAAGTGGGACTCAAACCCACTTATCACAAAGCAATGCCAACTTGCCCGGGGGACTGATAACCTCCGTCAACTGCATGCTAATTTTTTTTATCTTGCGCGCTTCAACAGACAGGACTACAATACCTGTCTTAAACTAGCACAGGACTATTAACCTGTCTAGAGGGATTTATCACCAGTGCCGACAGGACTAAGAACCTTCGCACAAACCCTGTTCTTTCTTTACTGCAGGAATCCCTTTTAACCCTTTATCATATATTACCAACACCTATTACAAAAAATAAAACCAACTAAATTTAGGTTCAGATTCACAGAGGGAAAGTAGAGTAAAAACACCTGGAAATGAAGATTATTTGATAAGGATGTCCAGAGAACAGCAATTCAGACCACGCAGCAATGATCTAACACTATTATGTTTATTGAAAGACACACAACATGTCTTATAGCCAACAATTACAGCATACAGGGTTAACTTGAAGACAAGGTTATTTGAGCATCTCATAGAGATAGCGATTTCCAGGCGTTGTGCCAGGACATCTGCAAGGTTAACTAGCTTTGCAGAGAATAATAACAAGCATGTATTTCTCACTACAGAATAACTGCTATAATAAAAGATTATTCAGACAAGATGGATGCCAAAGACAAGATGGCGGTACTCATGCTAACAATAATCCCTAACAAAAACATACTCACTTATTTCAGAAACATGCAAACTTCTTTTATTCAGCTGTATAAAATATATAATTACAGGGGAAACACTGGGTAGCCTCTAAATACTAATACTAAGGGGCCGATTTATCATCGGTCTGTCCGACATGATCCGCTCAGCGGATTATGTCCGACAGACATCGATGAATGCCAACAGCATACACTGTCGGCATTTAATATTGCACAAGCAGTTCTTGTGAACTGTTTGTGCAATTCCGCCCCCTGGAGATTCGCAGCCAATCGGCCGCTAGCAGGGGGTGTCAATCAGCCCGATATCATATAGGATCGGGTGGATTGATGTCCGCCTCCTCAGAGCAGGCGGACCAGTTATGGAGCAGCGGTCTTAAGACCGCTGCTTCATAACTGCTGTTTCTGGTGAGCCTAAAGCCTTGTGCGGAAACAGGGGCATTAAGCTCCATATGGAGCTTGATCATAAGGCCCCTAAATGTAAAATGGCATCATCATTTTTACATAAATTGATTGTACAGAAGATATAAATGTATATACCCAGGCATGTAAAACTCATAAATTTAGTTGTAAGTAAATATGTTAGACAATGCAGATTTACTTCTGTATATATATATATATATATATATATATATATATATATATATATTACAATACCAAGTACCATGTTGAAGATATACTTGAGCTTTAATATATGTGAGTCTATACAGAATAGAGCATATAAAACATATATTGCTGACATAAACTGGTTGTACAACCAATTAAAAATACACTCACTTATGGGCACATAAAGTAAACCTATCTGTATATTATTATTATTATTATCAGGTATTTGTAGAGTGCCAACAGGTTCCACAGCGCTAATATATAGAAAAGTATAATCATTGGCTATGTAAACCCAAGTTATATGCTCACTGCAGAATAATAGTATGATTTTCTATAATATGTATATTAGAATTAGATATTTAGTAATTGAAAAATGTTATGAACTTGGCAGAAACCCCTGCCATACAAATTCTTATAAACAGGCATGTAATAGAGATTCATGCATCACCCTCTGAAAAGTCATGCAACCATAACACAGGAAATATTAATGCTTCAAGGAATGAATATTCAACGTTGTGCCACTGCAGAGAGATCTTGTACATTTTGTAATACAATCAGATAATAAAAACAGTCTCTGCAAAAACTGTTGCACAATTTCATACCAATATTTAGCATTAATGTACTGTAAGGAGAGTCCGCCATTTTAAATTTGTTTCCCATAGAACAATACAGGCAGCCATGGAACTATGCCTATAGTGAAGGGGCATTTGACCCCATTAAAAGGCCAAGTGGAAGGGGGTGTATAGTTAGAAGGGGGAGGAGGATTCAGAATAGGGTTTTATAGGTAGGGGTCTACGGGAAGAGAGGCCTCTTTTTCCTGGAAAAAAATGGCGGGAAGAAGCTCTTACCTGTATGATGTCCCAGCTGCAGGACTTGCTGATGGCAGCAGCTGCTCTGGCCAAGGAGCAGGGCTTTTCATTAAAGGGGGAAATGTTGCAACTGGAGTAGTCCTTCATGTGGCTCTGTAAGGGAAAGTGGTGTGGGGTAGGGATTTAAGCTAGGTGGCAGGGTGTAGTAGATGGTGGGTATGTAGCCCTGGGGAGGCTTAAGGTGAGTGAGCGGTGAAGGGGGGTTGGGTCTTCCTGGGGTTGGAAGGTGTTGGGGACCTATATGGAATAATGCAGTGGGTATATATTTGAAGGCTATTTATGGTTAGCTGATAGGATGGTGGCCTTAAAAACAGAATAAATAAGACAGCTTGTGTAGGTTGGCCAGAGGGATAGTCAAATGGTGGAGGGGGGTTAGGTTGGTGGAGGCAGCAATTGTGCCATGAGTGGGCTGTAGTTTTTTTCTTTTATATGGGTGGGTTCTTACCAGGGGATGGTCGGGGGGAGGGGAAGAGACAGGACCAGAAATAGGTGATCTAAAGGGGGGTTATAAAGAATGGAGGGCCTGCAGTCCTTCTGTGAAGTTAGGAACCTTTGAAAGGGGGTTGGAATGAGGCTGCTAACTTGTTATGTTTTGATAGTGGAGCAACTGGTTTAGTACAGCAGACCTTGCCTGACGGAGCTGAAAAGTGATTCATTTTCCTGGAGGAGTCCTTTAGCAACTTTGGGGAAGAGGTCACCAGTGAAGGCAACTTTTCTGGAGCAGTCATGGCTGGTCAGGTGGGTGAATGGAGTTCTGGACCACTGGCTTAGTTATTGCACTGTTTATTACCAGCTGGACCAGTTTTGGAAAGAGTTAGAAGTGAAGGGCAGAGCAGGAGGCCTAGAGTATCTGGGCCTGGACATGTTGTTGGGCAGCTGCCTGATGCTTTGAGACTTGATTCTGCTGCTTCTTCACAGGTTAGGTCTGGATTGCATCGTGGTGGAGATAGGAGCCATCATGGTGGGCAGAGGGAATGGCATGAAATATCCAGGTCTCCAGTGTCCAGAAGGTGGGGACAAGTGGAGCAGCAATCCCCTATGTTGCCAAGGTTGGATTGATGTTCACATGGCAGGAGCAGGGAACAGAGGTGATATTCTCCTTCTAGGAGGCATTCTCCAGCATGGTGCAGGGACTCTCCGGCTGCAGAGCATAGAGCGACAGCTACAAGGGCCTCAGTATAGGAGGAGGAGTGGAATACAGCCTGTAGCTCAGGATTTGGAACAGCACCTTCTGTATCAGCTGAGGTGCCTATTGGGGGTTCTGCTGAGTTGCAAGGCGGGTCTGGCAGTGTGAATGTTGGTTCGGCTCAGGTGTAATTACAGGGTCGGATTGAGCTGGTTGAGAAGTTTGAGAAGGCGGCAGAGGATCCTTCAAAAGGTTTGGAAGCTTCAGGGGTATAACGCAAGCAGGGGGAGTGGGGGCTATTGAGGTTGGGGAAGGTCTTAGAGTGGTGGGGGCTGGTGTTTCTGTAACTCTGCAGGTTCTGGCTAGCTTCGAGGGCGACTGCAGGGACAGGAATGGCTAGTGTCTTTTCAGTTCAATGACAGTCCATGTAGATGTTTACTGACAAGTATTGTATGATTCATCATTTGTCATATTTGAAGGGATCTTTGTTTAATGAGGGGATCAATCCAGAGTTTATGGTGGTCAGGTACGCTTCTTTTGATCAGGCGGTTAGATTGGTTAGGAACCCTGGAGTGGGTGCCCTAATGGCAAAGGTCAATGTGGAAGCGGATTTTCAGCTATTACCAGTACCCCCAAATTGTTATCATTTGATGGGTTGTGTGTTTGATGGGGAATTTTATGTTGACCTTTGTCTCCCTATGGGTTGCTCAATTTTGTGCTCTTATTTTGTTCAGTTGTTGTGTTGAAAGGGTAGTTAGAACCCAGGTGGGACTTAGTTCTTTGGTCAATTATTTGGATGATTTTTTGTTTGCTGGCCTGGCTGGGGATGGGGCTTGTAGGAGGTTGATTGACACGTTTGGGGTGGTGGCCAGGGAGTTCGTCATATTGGTCGCAGAAGAGAAATCGGAGGGCCCAGCTACTTCCCTTCAATTCCTGGGTATTCATATTGATTCTATAGCAATGGAGTGTTCATTACCCATGGTGAAGTTTGACGATTTGAGGAAAACACTGCTGGGGCCCTGGGGAAGTCCACTATGATGTTGAAAGAGTTACAGTCCTTGGTGGGTAAACTCAATCTCCCTTGCAAGATCATTCACATGTATCAAATGTTTTGCAGGTGGATGTCGTTAGCGATGCCTGGGGTTCAGAAGAGTTTTCATCACATTCGCTTTACTCCTCAGCTTAAAGAAGATTTGAAGGTGTGACTGCGGGGGGGGGGGGGGGTTGTTGATTCAGCAAGTCGGGTTTGCCAATGTTTTATTGAATTTGTTTATGGATGCTGCTGGTTTGCATGGCTTTGGTGCATTTTTGGGAAGTAAGTGGTGTTGGGATGTGTGGCCAGAGAGCTGGGTAGGGGAAGGCTTAAATAAGAATTAGGTTTTCTTGGAGCTTTTCCCTTTGGTGGTGGCACTTAGGGTGTGGCCTGGGGTGTTGAGTAACAAGCAAGTTACTTTTTATTCAGACAATATGGGTGTGGTGTTAGCTATTAACAACCTTTCTGTTTCTTCCCTCCCAGTGGTCCATTTGCTTAGGCTGTGCTAGAATGCTTGCACTGTACAGTAATTTTTGGAGCAGTTCATGTGCTTGGCAAATTAAATGATATTACTGATCTTTTATCTTGTTTCCAGTTCGATCATTTCTGTACCCTGGTGCCAGAGGCAGAGTAAGTGGGTTTGTGTTGCTTGGAGGAGTTAGGGTGGGAGACTTTTCTGGGTTATTGAACTTGGTGAAAGGTTCTCTGTCGGCAAGTACTTGGAAGACCTATGGTCAGGCATGGAAGCATTGGTGTGAGGTGTTAGGACCTGAGAGTGTTGTTTATTTGGGGGTATGCTCAAGGGTGTTGGTTTGTTGGATATATGAATGGGAGGCTGGGTGTATCTTGGAATCTATGGTTTGTAGGAGGCTAGCTGCCATTGCCTTTTTGTGCCAATTGTTAGGTGTTGAAGATATGACAAAAGGTTTTGTGGTGCGCTTGGTTGCTCGTGGTCTCTGTTGGCAGTACCGGAGAGTGGATGGTCGCTGCCCTAATGTTTTTTTCTGTGTTGCGGGGGTTCGTTGGTGCCTTACCTGTGATTTGCGCAGATGACTATGAAGCTTGTTTATTTAGGACTGTTTATGTGTTGGCATTCTTTGCTGCTTTTAGGCTTTCTGAGATGGTTGGGTCAGTGGATCCAGTTGTGGGCTATTGGTGGGGTGTGTTATCTGGTTAGTGACCTAAGAGTTTTCTTGAGTGAAGGCCGACTTTAATCCCAAGCTTTCTTTTGCACTAAAACAGCACTTGATTTTTTATTGGTTGACAAGTTGGAATCTCTAACACCTAGATTACGAGTTTTGCGTTAACAGGGGTGCAGTGCTAACGAGCAGTTTTCCCTCACCGCTCACTTGCAGACAGCGCTGGTATTACGGGTTTTTACAAAGCCAGCGTTAACCGCAAAAAAGTGAGCGAAGAACAAAATTTAGCTCCACATCTCACCTCAATACCAGTGCTGCTTACGGTAGCAGTGAGCAGGTAAAATGTGCTTGTGCACGATTTCCCCATAGGAATCAATGGAGGAGAGCCGGCTGAAAAAAAAACTAACACCTGCAAAAAAGCAGCGTTCAGCTTGTAACGCAGCCCCATTGATTCCTATGGGGAAATACATTTTATGTCTACACCTAACACCCTAACATGAACCCCGAGTCTAAACACCCCTAATCTTACACTTATTAACCCCTAATCTGATGCCCCTAACATCGCTGACACCTGCATTATATTATTAACCCCTAATCTGCTGCTCTGGACACCGCCGCCACATACATTATACTTATGAACCCCTAATCTGATGCCCCCAACATCGCCAAACCCTACATTTTATTTATTAACCAATAATCTGCTGTCCCCAATGTCGCCGCAACCTAACTACATTTATTAACCACTAATCTGCCGCCCACAACGTCGCCGCCACTATAATAAAGTTATTAACCCCTAAACCTGTCTAACCCTAAACCTAACCCCCCTAACTGAAATATAATTTTAATAAATCTAAATAAAATTACTATCATTAACTAAATATTCATATTTAAAACTAAATCATTGCATCAGCCAATAGGATTTTTTCTACCTTAATTCCGATTGGCTGATAGAATTTTATCAGCCAATCGGAATTGAAGGGACGCCATCTTGGATGACGTCATTTAAAGGAAACTTCATTCTTCAGTCGGCCGTTGTTTGAAGAGGATGCTCCCCGTCAGATGTCTTGAAGATGGAGCCGCTCCGCGCCGGATGGATGAAGATAGAAGATGCCGCCTGGATGAAGACTTCTGCCCGTCTGGAGGAACTCTTCTGCCCGTCTGGAGAACCACTTCTGCCGGCTTTGTGGAGGACTTCAGCCTGTTTGGGTGAAGACTTCTCAAGGTAGGGTGATCTTCAAGGGGTTAGTGTTAGGTTTTTTTAAGGGGGGATTGGGTGGGTTTTAGAGAAGGGTTGGTTGTGTGGGTGGTGGGTTTTAATGTTGGGGGGGGATTTGTACTTTTTTTTTTACAGGTAAAAGAGCTGGTTACTTTGGGGCAATGCCCCGCAAAAGGCTCTTATAAGTGCTTTTTGTAATTTAGTGTAGGGTAGGGCTATTTTTTATTTTGGGGGTCTTTTTTATTTTGTTAGGGGGATTAGAGTAGGTGTAATTAGTTTAAAATTCTTGTAATTATTTTATTATTTTCTGTAATTTAGTTTTTTTTTAATACTTTAGATAATTTATTTAAATTGTAATTAATTGTATTTAGTTTAGGTCATTAATTTAATTATAGTTTAGTGTTAGGTGTAATTGTAACATAGGTTAGGTTATAATTTACAGGTAAATTTGTCTTTATTTGAACTAGGTAGTTATTAAATAGTTAATAACTATTTAATAACTATTGTACCTAGCTAAAATAAATACAAAGCTGCCTGTAAAATAAAAATAAATCCTAAGATAGATACAATGTAACTATTAGTTATATTGTAGCTATCTTAGGGTTTATTTTACAGGTAAGTATTTAGTTTTAAATAGGAATGATTTAGTTAATGATAGCAATTTTATTTAGATTTATTAAAATTATATTTCAGTTAGGGGGGGTTAGGTTTAGGGTTAGACTTAGGTTTAGGGGTTAATAAATTTAATATAGTGGTGGCGACATTGGGGGCGGCAGATTAGGGGTTAATAAATGTAGGTAGGTGTTGGCGATGTTAGGGCAGGCAGATTATGGGTTAATACTATTTAACTAGTGTTTGCGATGTGGGAGTGTGGCGGTTTAGGGGTTAATACGTTTATTATAGTGGCGGCGATGTCCGGTTAGGCAGATTAGGGGTTAAAATATTTATTTTAGTGTTTGCGATGTGGGGGGACCTCGGTTTAGGGGTTAATAGGTAGTTTATGGGTGTTAATGTACTTTTTAGCACTTTAGTTAAGAGTTTTATGCTACGGCATTGTAGTGTAAAACTCTTAACTACTGACTTTTAAATGCGGTATCAGTCTTGACAGGAGAGGCTGTACCGCTAACTTTTGGTTAGACTCGTAATACCGGCGCTATGCACGTCCCATTGAAAATATAGGATACGCAATTGACGTAAGTGGATTTGTGGTATTTCCGAGTCTGGCCAAAAAAGTGAGCGGTGAGCCTGTACCTTCAAGACTCGTAATACCAGCGGCCCGTTAAAAAGCAGGGTTGGGACCTCTCAATGAGTTTTGCGTTATGAGGGGTGCGGTGCTAACTTGCACGTTATTGTCACCGCTCACTTACCTACAGCGCTGGTATTACAGATTTTCATAAACCCGGCGTTAACAGGAAAGAAGTGAGCGCAGAGCAAAATTGAGCTCCATACCGCACTCCAATACCAGCGCTGGTTAAGTCAGAGGTGAGCTGGTTATACGTGCTCATGCACGATTTCCCAATAGACATCAATGGGGAGAGTCGGCTGAAAAAAAGTCTAACACCTGCAATAAAGCAACAGAAAGTTCAGTAATGCAGCCCCATTGATTCCTATGGGGAAACTAAATTTAGGTTTACACCTAACACCCTAACATGAACTCCGAGTCTAAACACCCCTAATCTTACATTTATTAACCCCTAATCTGCCGCCCGACATCGCCGCCACCTGCATTATATTTATTAACCCCTAATCTGCTGCCCCCGACATCACCGACACCTACATTATACTTATTAACCCCTAATCTGCCGCTCCGGACATCGCCGCCACTACCTAGTTAAAATAAATACAAACTTGCCTGTAAAATAAAAATAAAACCTAAGCTAGCTACAATGTAACTATTAGTTATATTGTAGCTAGCTTATGGTTTATTTTACAGGTAAGTATTTAGTTTTAAATAGGAATTATTTAGTTATTAGTAGTAGGTTTTATTTAGATTAATTTTAATTATATTTAAGTTAGGGGATGTTAGGGTTAGGGTTAGACTTAGGTTTAGGGATTAATAAATTTAGTATAGTGGCGGCGACATTGGGGGCGGCAGATTAGGGGTTAATAAATGTAGGAAGGTGGTGGCGATGTTAGGGACAGCAGATTAGGGGTTAATAATATTTAACTAGTGTTTGTGAGGCGAGAGTGCGGCGGTTTAGGGGTTAATATGTTTATTATAGTGGCGGCGATGTCCGGAGCGGCAGATTAGGGGTTATTAATTTTATTTTAGTGTTTGCGATGCGGGAGGGCCTCTGTTTAGGGGTTAATAGGTAGTTTATGGGTGTTAGTATACTTTTTAGCACTTTAGTTATGAGTTTTATGTTACGGCTTTGTAGTGTAAAACTCATAACTACTGACTTTAGATTGCGTTACAAATCTTGGCGGTATAGGGTGTACCGCTCACATTTTGGCCCCCCAGGCAGACTCATAATACCGGCGCTGTGGAAGTCCCATTGAAAAAAGACTTTACGCAAATTGCGTGAGTTAATTTGCGTTAAGGCCAAAAAAGTGTGCGGTGCCCCTAAACCTGCAAGACTCGTAATACCAGCGGTAGTGAAAAAGCAGCCGAAAGTGCCTTTTATAGGCATGTGCAAGCAATAGAACACATACCTTTAACCCTTTCAGGTATTACATACTTGAAACACATTATATACATTCAATTGATTAAAATAATTGTTTGCAACATCATTTGCAAATGATCACACAGTTTAAATGGAATAAGCATGCATAAGCATAATATCATTCTTGTATTAAGTTAAATCTTTGAAAACATCTTTGTTGATGAAAGATAATTATAGTAAAGTTGTACAGAAAAAGATGAGACAGATAACAAAACTTTTTGTATATATGTATGAGGATTTGGTGTGGAACCTCCGAAAGCTTGCACCACTGTGGCCTCACATTGTGCTGGACATTATTGATTTCTTCTATTTATTCATAAATACATATTTCTCTCTCTCTCTCTCTCTATATATATATATATATATATATATATTATATATATATATATATATATATATATATATATATATATATATATATATATATATATATATATATATATATATATATATATATGATGGTATTTTGGTACAATATATATCTATTATTTTATAAATACATGATTATATATACAATGTCATCCATTAATATTGGCAACGAAGTCTGTTAAAAATTGTCTTTATTGTTTAACCTTTTAATCTTTTGTTCAAAAATACACAAACATACTCTGCTCAAACAATTGGATATCAAACAATTGCAAACACAACACAGATTTATAAAAAAAAATCTTTGTTAAATATATGTGTGGCACAATTATTGATCCCCTTTTTGTCAATATTTTGTGCTACCTCCCTTTGCCAAGATATGAAGAAATATTCACTCCAGCCCAATAGTTGCAGTAAAACAGACCTTTATTGCTTCATGGTTCCAAAAAACAAACAAACAATGTTTCAGACCTCTCACATGTCCTTAGTCACTAGTGACTAGTGACTAAGGACCTGTAAGAGGTCTGAAATGTTGTTTGTTTTTTCTTTGGGACCATGAAGCAATAAAGGTCTGTTTTACTGCAACTATTGGGCTGGAGTGAATATTTCTTCATATCTTACAGAATGGAGTTGGCTGACACTTTGCCCCGTGCCCTGTGTTTGCTGCTGTTCCCTACTCTGCTTGTATCCCTTTGCCAAGATAACAGTACTGAGTCTTCTACTATAATTGCTGATGACATTGGAGAATACATGGCAAATCTGAGACAATTCTTCCATATAAAATCTCTCCAGATTCTTCAAATTATAAGGTCAACGCTGACGGACTCTCCTCTTCGGGTCACCCCACAGGATTTCTATGGGGTTCAAGTTAGGGGACTGGGATGGCTATGGCAGGACCTTGATTTTGTAGTCAGTAAACCATTTTTGTGTTGATTTTGATGTATGTTTTGGATCATTGTCCTGTTGGAAGATCCAACCACAGTCCATTGTAAGCTTTCTGGTAGAGGCAGTCAGGTGTTGATGCCATGTATCCTAACAAAATGTCCAGGTCCTCTGGCAGAGAGGCAGCCCCAAAAGCGCCACCACCATATTTAATTTTGAGCATGAGGTACTTATTCATATGGCTACCTCTCTGTGTGTGCCAAACTCAACTCTGGCGTTTCTTGCCAAAAAGCTCTATTTTGGTTTCATCTGACCATAGAACTCGATCCCATTTGAAGTTCTATTAGTGTCTGGCAAAATGAAGATGCTTGAGTTTGTTTTTGGATCAGAGTAGAGGCTTTTTTCTTGAAACCATTCCAAACAACTTGTGGTGATGTAGGTGAAGTCATATTGTAGTTTGAAAACTTTATGACCCCAAGGCGCAACAACCTTCAAAAATTATTCAGCTGTGATCCTTGGAAATATTTTGGCCACTCAAATCATCCTCTTCACAGTGCATTCAGACAATATAGACACACGTCCTCTTCCAGGTTGATTCATAACATTTCCAGTTGACTGGAAGTTCTTAATTATTGCCATGGTGGTGGAAATGGGTATTTTCAATGCTTTTGCAAATTATTTAGACTTACCCATTGTGATGAATAACTAAGGGAATTTGGCCTATGTGTTACCTCATATTTATACCGCTGTGCAACAGGAAGTCATGGTTGAACAATTTCCTGTTTCCTGTTCCAAGTCACCCAGGTGTACTAAAAATTGTAAAATATCAATAGTAAAATGCTTCAAATATTTTTTTCTCATATGAAATCATAGAGGTGACAATAATTGTGGCACACATATATTTAAAAAAAACTTTTTAACAAAAGATCAAAAAGTTAAACATTAAAGACAATTTTCACAGCCTTCTTTTCTCATATTTATCAATGGTGCAACTATTATTGGAGGCCACTGTAGGTATAGATATATATATATATATATATTAATATCCATATATAAATAAAACATATTCTGCTATGTGCAGAACATTTGAATGTGAAAATATTTACAGTAAATACACACTATAACACTTTATTAAGGGCTAGATTATGACTGGAGCTCTAAATATCATTAGTGCTCTACTGAGTAATACCAGCACACAATACTGTGTGCTGGTATTTCAAGTAAAGTGCAATATCTCTTGAATTGAGTTCTGTTGTAGTACAGTGTTAAGAATATGGGGCCGAATTATCAAAGTGTGAGGGGACATGATCAGCTGTAGCGGATCATGTCTGCCGCACATTGATAAATGCACATACGCTGTCAGCATTTATTATTGCACAAGCATTTCTAGTGAAATGCTTGTGCAATGCCACCCCAGCATATTCGTGGCCGCTAGCAGGGGGTGTCAATCCACCCGATTGTATCTGATCGGGCTGATTGCTGTCTACCATCTCAGAGGTGCTTCTTAACTCCTGTTTCTAGTGAGCCTGCAAGGCTCGTGCGGAAACAGATGCATACAGATCTATTTGGCCTTAATAAATCAGCCCCTATAGGTTTGTAATCTGGAGACTAGGGTTAAATCCTCCAAAGGAAACATTTTCCATTCTTAGATTTAGATTGAATCATTATAATAAAATACCACACATACTCAGATCAATGAACAGGAACTTAGCACAATGGTAAATTCATAGGGTGGGGCTTGTGAAACCTGGGTTTTATTTCTAGGTAAAGAATATTTTGATATTTTACTTTTATAATTATCATTAGGAGTTATACATGTATTTGTATTTAAATTTTTATTTTATTTTTTCATTTGTAATTGTACATAATTCCTCTTGTTTCAATATGAATTGTAATCACGTTATATGGGCTGGTATTTTGATTTTTTTTTATATATAAAATTGGGGGTAACTTTCTACAAAAATTGTGTAAATGTATATATTAAAATGTTACTTTTTATCACTTTGATCTGCTCATTTAGCTTTTATCTGATATTTATTAGATAAAAGAGTGTATATTGTTTAATTGATTGTTTGTTTGTTTCAAGTGCTACAGTATTTGAATAGTTAGTATAACAGATATCTGAAATATCAAATCAGATTGGGACTGGACCTAAATAAGGAAGAGAATCACAACAGATAGTATCCTTTGAAAAAGCCACCAAGGTGAAACGTACTTTAGGATATGTCGCCAGGAAGGGATATTATATAACCATTGCAACATTCTGAGAAACTCTCACCGCTTTACACCACTGTATGTTCCTATAAACTATTGAGCTTTTGGACAATGTTTCTATTGTAGTATTATGTTGCTTTTGGTGTCAATATTTGTGCCCTGATTGAATTTTATTCCTTTACAGACGCCATGTGACCTCTGGATGGGGCGGGTATTAAATAAAATTACGGTTTGTGATTGACTGTAACAACCGGTGGAGGCATTTCTGCACGCAAATATTATTATGTGCATAAATAAAATTACTACAAATAAAAACCAACAAATATATAACATAAAACATGGAATGAAAATTTAGCACTAATAAAATATATATTTGATGTGAATAAGAAAGCTATATATAGCACTTTTATCTTATTCACATCATTTTTAAATGTGCTATAGATATAGCTTTCTTATTTACATCAAAAACGTATTTTATTTAGATGTATACCCACCCCATCCAGAGGACACATGGCGCCTACGTTAGAGGTTGTTAAGGAAACTGTAAATATAATCAAAATTATATTGTGCGCACAATTTAACTATTTTATGCACACAATATAACTGTAACTTGCGGAGCAATTATTTTGTGCACCACCCTACTAATTGTTGCATGTGCACAAAATAGTTAATTTTTGGGAACAATATAAAACACAGTGCTAACAATGTATTACTTTGTGAGCACGGTATATCACAGCGTGGGAGAGTTTGTACATTTATTCTACAGTTATTTTTGCAGCGACAAATATAAGATTGCTTAATTCTTGAGTGGGATTTTAAAATTTTTTTAGATAAGTAAATATTCCAGCTGTTTATATTGAGCAACCTGTTTTTGAATGACAAATATTAACACAGTGTTCTTCCCAGTACCTTAATTTTGTTGGTCCATTAAAAGCTATAACAATCTACTAAATCTCTACTATTATCTGTGGGACCAATAGGGCAATAACCTACAAGCACATAAATGCATATGTACACACACACACACACACACACACATATATATATATATATATATATATATATATATATATATATATATATATATATATATATATATATATATATATATATAATTTCCAAAGTAGACAATGACAACAGCACTTTTCTTTAAAACACTTCTTTTTATTAAAGTAACATTTTAGGATAAAATACAGCGACGTTTCGAGCCTCTTGGACCCTTCCTCATGCTATAAATTAAGAACAAACATCTCCCTTATGTACACCTGTGTATAGGGTGTGGCTTAGTTAATTACAGAATTTTACCTGCACTTAGCTCATGTTGGTATCCCCAACTGGTAAGGTTCTGACTAAACTTTTCAACTTTGTTATTCAACTTTGTTATTATTTTTTAATAAACATTTATTTCTCAACACTTAAATGTATGCTTATGTGGTATGTCATATATGTTTCTTTATAATATATTACAAATAGACACATATCCACACTTTTTTTTACACAGGAATTTAAAAACAATTATAAAAACAAATGTAGATCATAATCCTTGTTTAATCCATTTGGATATAGTGTTTTCAGATTTTTTATCCACCATACTTCTTTCTTTTTAAGTAGCAACTTTCTATTGCCTCCTCTCCTTGGTTTAGGAATATGGTCTATGACCTGAAACCTTAACTGACTAACAGTGTGCCCTGCTGTTATAAAATGTGATGAGACAGGTAATGTCATATCTTTGCATTTTATAGAGGACTTGTGTGCACTTATTCTGTCCCTGATGGGGTTAATTGTCTCCCCTACATAGCCTGCCCACATAGGCATTTCAAGATATATACAACATAATTAGTATCACAGGTGAAGAGGCCATTGATTTCTCTCTTTTTAGTGTCATTAATTTGTGCAACATTTTTACCCTTTATCATTGAGTTACATTGAGCACATTGTAGACAGGGGTATGATCCCTTATTTGCAGTTGTCAGATAGTTAACTGGATCTTTTTTATTACTGCCAATATCTGCTTTCACTACAAAATCTCATATTTTTAACCCTTTTATATGAACTGATGGGGGGTTGTTGAAATTCCCTAATGGTAGGATTAGTCCTCTCCAATAGATACCAATGCTTTCTTATTATCTTAGAGATATCTTCACTGTACTGATTATATTCTGAAGTGAAAATCAGCTGATTTTTTATTTTATCTTTTTTAATCCCTATTCTCTCTTCCTTAACTGTCTGTTCACATTTCTCAATGATAGATATAGGATAGCCTCTATTGCAAAATTTCTTGGCCATTTGTTTCATTCTTTTTTCCTGCAATCTTGGTTCTT
The DNA here is from genome assembly GCF_027579735.1 of Bombina bombina. NCBI lineage: Eukaryota > Metazoa > Chordata > Amphibia > Anura > Bombinatoridae > Bombina > Bombina bombina. The sequence goes on along the minus strand of NC_069503.1, from coordinate 573,703,112 downwards.
TTACATTTCTAGCTGTCCTTAAAAACTGGCTTTTGGGAATTGATTTAAACACTCGCTCAGGATGAAAACTTTCATAATGTAATATTGTGTTACGATCTGTTGATTTACAATAAAGATCAGTAACCAAATTACCAGATTGTTTGTATACCCATGTATCCAGATAACTCACTCTATTTCTAGAATAATTAAGGGTAAATTTAAGGCAGCCTGTGCAGTGATTGAAATGCCATGTGGGCGGGGCTATGTAGGGGAGACAATTAACCCTATCAGGGACAGAATAAGTGCACACAAGTCCTCTATAAGATGCAAGGATATGACATTACCTGTCTCATCACATTTTATAACAGCAGGGCACACTGTTAGTCAGTTAAGGTTTCAGGTCATAGACCATATTCCTAAACCAAGGAGAGGAGGCAATAGAAAGTTGCTACTTAAAAAGAAAGAAGTATGGTGGATAAAAAATCTGAAAACACTATATCCAAATGGATTAAACAAGGATTATGATCTACATTTGTTTTTATAATTGTTTTTAAATTCCTGTGTAAAAAAAGTGTGGATATGTGTCTATTTGTAATATATTATAAAGAAACATATATGACATACCACATAAGCATACATTTAAGTGTTGAGAAATAAATGTTTATTAAAAAATAATAACAAAGTTGAAAAGTTTAGCCAGAACCTTACCAGTTGGGGATACCAACATGAGCTAAGTGCAGGTAAAATTCTGTAATTAACTAAGCCACACCCTATACACAGGTGTACATAAGGGAGATGTTTGTTCTTAATCTATAGCATGAGGAAGGGCCCAAGAGGCTCGAAACATCGCTGTATTTTATCCTAAAATGTTACTTTAATAAAGAAGAAGTGTTTTAAAGAAAAGTGCTGTTGCCATTGTCTACTTTGGAAATTGTATATGGGAGCATGGCAGGCCTCCAAGGCAAACGTGCACTGCAAAGGTAAACCTACTAGAAGCTATACCCAGTGAAGGGGTACCCAAGAAAGTGCTGGACTTACCACTATATTTGGTTATATATCTTACCTGCTACAAGTTACGTGCACTACAATATGGAAGTAACTAAAAAGGATCAAGATGTTTTTTCCTATTCGGATATAGATGCCTCCAGAATAACAGCACTGGTGAAAGGCCCCAGAGTTTTTCTTAAAGGGACATCAAATACAAATATGGCTAAAAACTGGGAGAAAGCAAAGAGAAAACTTCTATCTTATGAACTCCACAGTACCACCTTGGCGGAATACTTCAGGGTGAGACGGGTACCCCGGGGGTTACGAATAAAACTGAGACCCACTATTATGACTAATAACACCAAGTATAAAAAGAGATTCGAGTGCATCTTAAATAAATGTTCATTCGATATCATAGTGTGGACTGTTGAATGCCTCCAAGAAGAAATTGAGAACCAGAGAACAACGATAGCTGAAAGTAAAGCTGCACTAAGTACTTACTTTACTGCTGAAGAGCTGGTGAAGCTGAAGATGGAGGCAGACAAGGCACTAGATGAATTCCAAAGGGATCTCAAAGAAGTAAAAAGACAGAAGTTTGGTCGTGATGAAGATGATTATAAACAAAATCGTGTCTACCGATGGTCCGGTGACAGTGAGACACATGACATCACTTGGAGGCGACCCGGAACCGGAAGAGGAAGTGGAACATGGAGAGGAGCAAGGAGCGCACCTCACAGAACGGCGTTTGCCAAAAAGGAATCATCCTCTTCTGAGGATTTTTTAGGGTCCAGTACAGAGGCAGATACAGGCGGGGAGGAAGGAAGCACAAACAACGATAGCTCCTACCTCCGGCAGTCCAATCGTCTACGCAACAGACCGTATCAGAGAGGCCAGAGAGGCCGGAAGAAATAGAAGAAATCGAGCCATCAGAGAATGTCAACCTGGGTGGTAATGTACAAGATCTTGAATTACATACCCTAAGTCCCAATATAGAGACTGTAAATAATATGGACAGTAACCAAGAGACATTGGTAATAAATATATCAAAATACCAACTTACTAAAGATGAGACAAATGTATTAAATAAAGGGTTGTCTTTTTGCCCCACAATGTTTAATAATGAGTTTACAATAGATAAAGACCTGTATAGGTTTTTTAGAAACTTAAGGTTAAAAGCTCATTTCAGTATCCCACAAGAGCATGCAATTAAAAACAAGTCCAGAAGGTTTAGGAGCTAATTCTATGAAATTTGACACACACAGTTTAGGTCTTAAAAATAAATCTAATTTTGTACCTAATACAATCAATTCAGGTGTGGAGACATACATTAAGTTAGTACAAACAGACAATAAAAACATGTATTCAAAAAATAAACCAAAAATAGAGAGTAATATTACACCATCAGAACGAAAAGCCCTTAAAGATCTAGCAAACAATACTGCCATTACTATTAAAAATGCCGATAAGGGCGGAGCAGTAGTTGTCCTTGATAGGCAATATTATATACAAGAGATCCTTACACAATTATCTGATGGTGGTATCTATTTAATATTAGATCATGACCCACTACCTGAAATACAAAAAGAGATTTTTGCAACTGTGAATAATGCATTGGCTAGAGATGTTATCACCAAAGATTTAGCAACATTTTTAATAAAAAAAGACCCAATTACACCGGTGTTTTACACAACACCTAAAATTCAAAAAAATTTAAAAGAGCCTCCTGGGAGGCCTATTGTGGCGAGTACAGAATCTGTATTTTCAAATGTTGCTATCTTTCTTGATAAGATTTTGAATCCTATTGCTAAGATCCAACAGTCTTTTCTTAAAGACACAGGGGATTTTTTTGGGAAAAATTAAAGAGATCAAAATAGAAGACACTGATATCTTATTTTCCCTAGATATTGTCAGCCTATATACAGCTATCCCCATGAGGCAGGGGTGCAGGCAGTACTTGAAGCATTAAAAACCTCTGAAATATATACAAATTTACAATGTTCTTTCATAGAAGAAATGCTTAACATCATTCTATACCTAAATTATTTTTTATTTCAAGATACATACTATATGCAAAAGAAGGGAACTGCTATGGGCTCCAATGTGGCCCCTTCATACGCCAATATTTTTGTTAGCCAATATGAAAAGAAATTTGTGTATATCAATAACAGTTATTTAATAAACTGTAAAGTATAACTACGTTTCATAGATGATATTTTTGGCGTATGGAGGGGCACAGAGGAGTCCCTAGAGTCGTTTGTTGAAGAACTCAATCACTGCACAGGCTGCCTTAAATTTACCCTTAATTATTCTAGAAATAGAGTGAGTTATCTGGATACATGGGTATACAAACAATCTGGTAATTTGGTTACTGATCTTTATTGTAAATCAACAGATCGTAGCACAATATTACATTATGAAAGTTTTCATCCTGAGCGAGTGTTTAAATCAATTCCCAAAAGCCAGTTTTTAAGGACAGCTAGAAATGTAAAAGAACCAAGATTGCAGGAAAAAAGAATGAAACAAATGGCCAAGAAATTTTGCAATAGAGGCTATCCTATATCTATCATTGAGAAATGTGAACAGACAGTTAAGGAAGATTGATTTTCACTTCAGAATATAATCAGTACAGTGAAGATATCTCTAAGATAATAAGAAAGCATTGGTATCTATTGGAGAGGACTAACCCTACCATTAGGGAATTTCAACAACCCCCCATCAGTTCATATAAAAGGGTTAAAAATATAAGAGATTTTGTAGTGAAAGCAGATATTGGCAGTAATAAAAAAGATCCAGTTAACTATCTGACAACTGCAAATAAGGGATCATACCCCTGTCTACATTGTGCTCAATGTAACTCAATGATAAAGGGTAAAAATGTTGCACAAATTAATGACACTAAAAAGAGAGAAATCAATGGCCTCTTCACCTGTGATACTAATTATGTTGTATATATCTTGAAATGCCCATGTGGGCGGGGCTATGTAGGGGAGATAATTAACCCCATCAGGGACAGAATAAGTGCTCTATAAGATGCAAGGATATGACATTACCTGTCTCATCACATTTTATAACAGCAGGGCACACTGTTAGTCAGTTAAGGTTTCAGGTCATAGACCATATTCCTAAACCAAGGAGAGGAGGCAATAGAGAGTTGCTACTTAAAAAGAAAGAAGTATGGTGGATAAAAAATCTGAAAACACTATATCCAAATGGATTAAACAAGGATTATGATCTACATTTGTTTTTATAATTGTTTTTAAATTCCTGTGTAAAAAAAGTGTGGATATGTGTCTATTTGTAATATATTATAAAGAAACATATATGACATACCACATAAGCATACATTTAAGTGTTGAGAAATAAATGTTTATTAAAAAATAATAACAAAGTTGAATAACAAAGTTGAAAAGTTTAGTCAGAACCTTACCAGCTGGGGATACCAACATGAACTAAGTGCAGGTAAAATTCTGTAATTAACTAAGCCACACCCTATACACAGGTGTACATAAGGGAGATGTTTGTTCTTAATCTATAGCATGAGGAAGGGCCCAAGAGTCTCGAAACATCGCTGTATTTTATCCTAAAATGTTACTTTAATAAAGAAGAAGTGTTTTAAAGAAAAGTGCTGTTGCCATTGTCTACTTTGGAAATTGTATATGGGAGCATGGCAGGCCTCCAAGGCAAACGTGCACTGCAAAGGTAAACCTACTAGAAGCTATACCCAGTGAAGGGGTACCCAAGAAAGTGCTGGACTTACCACTATATTTGGTTTTATATATATATATATATATATATATATATATATATATATATATATATATATATATATATATATATATAGCAAAACAGGAAACAGCACTCTCTGGACTTAAGTAAAAAACAAGTAGTTTATTCAGTAACGTTTCGGGGAATGCTCCCCGAAACGTTACTGAATAAACTACTTGTTTTTTACTTAAGTCCAGAGAGTGCTGTTTCCTGTTTTGCCTACATTTCAACTACTCTAGCACCCTGGCCCTTGGAGAACTGTTTGTGAGAGTGCAACTGACTCTTTTTGCTTATATATATATATATATATATATATATTTATAGATATATATTATTATTTTTTTATTGTACCCTTTGCAGTCAAATACCTAAAAACACGAAAAAGCATATTTATTTATATTTAATAATGTTTTTAACTGTGTTTTACTGTAAATATTTTACATTCCAATGTTTTTCACATAGGGGAATATTTTCTAAGTATTTTTAAATAGATATTACTATATATATATTTTTATATATCTATAGCTATATTTAAAAATAAAATAGTGAATACAATGAAACCACTAATAAGTGATAGGATGTCACACAAAGAAGTGAATGTAAAATTGCAAAAATTGTGTGTCAAATATGTGAAAAAAATCTCCCCATTTTGTGAAGAGATGGTGGAGTAAATGGATACTTATAGGCAACAGTCTCTTGTATGTATCTAATGGAACGTTGGAAGTTCGTTCTCAGGAGTTCCTTAAATAAACGCAGAGATAACACAATTCTCATATCGTTAAACTGTTTAAAAGTGTTATTTGATAGAAAGTAAAGTCAAATACTCACATTTACTAGAGCTAAGACTAGCTCTGGGTTTGAAAGGCTCTATAAAATACCACACAGGCAAAGCAGGATTTCTTTTTATTATTGCATAAAATACACAAGTAAAATCAACAAGGCAACTGTCACTCAGGGTCTAAACCGTGGACTCAGGGAAAGGTGATAATATGATTACAAAAGACTAAGGGGCCGATTTATCAAAGCGTCAATCTTGGCGCATTCGCTGGAATCAATACGCTCGCTGCTGCGAATCTACATTCAATCATTTTATTTATCAACACATCTGTCAAATACACATGTGTCAAGTCCGGCAACATTAGCATCAGACTGTTGATAAATATTGAGTCATTGATGTTGCGGATATCCTCATTTATCAAATGATCTACCTTGAATGTCCATCAAATTAAGATAGTTTTGTTTTCTTTTTTCAACTTTATTTATACTATTGTCAATGAACAAGCACATTTCTCTAAAGCTAATCTTTTATTTTTCATCTATTAATGTCCCTGAAATAGCTAGATTTTTACCTGAACAAACAATAAATATCATAGAAATGTACCTGTGGGTATATATATATATATTTGCAGAAAGCTTCTATCTTACTTTTTATACCCAATTTTATATGATTCCTAAAATGCTGAAATATGTACCTATCTCTTTGCACATACTTGTGTATATATATGTTTTATTTCAGATTTTTTTGCAAACATATTTACATATCTTATTCCTCTTTTAATTTATTGTCATTCACAAATGATGCAATTTGAAGTGCTGACCCAGCTTTTGTGCTACACCTGTGTATTGTTTCCTGATTGGAGTCTCTATTTCAAGACCAATACTGCACAGGTGTTAAAATCATGGGCTGGCCTTTTAGATTAAACCTTTAAAGGGACATGACACCCACATTTTTTTCTTTCATGATTCAGAAAGAGAATGCATTTTTAAACATCTTTCTAATTTACTTCGATTACCTAATTTGTGTTATTCTCTTGATATTCTTTGCTGAAAAGCATATCTAGATATGCTCAGTAGCTGCTGATTGGTTGCTGCACGTAGAAGCCTCATGTGATTGGCTCACCCATGTGCATTGCTTTTTCTTCAAATTAGGATATCTAAAAAATGAAGCAAAATAAATATTAGAAGTAAATTGTAATGTTGTTTAAATTTGTATGTTCTATCTGAATCATGAAAGAAAGATTTTAGGTTTAGTGACCCTTTAAATTCTAAAACAGTTCAAGAGAAGGAATCAAACAATAATAATCAGAAAACATTATCAAGGTTATTATTATTTCGGCTTTATCTGAATCATGCCAGTTTAATTTTATGTAGACTATCCCTTTCTGCTTAAGATTATATTGAATCAAACATCATTTGCAGATTTTATTTGATTATAATATTCTTACAGATGTTGGCTAATTATGAATTTTCTGATTATTACATTTTTTGTTGGCTCTAACACTAACTACTACTGCAACACTAATTCCACCAGTATTGACCAATTCGATTAGTTATTGAGAGAAGAAAAAGTATGTTAACTTTTGGGGCGCGATCCGATATAGATCGCAGTTTGCGGCGCAAGCGAGGGAACCGGCGTCGCCCGCAGTTTCAGCCGTCAGATGCTAACGTGCCGTAAGTCTGACAAACCAGCGATGTCCAGAAATCTGCGTAAGTACAAATTTCTGGCGTCGCCAGTGACTTGCGGCACGTTAGAAACTGCCGGCGCCTATAAAACCTGACTAAAGTCTAAAACACCCGCACTGTCTAACACGCCTCCCTAACATAGCCCGACAAGTCTAACACGCCTCCCTAACATAGCCCGCACTGTCTAACCCTCTATCCGCTATCCCCCCTCACTATCCTAACAATAAAAAAGCTATTAACCCCTAAACCGCCGCTCCCGTACCCCGCCGCAACCTAATAAAGTTATTAACCCCTAAACCGCCGCTCCCGTACCCCGCCGCCAGCTATATTATATCTATAACCCCCTAAAGTGAGCCCCTAACACCGCCGCCATCTATATTAAAATTATTAACCCCCAATCTAAGCCCCTTACACTGCCGCCATCTCTATTAAAATGATTAACCCCTAATTTAATCTACCTACCCCGCCGCCAGCTATATTATCTATGTTAACCCTAAGTATATTATAGTTAATATAGGTATTACATTATATATATTAACTATATTAACCCTAATTATATTAGGGTTAATATAGTTAATATAGTTACTATAGTATTTATATTAACTATATTAACTCTATCTAACCCTAACACCCCTAACTAAATTTATATTAAATTAATCTAATTCATTTATAAACTAAAATATTCCTATTTAAATCTAAATACTTACCTATAAAATAAACCCTAAGATAGCTACAATATAATTAATAATTACATTGTAGCTATGTTAGGGTTAATATTTATTTTACAGGTAAATTGTTAATTATTTTAACTAGGTATAATAGCTATTAAATAGTTATTAACTATTTAATATCTACCTAGTTAAAATAATTACCCAATTACCTGTAAAATAAATCCTAACCTAAGTTACAAATACACCTACACTATCAATAAATTAAATAAACTACAAACATCTATCTAAAAATACAATTAAATTAACTAAACTAAATTACAAAAAAAAAAAAAAACACTAAATTACAAAAAATAAAAAAAGATTACAAGATTTTTAAGCTAATTACACCTATTCTAAGCCCCCTAATAAAATAATAAACCCCCAAAATAAAAAAAATTCCCTGCCCTATTCTAAATTAAACAAATTTCAAAGCTCTTTACCTTACCAGCCCTTAAAAGGGCCTTTTGTGGGGCATGCCCCAAAGAATTCAGCTCTTTTGCATACAAATACAATACCCCCCCCATTACAACCCACCACCCACTTACCCCTATTCTAAAACCACCCAAACCCCCCTTAAAAAAGCCTAACACTACCCCCCTGAAGATCTCCCTACCTTGTCTTCACCACACCGGGCCGAACTCCTGATCCGATCCGGGCGATGTCTTCCTCCAAGCGGCAAAGAAGAATTCTTCCTCCGGCGATGTCTTCCTCCAAGCGGCAAAGAAGAATTCTTCCTCCGGCGACGTCTTCCTCCAAGCGGCAGCAAAGTCTTCATTCTTCCGGCGGCATCTTCAATCTTCTTTCTTCGCTCCGCCGCCGCGGAGCATCCATCCCGGACGACTACTGAACTTGGAATGAGGTACCTTTAAATGACGTCATCCAAGATGGCGTCCGCCGAATTCCGATTGGCTGATAGGATTCTATCAGCCAATCGGAATTAAGTTAAAAAAATCTGATTGGCTGATTGAATCAGCCAATCAGATTCAAGTTCAATCCGATTGGCTGATCCAATCAGCCAATCAGATTGAGCTCACATTCTATTGGCTGATCTATTGGTGGTGTAAGGGGCTTACATTAGGGGTTAATAATATTAATATAGCTGGCGGCGGGATAGGGGGATTAGATTAGGGGTTAATAATTTTTATATAGGTGGCGGCGGTGTAAGGGGTCAGATTAGGGGATAGATAAGGTAGATGACAGCGGTGTAAGGGGTTCTAATTAGGGGATAGATAAGGTAGATGGCGGCGGTTTTAGGGGCTCACAGTAGGGGGTTAGTTTATGTAGATGGCGGCGGGGTCCGGGAGCGGCGGTTTAGGGGTTAATAACTTTATTAGGGATTTCGGGGGGGGGGGGGATCGCGGTTGACAGGTAGATAGACATTGCGCATGCGTTAGGTGTTAGGTTTATTTTAGCAGATCGCGGTTGACAGGGAGATAGACATTGCGCATGCGTTAGGTGTTAGGTTTATTTTAGAAGATCGCGGTTGACAGGGAGATAGACATTGGGCATGCGTTAGGTGTTAGGTTTATTTTAGCTGCCAGTTTAGGGAGTTACGGGGCTCCAATAGTCAGCGTAAGGCTTCTTACGGCTGCTTTTAGTGGCGAGGTGAAAATGGAGTAAGTTTTCTCCATTTTCGCCACGTAAGTCCTTACGCTGCATATTGGATACCAAACTGCGCGGGTTTGGTATACCTGCCTATAGCCCAAAAAACTACGGGCGACGGCAAAAATATACGCGCGTAACTTCTAGGTTACGCCGTATATAGGATACCAAACCCGCGCAAATATTGGCGTCGCCGGCTTTTGCGGGCGACGATTTTTATCGGATCGACCCCTTGATTCGCTTATTTAATTAATCACGTGATTATGCATTTCTCCTGGAGTAGTTGTTCCATGTGTTAAACATGACACAAAATATTATTAACAAATTAACGGCCAGATTACGAGTTTTGCGTTAGGAGCTGTGCGGTTCTAACAAGCAGTTTTTTCTCACTGCTCACTTACCTACAGCGCTGGTATTACAGGTTTTTCTAAACCCGGCGTTAAAAGGCAAGAAGTGAGCATTGAGCAAAATTGTGCTCCATACTGCACTTCAATACCAGCGCTGCTTAAGTCAACGGTGAGCTGGTCGTACGTGCTCGTGCACGATTTCCCCATAGACATCAATGGGGAGAGCCGTCTCAGAAAAAGTCTAACACCTGCCAGAAAGCAGCGTAAATCTCAGTAACGCAGCCCCATTGATTCCTATGGGGAAATAAAAGTTATGTTTACACCTAACACCCTTACATAAACCCTGATTCTAAACACCCCTAATCTTACACTTATTAACCCCTAATCTGCCACACCTGACATCGCCGACACCTACATTATACTTATTAACCCCTAATCCACTGCCCCCAACATCGCCGACACCTACATTATATTTATTAACCGCTAATCTGCCGCCCCCAACATCGCAACCACTATATTAAATGTATTAAACCCAAACCTAAGTCTAACCCTAACCCTAACACCCCCTAATTGAAATATAATTAAAATAAATCCAAAATAAATTTTCTATCATTAACTAAATTATTCTTATTTAAAACTAAATACTTACCTATAAAATAAACCCTACGCTAACTACAATATAACTAATAGTTACCTTGCAACTAGCGTAGGGTTTATTTTTATTTTACAGGCACGTTTGTATTTATTTTAACTAGGTAGAATAGTTATTTAATAGTTATTAACTATTTACTAACTACCTAGCTAAAATAAATACAAATTGACCTGTAAAATAAAACCTAACCTAAGTTACACTAACACCTACAATTAAATAAATTAACTAACTAAAATACAATTAAATAAATTAACTAAATTAAATACAATTAAATAAATTAACTAAATTAAATATAATTAAATAATTTAAAATAGCTAAATCACAAAAAACCCCCACTAAATTACAGAAAATAAAAAACAAATTACAGATCTTAAAACTAATTACACCTAATCTAATAGCCCTATCAAAATAAAAAAAAGCCCCCACAAAATAAAAAAACCCTAGCCTAAACTAAACTATCAATAGCCCTTAAAAGGGCCTTTTGTGGGGCATTGCCCCAAAGTAATCAGCTCTTTTACCTTTAAAAAAAAATACAAACAACCCCCCCCAACAGTAAAACCCACCACCCACACAACCAACCCCCCAAATAAAATACTAACTAAAAAAACCTAAGCTCCCCATTGCCCTGAAAAGGGCATTTGGATGGGCATTGCCCTTAAAAGGGCATTTAACTCTTTTGCAGGCCCAAACCCTAATCTAAACCCACCCAATACACCCTTAAAAAAATCCTAACACTAGCCCCCGAAGATTCACTTACCGGGAGAAGTCTTCATCCAAGCGGCAAGATGTCCTCAACGAAGCCGGCTGAAGTGGTCCTCCAGACGGCAGAAGTGGTCCTCTAGATGGGCAGAAGTCTTCATCCAGATGGCATCTTCTATCTTCATCCTTCCGGCACGAAGCGGGTATATCTTCAAGACATCCGACCCGGAGCATCCTCTTCAAACGATGGCTTCTTTACTAATAAGTGATTAGATGTCACTCAAAAAAGTGAATATAAAATAGCAAAAATAGTGTGTCAAATATGTGAAAAAAATCTCCCCATTTTGTGAAGAGATGATGGAGTAAATGGATACTTATAGGCAACAGTCTCTTGTATGTATCCAATTGATCGCTGGAAGTTCGTTCTCAGGAGTTCCTTAAATAAACGCAGAGATAACACCATTCTCATATCGTTAAACTGTTTAAAAGTGTCATTTGATAGAAATTAAAGTCAAATACTCACATTTACTAGAGCTAAGACTTGCTCTGGGTTTGAAAGGCTTTATAAAATACCACACAGGCAAAGCAGGATTTCTTTTTATTATTGCATAAAATACACAAGTAAAATCAACAAGGCAACTGTCACTCAGGGTCTAAACCGTGGACTCAGGGAAAGGTGATAATATGATAACAAAAGACTAAGGGGACCGATTTATCAAAGCGTCAATCTCGGCGCATTCGCTGGAATCAATACGCTCGCTGCTGCGAATCTACATTCAACCATTTTATTTATCAACACATCTGTCAAATACACACGTGTCAAGTCCGGCAAGATTACATCAGACTGTTGATAAATATTAAGTCATTGATGTTGCGGATATCCTCATTTATCAAATGATCTACCTTGAATGTCCATCTAATTAAGATAGTTTTGTTTTCTTTTTTCAACTTTATTTATACTATTGTCCATGAACAAGCACATTTCTCTAAAGCTAATCTTTTATTTTTCATCTATTAATGTCCCTGAAATAGCTAGATTTTTACCTGAACAAACAATAAATATCATAGAAATGTACCTGTGGGTATATATATATTTGCAGAAAGCTTCTATCTTACTTTTTATACTCAATTTTATATGATTCATAAAATGCTCAAAATGTACCTATCTCTTTGCACATACTTGTGTATATATATGTTTTATTTCTGATTTTTTTTTTGCAAACATATTTACATGTCTTATTCATCTTTTAATTTATTGTCATTCACAAATGATGCAATTTGAAGTGCTGACCCAGCTTTTGTGCTACACGTGTGTATTGTTTCCTGATTGGAGTCTCTATTTCAAGACCAATACTGCACAGGTGTTAAAATCATAGGCTGGCCTTTTAGATTAAACCTTTAAATTCTAAAACAGTTCAAGAGAAGGAATCAAACAATAATAATCAGAAAACATTATCAAGGTTATTATTATTGCTGCTTTATCTGAATCATGCCAGTTTAATTTTATGTAGACTATCCCTTTCTGCTTAAGATTATACTGAATCAAACATCATTTGCAGATTTTATTTAATTATATTATTCTTACGGATGTTGGCTAATTATGTATTTTCTGATTATTACATTTTTTGTCTGCTCTAACACTAACTACTACTGCAACACTAATTCCACCAGTATTGACCAATTTGATTCGTTATTGAGAGAAGAACACGTATGTTAACTTTTGATTCGCTTATTTAATTAATCACGTGATTATGCATTTCTCCTGGAGTAGTTGTTCCATGCGTTAAACATGACGCAAACTATTATTAACAAATTAACAGCCAGATTACGAGTTTTGCGTTAGGAGCTGTGTAGTGCTAACGAGCAGTTTTTTCTCACTGCTCACTTACCTACAGCGCTGGTATTACAAGTTTTTCTAAACCCGGCGTTAAAAGGCAAGAAGTGAGCGTTGAGAAAAATTGTGCTCCATACCACACTTCAATACCAGCGCTGCTTAAGTCAGCGGTGAGCTGGTCGTACGTGCTCGTGCACGATTTCCCCATAGACATCAATGGGGAGAGCCGGCTGAGAAAAAGTTTAACATCTGCCAAAAAGCAGCATAAATCTCAGTAATGCAGCCCCATTTATTCCTATGGGGAAATAAAAGTTATGTTTACACCTAACACCCTAACATGAACCCCGAGTCTAAACACCCCTAATCTTACACTTATTAACCCCTAATCTGACTCCCCCGACATCGCCAACACCTACATTATACTTATAAAAACCCTAATCTGCCACTCTGGACATCGCCGCCACCTACATTATACTTATTAATGCCTAATCATCGCAGCCACTATATTAAATGTATTAACCCCTAAACCTAAGTCTAACCCTAACCCTAACACCCCCTAATAGAAATATAATTAAAATAAATCTAAAATAAAATTTCTATCATTAACTAAATTATTCCTATTTAAATCTAAATACTTACCTATAAAATAAACCCTAAGCTAGCTACAATATAACTAATAGTTACTTAGTATCTAGCTTAGGGTTTATTTTTATTTTACAGGCAAGTTTGTATTTATTTTAACTAGGTAGAATAGTTATTTAATAGTTATTAACTATTTACTAACTACCTAGCTAAAATAAATACAAATTGACCTGTAAAATAAAACCTAACCTAAGTTACACTAACGCCTAACACTACACTACAATTAAATAAATGAACTAAATTAAATACAATTAAATAAATGAACTAAATTAAATACAATTAAATAAATTAAATTAGCTAAATCACAAAAAAACCACTAAATTACAGAAAATAAAAAACAAATTACAGATCTTTAAACTAATTACACCTAATCTAATAGCCCTTTCAAAATAAAAAAGCCCCCGCAAAATAAAAAAAAACCCTAGCCTAAACTAAACTATCAATAGCCCTTAAAAGGGCCTTTTGCAGGGCATTGCCCCAAAGTAATCAGCTTTTTTACCTGTAAAAAAAAAAATACAAACAACCCCCCCAACAGTAAAACCCACCACCCACACAACCAACCCCCCAAATAAAATACTAACTAAAAAAAACTAAGCTCCCCATTGCCCTGAAAAGGGCATTTGGATGGGCATTGCCCTTAAAAGGGCATTTAGCTCTTTTGCAGGCCAAAACCCTAATCTAAAAATAAACCCACCCAATACACCCTTAAAAAAATCCTAACACTAACCCCCGAAGATTCACTTACCGGGAGAAGTCTTCATCCGAACGGCAAGATGTCCTCCATGAAGCCAGCAGAAGTGGTCCTCCAGACGGGCAGAAGTGGTCCTCCAGACGGGCAGAAGTCTTCATCCAGATGGCATCTTCTATCTTCATCCTTCCGTCGCAGAGCGGGTCCATCTTCAAAACTCCCCGTTTAACGGACCGCAAACAACCGCAAACAGTCCATTTGCACAACCACGAGATAGATAGATTTGATAGATACATAGATACATAGATTAGATAGATAGATCAATAGATGCAATATACATTTGATAGATACGATAGATAGATAGATAGATTTGATAGATAAATAGATAGATTTGATAGATAAATAATTTCCCAGACAGAGAATTACAAGATGTGCAGTCTGTGACCCATGGTAAGGTTCCCAGAGGCAGTTGCGGCACCAGGGGACGTGTATATGGCATGGATTTTAGGAACGGGGAGATGGAAAAAGATGCTTGGTCGGTCCTCCTACTTCAAATTTGGGGCACTGCGCGTGCAATTTACTGTGCCACCAGATATGAGTGGTGTGTTAAGTAGTACTATTCTGATCAGTTTAATACCTGTTACTCCCCCTATCGGGGGAGGTGTATGTGGCATGGATTTTAGGAACCGGGAGATGGAAAAAGATGCTTGGTCGGTCCTCCTACTTCAAATTTGGGGCACTGCGCGTGCAATCGTGGCCGGACTTTTAGCCGACGGACATTTGTCCGACGGACATTTGGCCAAAACACAAGTGGCTGTCACAAAACAGTCCGGCCACGAGATAGATTTGATAGATAGATACATAGATTAGATAGATAGATCAATAGATGCAATATACATTTGATAGATACGATAGATAGATAGATTTGATAGATAAATAGATAGATTTGATAGATAGATAATTTCCCAGTCAGAAAATTACAAGACGTGCGGTCTGGGACCCATGGTAAGGTTCCCAGAGGCAGTTGCGGCGCCAGGCGACGTGTATATGGCATGGATTTTAGGAACCGGGAGATGGAAAAAGATGCTTGGTCGGTCCTCCTACTTCAAATTTGGGGCACTGCGCGTGCAATCATGGCCGGACTTTTAGCCGACGGACATTTGTCCGACGGACATTTGGCCGAAACACAAGTGGCTGTCACAAAACAGTCCGGCCACGAGATGGATAGATTTGATAGATAGATACACAGATTAGATAGATAGATCAATAGATGCAATATACATTTGATAGATACGATAGATAGATAGATTTGATAGATAAATAGATAGATTTGATAGATAGATAATTTCCCAGACAGAGAATTACAAGACGTGCGGTCTGGGACCCATGGTAAGGTTCCCAGAGGCAGTTGCGGCGCCAGGGGACGTGTATATGGCATGGATTTTAGGAACCGGGAGATGGAAAAAGATGCTTGGTCGGTCCTCCTACTTCAAATTTGGGGCACTGCGCGTGCAATCTACTGTGCCACCAGATATGAGTGGTGTGTTAAGTAGTACTATTCTGATCAGTTTAATCCCTGTTACGTCCCCTATCAGGGGACATGTATATGGCATGGATTTTAGGAACCGGGAGATGGAAAAAGATGCTTGGTCGGTCCTCCTACTTCAAATTTGGGGCACTGTGCGTGCAATCTACTGTGCCACCAGATATGAGTGGTGTGGTTTTTGAAGCCACAGTGCAGCACCAAAGGCCAGAAAAATTTGGCATGTACACATGCCTGAAAAATTAGGTATTGTTGCAGCCGCTGCTACAGAAAAATTGATGTTTGTTTCCCAGGCAGAAAGTGCTCTAAAACATTGCGACTTGAACCCTAGTTGGTGGTGGATAAGTCACGAAAGTCATCCGGCATTCGAAGATAAAATACAGCAGCGTGTGGACCATTTTTAGCCCAAGGCAGCTCATCTCATCAGGCCTTTTTTACTTGAATGTATCGCCCAATGTCAGTCCCTTCGGAATCCATCCCTCATTCATCTTAATAAAGGTGAGGTAATCTAGACTTTTGTGACCTAGGCGACTTCTCTTCTCAGTGACAATACCTCCTGCTGCACTGAAGGTCCTTTCTGACAGGACAATTGAGCAGGCCGGAAGTTCTATTGCAAATTGGGATAGCTCAGGCCACAGGTCAAGCCTGCACACCCAGTAGTCAAGGGGTTCATCGCTCCTCAGAGTGTCGAGATCTGCAGTTAAGGCGAGGTAGTCTGCTACCTGTTGGTCGAGTCATTCTCTGAGGGTGGACCCCGAAGGGCTGTGGCAATGCATAGGTGTTAAATAGCTCTGCATGTCCGCCATCAACAGCACGTCTGTAAAGCTTCCTGTCCTTTCCTCTTAGCTCTTCCCTGTTAGATTCAAGTTGTGCTGTGACATCACCCTTATACGCTGTGTAAAGCATACTTTTTAATTTATTTTGGAAATGCTGCATCCTTTCCGACTTGTGGTAATTTGGTAACATTTCTGGCACTTTATGCTTATACCGGGGGTCTAGTAGCGTGGACACCCAGTACAGGTCGTTCTCCTTCAGCTTTTTTATACGAGGGTCCCTCAACAGGCACAACAGCATGAAAGACCCCATTTTCACAAGGTTGGATGCCGAGCTACTCATGTCCCGTTCCTTGTCCTCAGTGATGTCACTGAAGGTATCTTCTTCCCCCCAGCCACGTACAACACCACGGGTACCAGATAGGTGACAACGAGCACCCTGAGATACCTGTTGTGGTTGGTCTTCCTCCTCCTCCTCAAAGCCACATTCCTCCTCTGACTCCTCTTCCTCACAATCCTCTTCCAGCATTGCCGCTAGTCCAGCAAGTGATGCTGATAAGGCTGTTTCTGGTTGTGATGGTGACCACAACTCTTCCTCTTCCTCTTCACGCTCATCTACGGCCTGATCCAGCACTCTTCGCAGGGCACGCTCCAGGAAGAAAACAAATGGTATGATGTCGCTGATGGTGCCTTCGGTGCGACTGACGAGGTTTGTCACCTCCTCAAAAGGACGCATGAGCCTACAGGCATTGTGCATGAGTGCCCAGTAACTTGGCAAAAAAATTCCCAGCTCCGCAGAGGCTGTCCTAGCACCCCGGTCATACAAATACTCATTAACGGCTTTTTCTTGTTGGAGCAGGCGGTCGAACATTAGGAGTGTTGAATTCCAACGTGTTGGGCTGTCGCAAATCAAGCGCCTCACTGGCATGTTGTTTCGCCGCTGGATATCGGAAAAGTGCGCCATGGCCGTGTAGGAACGCCTGAAATGGCGACACACCTTCCTGGCCTGCTTCAGGATGTCCTGTAAGCCTGGGTACTTATGCACAAAGCGTTGTACAATCACATTACACACATGTGCCATGCACGGCACATGTGTCAACTTGCCCAATTTCAATGGCGCTACCAAATTACTTCCGTTGTCAGAAACCACTTTGCCGATCTCCAGTTGGTGCGGAGTCAGCCACTGATCCACCTGTGCGTTCAGGGCGGACAGGAGTGCAGGTCCGGTGTGGTTCTCTGCTTTCAGGCAAGTCAACCCCAAGACGGCGTGACACTGCCATATCCGGGATGTGGAATAGTACCTGCGGAGCTGGGGGGGGAGCATTGATGTGGAGCAAGACGCAGCAGCAGAAGAGGACTCAGCCGAGGAGGTTATGGAAGAGGATGGAGTAGGAGGAGTAGAGGAGGTGGCAGCAGGCCTGAATGCAAGTCGTGGCGGTGTCACCAACTCCTCCTCTGCAGAGCCATGCTGTCAGGATATTAGCATTTGGTTGTATACCTTTAAGTTTCTCATCCAATAGTTTCCTCACGCCCCCTATAAAACAACTGGTCACACCTCAAATCTTTGCTTAGTAATTTGTGTACTTCCTGTAGTCACACCTTCACCTAAGCTGGAGCTAAACTTTTTTTAACCTCTCAATCTCTGACTCTCATTTCCTGAGGATTCTATTGTCTATTTTGTGTGTGCTCTAAGGATACTTCATTTGCTACTCATGAATGTTTATTATCTCTCCACCTAAATAGAATCAGCAAGCCGTTTTCGTTACGCAAAACAACTGACGATTCAAGTACTTCTCTGACCTACATCAACTCATCAGCTATACTCTGGATTCTAATAGACAAGGTATTCACTCAGCAGTTACTTCTCTCTATACAAAATTTTACCTCTTGTAGTATTCTGTCAGCAGCTCTCACTATCGGCTTCTGCCGTGAGCAGAGTGACATCACACGCTGAACTCTGTACCTCCTCCGGCTGCGCTGCAGTCACTCCTCCCCTCCAGATACTCTACCTCTAGGAGCTGCAGGATTCACCGGACAGAGATCACTCTCTGAGTGAAGTAAATCACATATGAAAAGCAATATACTTGAAACTGTGAACTCGCTATAATCTGTATCAGTGACTGTTTGCTAACCTAACGCTCATGTAAGAGATGCAGTAAATTTGAATCTATCACAGCACGCTATAACCTACTTCAGAGACTGTTACATATTTCTAATCTATACGCTGCTGAAACTGTTGCTGTTCATTGCTTTTTCGAATTAACCTACTGAATTAAAACTGACTGTTTGGTAAACAGAACAGTGAACTATCCAAGTAATTTATTACCTAACAAATACACTAATTCCAAGGTGGCACTTTTCATAGAGCTCACTTCTAAAGATTGGTGTGACAAAACAAATTTATTATATTCAATTAATATTTACACAACCACTAGCTAATTTCATAATCCTAAAAAGTATTAGGATTGTTACATATTACTAAACCATAAAAAGTAATAGGAAGTTATCAGTATGGATCCTGCTGGACTCCCACAAATTGTGTATAATTTAAATCAGAAAGTTGATCAGATGGGGCAAGCAATTCTGGATTTGCAGGTGGAGAACCAGGTGTTAAGAGAATTGATTAAGGACACTAAGAATCAAAGAATTCAAGCACCAGAACCCCAGGTATGTCTTCCCGAAGTGTTTTCAGGGGAAAGAAGGAATTATAGGCCATTTAAAAATGTGTGTTATTTATTTTATAACCTAAAGCCTCTTACTTACCCTAATGACAGGGTCAAGGTACTCACTACTGTCTCATTTTTAAAAGCTGAACCAAGAAAATGGGCAGATCAATTGTTTGAATCTAATTCTCCAATACTGAATTATTTAACAGATTTCTTTGAAGCATTAGATGAGTTATATAAAGAGACTGATGTGCAACTGACCGCTGAACAACGAATGCGAAGTCTAAAACAAGGTAAGAAGCCGGTTGAAGACTACACTGCAGAATTTAAGTTATATGCATCAGACTCCTCATGAAGTATGATATCTCTTAGAAACCAGTATAGACTGGGATTATCCGAAAGTATAAAGGATGAGCTTGCTCGAATTGAATTGCCATGTAATTTAGAAACTCTAATAAAATTAGCCACACAAATAGACAGAAGATTGCAAGAAAGGAAGGCAGAACGTGTACAGACTGAATCAACAACCCGGGCTCAAGCCACTGGCTATTCAGCAGCGTCTACATCCTCTACAGATCACTCAACTCCCATGGAGATTGGAGTCCTCAGAGGACCACTTACCCCTGAGGAACGTTTGAGAAGAAGAACTAAACAGTTGTGTATGTACTGTGCCAACCCAAGCCACACTGTTACGGATTGTCCCACCTTACACAGGAATAAAAAGAGTAAGTGTACCTTCTTACATAATTCACGCTACTCAAATAAATTATCTGCTTACTGCAATCTTTCTCTCTTACTACAGTGGGAACTTAGAAGACTGAAAACAGAAGCCATTATAGATTCTGGAGCCTTTGGCAACTTTATTGATTCATCACTTGTATCGAACAATAAAATACCTTCTGCTTTGAAAGAAATACCAGTCTCTCTTAAAGTTATTGATGGGTCTTCACTTACTGTGGGTCCTATCACACACCATACCATACCACTACTTGTCACCACAGACATGGGTCATACTGAATATATCACATTTGATATTATTCCATCCCCACATTTCCCAGTAATATTAGGTGTACATTGGTTATAACTGCATAACCCTATGATAGATTGGTCTACCTTTGCTATTTCCCTCCAATCTTCCTACTGTACTAATACATGTTATCCACAACATGAAACAATGCTATCACTCATAGAAGAAGTTCCTATTCCTGAACATTACAAAGATTTTGAAGACTTCTTTAGTAAAACTGAAGCAGAAGCATTACCACCCCACAGGGTATACGACTGCCCTATAAGAGCTTATACCTGGCTCTACCCTTCCAGTGGGGCACCTTTATCTGTTGAGCCAGGCTGAACTTGATCATCTGAAGCAATATCTACAAGAAAACTTGAAAAAAGGATTTATTCGCCCTTCATCATCACCTACTGCAGCTGGCATGTTTTTTGTGACAAATAAAGACGCCAGTCTGAGACCGATAATTGACTACAGAGAGTTAAACAAATGCACAGTCAAGAATCGCTATCCACTACCCCTCATCCCTGAATTAATCGAACGTCTTACTAATGCTACTATATTTACCAAACTTGATCTGTGTGGCGCATACAACTTAATCCGTATTAGGGAAGGTGACGAATAGCTCACTGCTATTGTTAAACCACTTACACAACTCACAGGCTCATCTGTACCATTCCAATGGACACAGAGACATTTGGAAGTTTTCCAACAACTAAAACATTGTTTCACTTCCGCACCCATATTAAGATTCCCTAACATCAACCTACAATTCGTATTAGAAGTAGACTCATCTGACTATGCAATTGGTGCTGTGTTATCTCAACGTACATCCCAGAATGAACCATTACATCCAGTTTCTTTCTTCTCCAAAATCATATCACCTGCAGAAAAGAACTACACAATTGGAGACAAAGAACTGCTGGCTATTAGAAGATCCCTTGATTTTTGGAGGCATTTACTAGAGGGTGCTCAACATCCTGTTATAATTTATACAGATCACAAAAATCTACAATACCTTCAAAACAACAAAACCTTGTCTGCACGTCAAGTAAGATGGAGCCTTTATTTCGCCAGATTTGATTTCCAGATCATCTATCGACCTGCATACAAGAACGGTAAAGCAGATGCCCTCTCCAGACAATTGCCAAATAGTCCAGAAACAACAACACCTACTACTATTATTCCAGCAGAAAAGTTAATTGGGATTACTTCAGACTTCCTTACAGAAGTAAAGATTTCCTCTTCGCATCAAGCTCCTCTCACAAACAAGAACACAACTCAAGTAGACGGTATTTACTACTTCAACAAACGCATTTTTCTTCCAACAGATCTACGACTAAAAGTGCTAGTTGAACATCATGATTCACCCTTGGCAGGACATCCAGGTGTTAAAAGAACATTAGAGTTACTCTCCAGGAAATTTTGGTGGCCTCAGATGAAAAATACAGTCACAGAATACATTAAGAGTTGTGTTAAATGTCAGATATCATATACTGACAGAGCATCACCTTATGGCTTACTAATGTCCTTACCAGTATCAAACCAACCTTGGCAACAAATCGGAATTGATTTTATAGTAGACTTACCTCCCTCAAAAAACCAAACTACTATAATGGTTGTCATAGATACATTCACTAAAATGGCTCATTTCCAGCCGTATCATAAATTACCCACATCCTCCGAAACTGCCACACTCTTCCTGGAAAACATATTGAAATTACATGGTCTACCCACAGTGATTATATCCGATAGGGGTACGCAATTCACCTCCCGATTTTGGAAGGAACTCTTCAAAACGCTGAACATCCAACATCATTATACTACCTTTTTCCACCCCCAAGCCAACGGACAGACGGAGAGGGTGAATCAATGGCTAGATGAGTATCTCTGATGCTTCTGTTCATATCAACAAAATGATTGGGTTAAATTCTTACTTTACACAGAATACGCTTATAATAATGTAACCAGTACATCTACAAAACTAACCCCATTCTACTCTAACTATGGGTTTCACCTTAGATTCACTTCCATACCTTCTAACCCATCCGACTCCCCACTTGTAGACGACTTAAAAAACACCATCTTGGATAACTTCAACTTCATTAAAGATAACATTCTGAAGGCTAAAGCCTCTCAAAAGAACTACTACGATTTAAGACATAGAAAACCACCTGAATATAAAGTTGGGGATCAGGTGTGGTTATCCACGAAAAATCTGAAATTCCATTTTCCCAGTAAGAAACTCGTACAGAAATTTTGTGGTCCTTTCCCAATCACGAAAGTGGTGAATGACAATGCAGTTACCCTACAGTTACCTTCTTCTATGTCAATTCACCCTACCTTCCATGTCTCCCTATTAAAACCTTATCTACCAACCAGATCTTCAGTTGCACTGATACCCACGGCTATGATGCCCACGGACTCTGATGTTTTCGAGGTTCAGCGGATATTGGATTCCCGTTATTCAAGAGGGGTATTTCAATACTTGATGCGGTGGAAAATTTTCACGGAGGAGGAGGATAGCTGGGAACCTTCTACTAACTTATCAGCTCCACGTTTGGTGTCCCTGTTTCACCGAAGAAACCCTGACCGTCCGAGACCTCAAGCTGAGGATCAGCTTGCTTGAGGAGGGGGTCATGTCAGGATATTGGCATTTGGTTGTATACCTTTAAGTTTCTCATCCAATAGTTTCCTCACGCCCCCTATAAAACACCTGGTCACACCTCAAAGCTTTGCTTAGTAATTTGTGTACTTCATGTAGTCACACCTTCACCTAAGCTGGAGCTAAACTTTGTTTAATCTCTCAATCTCTGACTCTCATTTCCTGAGCATTCTATTGTCTATTTTGTGTGTGCTCTAAGGATACTTCATTTGCTACTCATGAATGTTTATTATCTCTCCACCTAAATAGAATCAGCAAGCCGTTTTCGTTACGCAAAACAACTGACGATTCAAGTACTTCTCTGACCTACATCAACTCATCAGCTATACTCTGGATTCTAATAGACAAGGTATTCACTCAGCAGTTACTTCTCTCTATACAAAATTTTACCTCTTGTAGTATTCTGTCAGCAGCTCTCACTATCGGCTTCTGCCGTGAGCAGAGTGACATCCCACGCTGAACTCTGTACCTCCTCCGGCTGCGCTGCAGTCACTCCTCCCCTCCAGATACTCTACCTCTAGGAGCTGCAGGATTCACCGGACAGAGATCACTCTCTGAGCGAAGTAAGTCACATATGAAAAGCAATATACTTGAAACTGTGAACTCGCTATAATCTGTATCAGTGACTGCTAACCTAACGCTCATGTAAGAGATGCAGTAAATTTGAATCTATCACAGCACGCTATAACCTACTTCAGAGACTGTTACATATTACTAATCTATACACTGCTAAAACTGTTGCTGTTCATTGCTTTTTCGAATTAACCTACTGAATTAAAACTGACTGTTTGGTAAACAGAACAGTGAACTATCCAAGTAATTTATTACCTAACAAATACACTAATTCCAAGGTGGCACTTTTCATAGAGCTCACTTCTAAAGATTGGTGTGACAAAACAAATTTATTATATTCAATTAATATTTACACAACCACTAGCTAATTTCATAATCCTAAAAAGTATTAGGATTGTTACATATTACTAAGCCATAAAAAGTAATAGGAAGTTATCAGTATGGATCCTGCTGAACTCCCACAAATTGTGTATAATTTAAATCAGAAAGTTGATCAGATGGGGCAAGCAATTCTGGATTTGCAGGTGGAGAACCAGGTGTTAAGAGAATTGATTAAGGACACTAAGAATCAAAGAATTCAAGCACCAGAACCCCAGGTATGTCTTCCCGAAGTGTTTTCAGGGGAAAGAAGGAATTATAGGCCATTTAAAAATGTGTGTTATTTATTTTATAACCTAAAGCCTCTTACTTACCCTAATGACAGGGTGAAGGTACTCACTACTGTCTCATTTTTAAAAGCTGAACCAAGAAAATGGGCAGATCAATTGTTTGAATCTAATTCTCCAATACTGAATTCTTTAACAGATTTCTTTGAAGCATTAGATGAGTTATATAAAGAGACTGATGTGCAACTGACCGCTGAACAACGAATGCGAAGTCTAAAACAAGGTAAGAAGCCGGTTGAAAACTACACTGCAGAATTTAAGTTATATGCATCAGACTCCTCATGAAGTATGATATCTCTTAGAAACCAGTATAGACTGGGATTATCCGAAAGTATAAAGGATGAGCTTGCTCGAATTGAATTGCCATGTAATTTAGAAACTCTAATAAAATTAGCCACACAAATAGACAGAAGATTGCAATAAAGGAAGGCAGAACGTGTACAGACTGAATCAACAACCCGGGCTCAAGCCACTGGCTATTCAGCAGCGTCTACATCCTCTACAGATCACTCAACTCCCATGGAGATTGGAGTCCTCAGAGGACCACTTACCCCTGAGGAACGTTTGAGAAGAAGAACTAAACAGTTGTGTATGTACTGTGCCAACCCAAGCCACACTGTTACGGATTGTCCCACCTTACACAGGAATAAAAAGAGTAAGTGTACCTTCTTACATAATTCACGCTACTCAAATAAATTATCTGCTTACTGCAATCTTTCTCTCTTACTACAGTGGGAACTTAGAAGACTGAAAACAGAAGCCATTATAGATTCTGGAGCCTTTGGCAACTTTATTGATTCATCACTTGTATCGAACAATAAAATACCTTCTGCTTTGAAAGAAATACCAGTCTCTCTTAAAGTTATTGATGGGTCTTCACTTACTGTGGGTCCTATCACACACCATACCATACCACTACTTGTCACCACAGACATGGGTCATACTGAATATATCACGTTTGATATTATTCCATCCCCACATTTCCCAGTAATATTAGGTGTACATTGGTTATAACTGCATAACCCTATGATAGATTGGTCTACCTTTGCTATTTCCCTCCAATCTTCCTACTGTACTAATACATGTTATCCACAACATGAAACAATGCTATCACTCATAGAAGAAGTTCCTATTCCTGAACATTACAAAGATTTTGAAGACTTCTTTAGTAAAACTGAAGCAGAAGCATTACCACCCCACAGGGTATACGACTGCCCTATAAGAGCTTATACCTGGCTCTACCCTTCCAGTGGGGCACCTTTATCTGTTGAGCCAGGCTGAACTTGATCATCTGAAGCAATATCTACAAGAAAACTTGAAAAAAGGATTTATTCACCCTTCATCATCACCTACTGCAGCTGGCATGTTTTTTGTGACAAATAAAGACGCCAGTCTGAGACCGATAATTGACTACAGAGAGTTAAACAAATGCACAGTCAAGAATCGCTATCCACTACCCCTCATCCCTGAATTAATCGAACGTCTTACTAATGCTACTATATTTACCAAACTTGATCTGTGTGGCGCATACAACTTAATCCGTATTAGGGAAGGTGACGAATAGCTCACTGCTATTGTTAAACCACTTACACAACTCACAGGCTCATCTGTACCATTCCAATGGACACAGAGACATTTGGAAGTTTTCCAACAACTGAAACATTGTTTCACTTCCGCACCCATATTAAGATTCCCTAACATCAACCTACAATTCGTATTAGAAGTAGACTCATCTGACTATGCAATTGGTGCTGTGTTATCTCAACATACATCCCAGAATGAACCATTACATCCAGTTTCTTTCTTCTCCAAAATCATATCACCTGCAGAAAAGAACTACACTATTGGAGACAAAGAACTGCTGGCTATTAGAAGATCCCTTGATTTTTGGAGGCATTTACTAGAGGGTGCTCAACATCCTGTTATAATTTATACAGATCACAAAAATCTACAATACCTTCAAAACAACAAAACCTTGTCTGCACGTCAAGTAAGATGGAGCCTTTATTTCGCCAGATTTGATTTCCAGATCATCTATCGACCTGCATACAAGAACGGTAAAGCAGATGCCCTCTCCAGACAATTGCCAAATAGTCCAGAAACAACAACACCTACTACTATTATTCCAGCAGAAAAGTTAATTGGGATTACTTCAGACTTCCTTACAGAAGTAAAGATTTCCTCTTCGCATCAAGCTCCTCTCACAAACAAGAACACAACTCAAGTAGACGGTATTTACTACTTCAACAAACGCATTTTTCTTCCAACAGATCTACGACTAAAAGTGCTAGTTGAACATCATGATTCACCCTTGGCAGGACATCCAGGTGTTAAAAGAACATTAGAGTTACTCTCCAGGAAATTTTGGTGGCCTCAGATGAAAAATACAGTCACAGAATACATTAAGAGTTGTGTTAAATGTCAGATATCATATACTGACAGAGCATCACCTTATGGCTTACTAATGTCCTTACCAGTATCAAACCAACCTTGGCAACAAATCGGAATTGATTTTATAGTAGACTTACCTCCCTCAAAAAACCAAACTACTATAATGGTTGTCATAGATACATTCACTAAAATGGCTCATTTCCAGCCGTATCATAAATTACCCACATCCTCCGAAACTGCCACACTCTTCCTGGAAAACATATTTAAATTACATGGTCTACCCACAGTGATTATATCCGATAGGGGTACGCAATTCACCTCCCGATTTTGGAAGGACCTCTGCAAAACGCTGAACATCCAACATCATTATACTACCTTTTTCCACCCCCAAGCCAACGGACAGACGGAGAGGGTGAATCAATGGCTAGATGAGTATCTCCGATGCTTCTGTTCATATCAACAAAATGATTGGGTTAAATTCTTACTTTACACAGAATACGCTTATAATAATGTAACCAGTACATCTACAAAACTAACCCCATTCTACGCTAACTATGGGTTTCACCTTCGATTCACTTCCATACCTTCTAACCCATCCGACTCCCCACTTGTAGACGACTTAAAAAACACCATCTTGGATAACTTCAACTTCATTAAAGATAACATTCTGAAGGCTAAAGCCTCTCAAAAGAACTACTACGATTTAAGACATAGAAAACCACCTGAATATAAAGTTGGGGATCAGGTGTGGTTATCCACGAAAAATCTGAAATTCCATTTTCCCAGTAAGAAACTCGTACAGAAATTTTGTGGTCCTTTCCCAATCACGAAAGTGGTGAATGACAATGCAGTTACCCTACAGTTACCTTCTTCTATGTCAATCCACCCTACCTTCCATGTCTCCCTATTAAAACCTTATCTACCAACCAGATCTTCAGTTGCACTGATACCCACGGCTATGATGCCCACGGACTCTGATGTTTTCGAGGTTCAGCGGATATTGGATTCCCGTTATTCAAGAGGGGTATTTCAATACTTGATGCAGTGGAAAATTTTCACGGAGGAGGAGGATAGCTGGGAACCTTCTACTAACTTATCAGCTCCACGTTTGGTGTCCCTGTTTCACCGAAGAAACCCTGACAGTCCGAGACCTCAAGCTGAGGATCAGCTTGCTTGAGGAGGGGGTCATGTCAGGATATTGGCATTTGGTTGTATACCTTTAAGTTTCTCATCCAATAGTTTCCTCACGCCCCCTATAAAACACCTGGTCACACCTCAAAGCTTTGCTTAGTAATTTGTGTACTTCATGTAGTCACACCTTCACCTAAGCTGGAGCTAAACTTTGTTTAATCTCTCAATCTCTGACTCTCATTTCCTGAGGATTCTATTGTCTATTTTGTGTGTGCTCTAAGGATACTTCATTTGCTACTCGTGAATGTTTATTATCTCTCCACCTAAACAGAATCAGCAAGCCGTTTTCGTTACGCAAAATAACTGACGATTCAAGTACTTCTCTGACCTACATCAACTCATCAGCTATACTCCGGATTCTACTAGCAGTTACTTCTCTCTATACAAAATTTTACCTCTTGTAGTAGTCTGTCAGCAGCTCTCACTATCGGCTTCTGCCGTGAGCAGAGTGACATCACACACTGAACTCTGTACCTCCTCCGGCTGCGCTGCAGTCACTCCTCCCCTCCAGATACTCTACCTTTAGGAGCTGCAGGATTCACCGGACAGAGATCACTCTCTGAGCGAAGTAAGTCACATATGAAAAGCAATATACTTGAAACTGTGAACTCGCTATAATCTGTATCAGTGACTGCTAACCTAACGCTCATGTAAGAGATGCAGTAAATTTGAATCTATCACAGCACGCTATAACCTACTTCAGAGACTGTTACATATTACTAATCTATACACTGCTAAAACTGTTGCTGTTCATTGCTTTTTCGAATTAACCTACTGAATTAAAACTGACTGTTTGGTAAACAGAACAGTGAACTATCCAAGTAATTTATTACCTAACAAATACACTAATTCCAAGGTGGCACTTTTCATAGAGCTCACTTCTAAAGATTGGTGTGACAAAACAAATTTATTATATTCAATTAATATTTACACAACCACTAGCTAATTTCATAATCCTAAGAAGTATTAGGATTGTTACACACTCATTCCATGCTTAACAGCCGTCAGCAGGTTTACCCAATGCGCAGTGTAGGTGATATACCTGCCCTGACCATGCTTTGCAGACCAGCTATCAGTGGTCATATGGACCCTTGCCCCAACACTGTGTGCCAGACATGCCATTACTTCCTTTCGCACAATCGTGTACAGGTTGGAGATTGCCTTTTGTGAAAATAAATTTTGGCCGGGTACCTTCCACTGCGGTGTCCCAATAGCTACATATTTTTTGAACGCCTCAGACTACCCCAGCTTGTATGGTAAAAGCTGGCGGGCTAAGAGTTCAGACAAGACAGCTGTCAGATGCCGGGCAAGGGGGTGACTTTGTGACATTGGCTTCTTATGCTCAAACATGTCCTTGACAGACACCTGACTGTGGGCAGATGAGCAGGAACTGCTCCGGAAGAGAGACGGAGTGGCGGATGGTTGAGAGGGGGCAAGGAGGACAGCAGTGTTTGATGTGGCTGAAGATGCTGGACCAGGAGGAGGATGGCGGCTTTGAGTTTGTGTGCTGCTTCTACTCATGTGTTGATCCCATAGGCGTTTGTGATGTGCGATCATGTGCCTTCGCAAAGCAGTTGTACCTAGGTAGGTGTTGAACTTCCCACACCTCAGTTTCTTTTGGCACAGGTTGCAAATGGCATCACTGTTGTCAGAGGCAGACACACAAAAAAAATGCCACACTGCTGAGCTCTGTAATGATGGCATTCTGGTGGTGGCAACAGCATGCGTTGATTGGCGTGCTGTCTGGCTGACCCCGGGTGCTGATGCATGCTGTCTAACTGTGCCACTAGCTCCTTGCGACGACCTCCCCCTGCTTCCAACTCGTCTCCTACTCCTCCTCCTCTCTGTCTCCCCATTTAAACTTTCCCCCTGTTCTTCTTCTCTTCTAGTGGGCACCCACGTGACATCCACGGACGCATCGTCATCATCAACCGCTTCACTTGTATCTGACAAATAAACAAAGGAAGCAGCAACAACATCATCATCATTACACCATACGTCCATGTCTGTAATGCTGCCTGACTGAGACATATCACTGTTATCTACATCCTCTGTCAATGATGGTTGCGCATCACTCATTTCTTCCAACTGATTTGTAAATAACTCCTCTGACACATCAAGTGAAGCGGCTGTGGTGCTAGTGTTGGTGGTGGCGGCAGGCGGGCGAGTGGTAACTTGAGAGGTTCATGAAGATAAGCTGGAGGAGGATGGTGTGTCAAGGTTCGGAGTGGAAGCTTGTCAGGCTTGTCAGGAAAACAAAGTTCACTAGAGAACAAAGAGGAAACTTCAATTAGACCACAGCTGCTGAGATTTAGAAAGTATGGATTTGTAGCTTAGAAATACGTGAAAAGCACATAAATTACCAGTAAGGTAAAGTGAGTCCCAATTATATTTCTAAGCAGTTATTATGTGTTTCAGTATAGATAACATAGCTTATAACTGCCACCTGTCAGACAACACAGTAATATACAGTTAAGCGTAGTATAGAAACATAGGTGGTATAATGACAGAAGTTAATTTAAGTAGAAGGCAGCTGAGAGACTATAACCGGAGTACAAGGCTCATGCTATACTTGAAATACTGTACAGATATAATTAGCACACTCTGTATCACACAAGTAACCTATGCTGTTGATTGTGTAGTGCTGGCAAGCAATGAGAGTACATGTAACACTAATAGCATCAAACTTATGTTGTAGATTAGAATTGGCCCAAGTTTAAGATAGAGTGCGTGAGGTACCTTGTTTTCAGAGGTGGTTGGTAAAGATGAAGGGTTACAGGGAGCTCCCAGTCCGGTTTCAGGGTTCCGATATAGAGGAGAGCTGAAGCAATTGCCTTCTCGGTCCGTTAGGTTGGCGTGTGACGTCACCGCGGATTGATCTCGTAGATCCGGCTGGGTAGACTGTCAGATTCTTAGCCGCACAGAGAGTGAATAAGCGGCACAGGTTCACAGTGAACAGAGCAGCAAAATTCAGATTGGGTGATGCAGTAGGGAGAGCAAACTGTAGAGTGATTGCAGAGCTAAGGATCTGACTTCAATACTAAGCAATGAGCTATAGGACTGGTAACCTTTTATAGTGAAAAGGAAGTGGATCAGGATGTAATTAAAGGTGCAGTAAGCTTAGAACATGTTTAAGGAGTGATTCCTAAAGAGAACCCTGACAGGACCCCCTCCTCAAGGAGCAACCCCGGGGCTCAAGGACCAGGACGGTCAGGGTTCCTACGATGGAATAATGCAATCAGTCTAGGAGCGGAGATGTTAGTGGCAGGTTCCCATGAATCATCATCAGGTGTGTAACCCCTCCAACGGATGAGATATTGAAGAACACCACGATGGAGACGTGAGTCCAAGATAGTCGAGACTTCATATTCTGTGTTAGGATCTACTGCAACCTCATGATGGATGGCAATTGATGGGGAAGTCCTGAGAGCCTTGTAGGGTTTTAACAGAGAAACATGAAAGGTGGGATGCACCTTCATGGAATCCGGGAGTTGAAGTCGAACAGCATTGGCATTGACAATGTGAGTCACCGGATACGGTCCAATAAAAAGAGGACTGAATTTCTTACAAGGGGTGTTGAGTCTGAGGTTTTTGGTCAAGTCACCAATTGAGTATAACGGAGAGGGGATTCTTTTCCGGTCATAATAATACTTCTGAGTCTTTTTTGCATCTTCTATAGCTGCCTTGACAGTAGCGAAGTTAGTCGCGATAAGAACGGAGAGATCTGAGATAGTAGGTGACAAACTCTGGTTGTCAGGGAGTAATTGAAATCTGGGATGGAATCCATAGTTGACATAAAATGGAGTTTGTTTAGTCGTGGAATGGATGGTGTTATTAAAGCAGAATTCTGCGTAAGGTAGATGTGTAGACCACTGCAGTGGTTGCGAAGAACAGTAAGTCCTCAGGAATTGTTCAAGCCACTGGTTCAACCTCTCAGTCTGGCCGTTGGTCTGAGGATGGTAAGCCGTGCTCAACTTCTTATCAATTGAAAAAACCCTACAAAATTCATTCCAGAGTTTACTAGAAAATTGAGTTCCTCGGTCACTAAGCATAGTATTGGGGATTCCATGATGCTTAAAAACATGTGTGATAAGTAGTTGAATGGTTTCGGAGGCAGAAGGTAGTTTATGGTAGGAGATGAAGTGTGACATCTTGCTGAAAAGATCAACAACAACTAAGATGGTTGTTTTGTTCTCCGATTTGGGAAGATCAACAATAAAATCTAAAGCGATCTCTAGCCAAGGTCTGCTTGGAGTGGGTATTGGTATCAGAAGTCCATAAGGGGGATGTTTAGCTCTTTTGAAAACTGTACATTCTGTACAGGTGAGTACATGCCTTTTGATGTCTTCATTGATTCCTGGCCACCAATAGGTATGGGTGATAAGTTCCTGTGTTTTCTTAACACCGGGATGTCCTGCCAGTAAAGATTTGTGAGAAGATTGTAATACGATCTGTCTTAGTTTTGGAGGGATATATATCTTGTCCCTGAAGTAGTATAATCCATCAGTTCTTTTCTGTAAGTGGGAGATTGGTTTACTGGAGTCCACAGATTGTTCATGGCAAAGACTGGTGTTGGCATCTATGACAAAAGATACAAAGTTTTCCACTGGAATGATAGTGTCCTTAGGAGAGTCAAAACAAGTGTGTGAAGGTAACCTTGATAAGGCATCTGCTTTATAATTTTTATTCGCTGGGCAGTATACAATCTGAAAATCAAACCTAGAAAAGAAAAGATTCCAGCGGACTTGTCTTGCGGAAAGTGTCCTTGTTGTTTTAAGATATTGGAAGTTCCTATGGTCCGTGTATATGACAATGGGAACCGAAGTCCCCTCAAGTAGGTGACGCCAGTGCTCTAATGACATTTTGATGGCGAGGAGCTCTTTATCTCCAATTGGGTAGTTTTGTTCTGAGCTGGTCAAACCTCGAGAAAAGAATGCTACAGGATGGAGGGGTTGATCCATGCCAGAACGTTGAGACAAGACTGCTCCTACGGCTACGTCTGACGCGTCTACCTCCAGGATATAAGGTTGTTCAGGGTTTGGAACCCTCAGAATAGGTGCAGTAGTGAAGCGGTGTTTCAGCATATCAAATGCTGATTGAGCTTCAATATTCCATTTAAAAGGTGTATTGGATTTGGTTAAACAAGTTAGAGGCTTTGTTATGTTCGAGAAGTTCTTTATGAACTTACGATAAAAGTTCGCAAAGCCAAGGAACCTTTGTACCTCCTTCTTGGTTTTGGGAGAAAGCCAATCTATAATGGCCTGAATTTTGGCTTGTTCCATGTGTATACCGGTGGACGTTATAACATAGCCTAAGACACTTATGCTCTGTGTGTTGAAAATACACTTCTCAGGTTTAGCATAGAGGAAATTACTCCTTAGACGTGAGAGTACCTGTCTAACATGTAGAATATGTTCAGACAAACTCCGTGAGTAAATGAGAATGTCATCCAGATAAATGACAAGAAAAACATCTAAAAAAATCTCTGAAGAGATCGTTGATTAGATGCTGGAAAGTGGCAGGAGCATTACATAAGCCGAATGGCATCACGGTGTACTCGTACAGGCCGTATCGTGTACGAAACGCCGTGAGCCATTCGTCACCACTTCTAACCCGAATTAAGTTGTAAGCCCCTCTAAGGTCTAATTTGGTAAAATATTTTGCCCCTTCTAATCTTTCAATCAGTTCAGGGATAAGTGGAAGGGGGTACCGGTTCTTAATTGTGACTTTATTAAGTTGTCTGTAGTCTACTATAGGCCTTAGTGAGCCGTCCTTATTTTTTACAAAAAATATGCCCGCACCAGCTGGAGAGGTGGACGGGCGAATAAAACCTTTTCTTAAATTTTCCTCAAGATAGGATTTAAGATGTGAGAGCTCGGGTTTGGATAGGGGGAATATATGATCATATGGTATCTGTGCTCCTGGAACTAACTCGATATGACAGTCGTACTTCTTATGTGGAGGAAGATTTTCTGACTGAGTTTTACTAAATACATCTGCAAAATCCCTATATTGTTCAGGTAAAGGGATTTCATCTTGTACAGTGGTTACATGCATGATATTTACTGGAAAACAAGTGGTACTACAGTATTTAGAAGTTAAAATAAGTGTCAAAGTTGTCCAATTAATGTCAGGGTTGTGTAAAGTTAACCAATTTAACCCTATAATGACTGGAGATGCAGGTGAAGCAATGACATCAAAAGAAAGATACTCCCTATGATGGTCAGGGGTAGAAACTAGTATGGGTATTGTTTGAAACTCTACAAGACCTGAGGATATAGGCCTTCCATCAATACCCTTTAGTAACACAGGAGACCATTTCTGCACAAGTGGGATTTTATTGATAAATGTGTAATCTTTATCAATATAGCAAGCTGTTCTCCTGAGTCAATTATTGCGGGCATGTTGAGGCGGTGTCGATCCCACTGAAAAGAGAGTGAGAGTTTACAGTATGTTGTTCTTGTCTCAGAGGTGCTACAACAGTTAGTTGAAATAAAAGACTCACCCTTGTTGGTTCTGTGTAGGGCTGGACAATCTTTAACACAGTGTTCGTCTGAAGCGCAGTAGAGGCACAAGTTGTTTTCTCTGCGCCTGATTTTTTCTTGGGGGGTTAATGGACCTTTTAGAAAGCCAATTTCCATGGGTTCTACATTAGACTTGTGAGAGGAAGTGGCAGGTGTACAACTAGCATGTTTCTTAGTGTAGGTCTCAGGGTATGTTCTTTCATGTTGTCTTTCCCTTAATCTTCTATCAATAGTAATACTGAGCTTCATTAACTCTTCTAATGTGGCAGGTATGTCAGTTCGGGACAGTTCATCTTTAACAGAGTCTGATAGACCCAGGCGGAACTGATTCCTCAAGGATAAATTATTCCATTCGGAATCTTTTGCCCACCTCTTGAAATCTGTAATGTAGTCCTCGACTACCCTTTTTTTTTGTTTCAGAGCCCTGAGTGCTGTCTCTGCAGTCTGCTGTTTGAATGGGTCCTCATACAATTGACCCATGGCTAAGAGAAATTAATCCAATGAATTAAGTATATTTTCATTGGTCTCAAAAAAAGTATTGGCCCAACTACGTGGTTCGCCTCTAAGGAAAGAGATAATAGTTAATACTCTAATTCTGTCATTAGGGTATGACTGGGGTTTTAAAGTAAACAGCAGCAGGCATGCATTCTTAAAATCTCTGTATTATCCCCTGTCTCCATAGAATTTCTCAGGGAGACTAACCTGTGGCTCAGGTGTATGTATTTTGGTTTCAAGGTAATCCTTGATATAAGCTTTGAGTGCTACATTTTCTGCTTTTAATGTGTTAAGGCCATCAGCCAGTAAATCTACTTTTTGATTAATCAGGTTAATCAGGCAGGCCATATAGACGTCCCCCGATAGGGGGAGTAAAAGGGATTAAAGTGCTAAGAATAGTACTAGTTAACACAACCTTACCATGGCTCCCAGCCCGCATGTCTTATTGTTATATTTCGTCAGGGTAATCATGCAGGCCATATAGACCTCCCCCGATAGGGAGAGTAACAGGTATTAAACTGCTAAGAACAGTAATACTTAACACAACCTAGTTACCATGGGTCCCAGACCGCATGTCTTGTTGTTATACTTTGTCAGGGTAATCATGCAGGCCATATAGACCTCCGCTGATAGGGAGAGTAACAGGTATTAAACTGCTAAGAACAGTAATACTTAACACAACCTAGTTACCATGGGTCCCAGACCGCATGTCTTGTTGTTATACTTTGTCAGGGTAATCATGCAGGCCATATAGACCTCCCGCGATAGGGGGAGTAACAGGTATTAAACTGCTAAGAACAGTACTACTTAACACAACCTAGTTACCATGGGTCCCAGACCGCATGTCTTGTTGTTATATTTCGTCAGGGTAATCATGCAGGCCATATAGACCTCCCCCGATAGGGGGAGTAACAGGTATTAAACTGCTAAGAACAGTAATACTTAACACAACCTAGTTACCATGGTTCCCAGACCGCATGTCTTGTTGTTATATTTTGTCAGAGTAATCATCCAGGCCATATAGACCTCCCCCGATAGGGGAAGTAACAGGTATTAAACTGCTAAGAACAGTAATACTTAACACAACCTAGTTACCATGGGTCCCAGACCGCATGTCTTGTTGTTATACTTTGTCAGGGTAATCACACAGGCCATATAGACCTCCCCCGATAGGTGGAGTAACACGTATTAAAGTGCTAAGAACAGTAGAACAGTACTACTTAAAACAACCTAGTTACCATGGGTCCCAGACCGCATGTCTATTTGTTATACTTTGTGAGGGTAATCAGGTAGGCTATATAGACCTCCCCCGATAGGGGGAGTTACAGGGATTAAAGTGCTAAGAATAGTACTACTTAACACAACCTAGTTAACATGGGTCCCAGACCACATGTTTTGTTGTTATACTTTGTCAGGGTAATCATGCAGGACATATAGACCTCCACCGATAGGGGGAGTAAAAGGGATTAAAGTGCTAAGAATAGTACTACTTAACACAACCTAGTTACCATGGGTCCCAAACCGCATGTCTTATTGTTATACTTTGTCAGGGTAATCAGGCAGGCCATATAGACCTCCCCCGATAGGGGGAGTTACAGGGATTGTGCTAAGAACAGTACTACTTAACACAACCTAGTTACCATGGGTTCCACACCGCATGTTTTGTTGTTATTCTTGGTCAGGGTAATCATGCAGGCCATATAGACCTCCCCGATAGGGGGAGTTACAGGGATTAAAGTGCTAAGAATAGTACTACTTAACACAACCTAGTTACCATGGGTCCCAGACCACATGTTTTGTTGTTATACTTTGTCAGGGTAATCATGCAGGCCATATAGACCTCCCGCGATAGGGGGAGTAGCAGGTATTAAAGTGCTAAGAATAGTACTACTTAACACAACCTAGTTACCATGGGTCCCAGACCGCATGTTTTATTATTATACTTTGTCAGGGTAATTATATATCTATCAAATCGATCTATTTATCTTCTATCGATTCTATCTAACTATCAATCTATGTATATCTATCTATCAAATCTATCTCGTGGCCAGACTGATTTGAGACAGCCACTTGTGTTTAAGCCAAATTTGAAGTAGGAGGACAGACCAATCATCTTCTTCCATCTCCCTGTTCCAAAAATGCAGGCCATATAGACCTCCCACGATAGGGGGAGTAACAGGTAGTAAACTGCTAAGAATAATACTACTTAACACACCACGGGTCCCAGACCGCATGTCTTATTGTTATACTCTGTCAGGGAAATTATATATCTATCAAATCTGTCTATTTATCTATCGAATGTATGTAACTATCAATCGTATCTATCAAATATAAATTGCATCTATTGATCTATGTAATTCGTATCTATCAAATGTATATTGCATCTTTTGATCTATGTAATTCGTATCTATCAAATGTATATTGCATCGATTGATCTATGTAATTCGTATCTATCAAATGTATATTGCATCTTTTGATCTATGTAATTCGTATCTATCAAATGTATATTGCATTGATTGATCTATGTAATCTATGTATCTATCTATCAAATCTATCTATCTCGTGGTTGTGCAAATGGACTGTTTGCAGTTGTTTGCGGTGCGTTACACGGGGAGTTTGGTGTGTCACTGTGAAGCGGGCGTAGCCCTTTCACTACCTGATCGATACAACATCATACCTGATGTTTTAAAGCACGTTATTAAAAAAAATTTAGGAATGTTAGGTGATTAAGGCCCTTTATGGGTTAAAACCAGACTCTGCATCAACTATGTAACTTTCCGTTGAAGTTTTGCCATGGATCCCCCTCCGGCATGCCACAGTCCAGGTGTTAGTCCCCTTGAAACAACTTTTCCATCACTATTGTGGCCAGAAAGAGTCCTTGTGGGTTTTAAAGTTTGCCTGCCTATTGAAGTCAATAGCGGTTCGCCCGGTTCGCCAGTTCGCGAACAAGCGGAAGTTCGAGTCTGCCGTTCGCGAACCGAAATTTTAAGGTTCGCGACATCACTGTTCATGCATTGCACATTCTATAAACAAGCTAAGAAGACGCAGCTGGAGATGCACGGTGTCATGAATCCTTCTCAGCAACTGAGTGTGACCCAGCATGGACTGCTCTATGCGGGCTAGAGCCTCTAGCGTTAACCATGCTGAGTCACAACCTAAACATAAATTGAATTTTTTTTTTAGCATTAATTACAGAACATAATAAAAAGAGAGCAAAGAGACATTGTAATAATTACACAAAAAAGCATTATAATAAAAAATGCTAGATATAAGATTGACACATTAAATATGTTCTTCAGAGATAAACCACTATGATATTAAGTCAAATCAAAACCTATCAATCTTGAAAAAAATATTTCTTTGGTTTATGACACACTGTGAAAATGGTGATACCAACTAAAAAATATTGGCATATATACATAATAGATATCGAACATCTAGTCAATATCATTTAGTTATTAGAAAATGTGGATGTTGATTTAACAAAATGAAGATCGGAAACATTTACATTAATCAAATAAAGAAGATGTTTATAAAAAAACATTTTCTATTCAAATTCAATGTATGTATAATTAGATCAGTATAATGTCCCTTTAAGAAAGTATGTTCTAATGTGGATTTGTAATGATACTTACATCAGTGGCTGGGAAGGACAATCCGACACCCAGGACAATGAAGGTGGGGACTGTGGTAGTCTTGAGGGGGAGGTATGGGGCGAGGTGGGGTATTGTGCTGCTGGTCCGGGGGAGCCTGCACAGCTGGGGAGTCAGGGGCCTGGTAAGTTGGTGGCTGTGTAGGTGGGGAAGCTTGACGGGTGGCAAAACAAGGAGAGCGGCGAGGGGGGCAAGGACTCTTTTTTTTAGAGGGACAGAACAGGAGTTGGAAGGTCCAGGAGTAGCTTCTGGCTGGGTAGGGGTGGGAGTGGTTTCTGGCTGGGTAGGGGGGGTGGTTTCTGGCTGGGGAGGGGCGGGAGTGGGTTCTGGCTGGGGAGGTGTGGGAGGTTGATGCCCATAAGTGGAAGGTCCATCTGAAATATAGAACAAAAATATATATACATATATGATATGGAAATATATTATTATCTTGCAAGAAATCAGGAATCAACATTATTTAAAGTCCGTATTCTTGTTCTCCGAAAATATTTACACAAAGTCACAATAATGACTATGTTTTAAGTTATTGATTGATTTGAACCAAATATAATTAAGATTTAATTGATCCTTTAAACTCTGAATGTTCACTTTTATTTTTCATGTAACATTTAAGAAATACATTACAAATCATATTTTTCAAAGTCAACATTATGTGCTAATATTTATGATTTGATAATATATTTATCTTTTGGACAATATTTTTGTATGCATGTATGCATTTGAGATACAAATGCAATAGAGTTCTTTTAGACACATGCCCGTGTGTTTGTTTTTGAAAATACAACAATTGAATAATATGGGAGTGTGTAATATGATCAAATTTAAATGGACACTACACATAGCCTTTGAAACCAGGTAAACCCTGATTTACATATCTAGTTCAGTGATTGCCTTTGTAATCTTAAATTGACTAATTTGAAGCTTGATGCTTCAAACAATTACTATTCTGAATATATACACAGTAGATACTATCGTTCATATTAAATATTCAGAATATAATCTTCTATATCTGATCTTAAATTGAATTATGTATGTCATCCCAATATTAATAGACACATTCTGAAATGCATGCTTTATTTCTGAGGAATATTAATGTTTGTTTGATTGAAATGGACAGTCTACACATAACTTTTTGGAAAAAAACCTTTACATATCATACATCATGAAATTAAATGCATTAATTTCAATATGATTATCTTTGATGTGGTTTTGAAGTTCTAAACAATGATGACATAATGATATGGCCTGCATCTATGCACTCAGATGAATAGAAATGACTGTCTGTACAATCAGAAGATGCTTATTGTGGGTTTGCATGGAATATGCATGTGACATCATGATGTCTGTCATTATTTACAAATCATACATAAATTTAATTAAAAATTAAAAACATATGTTCATGTTGCATGATATATTAAGGGGGGGCAGGAGGGTATTTAAAAAATAATGGAATAAGATAAGATACACAAAGGTGTAGACTAAGAAGCTTTGAGATCTTAACCCCTTAATGACCACAGCACTTTTCCATTTTCTGTCCGTTTGGGACCAAGGCTATTTTTACATTTTTGCGGTGTTTGTGTTTAGCTGTAATTTTCCTCTTACTCATTTACTGTACCCACACATATTATATACCATTTTTCTCGCCATTAAATGGACTTTCAAAATATACCATTATTTTCATCATATCTTATAATTTACTATAAAAAATATTATAAAATATGAGGAAAAAATGGAAAAAAACACACTTTTTCTAACTTTGACCCCCAAAATCTGTTACACATCTACAACCAACAAAAAACACCCATGTTAAATAGTTTCTAAATTTTGTCCTGAGTTTAGAAATACCCAATGTTTACATGTTCTTTGCTTTTTTTGCAAGTTATAGGGCCATAAATACAAGTAGCACTTTGCCATTTCCAAACCACTTTTTTTCAAAATTAGTGCTAGTTACATTGGGACACTAATATCTTTCAGGAATCTCTGAATATCCATTGACATGTATATATTTTTTTTTAGAAGACATCCCAAAGTATTGATCTAGGCCCATTTTGGTATATTTCATGCCACCATTTCACCGCCGAATGCGATCAAATAAAAATTGTTTTTTACTTTTTCACAAATTTTTTCACAAACTTTAGGTTTCTCACTGAAATTATTTACAAACAACTCATGAAATTATGGAATAAATGGTTGTAAATGCTTCTCTGGGATCCCCTTTGTTCAGAAATAGCAGACATATATGGCTTTGGCTTTGCTTTTTGGTAATTAGAAGGCTGCTAAATGCCACTGCGCACCACACGTGTATTATGCCCAGCAGTGAATGGGTTAATTAGGGAGCATGTAGGGAGCTTCTAGGCTTAATTTTAGCTCTAGTGTAGTGAAGTAGACAACCCCAAGTATTGATCTAGGCCCATTTTGGTATATTTCATGCCACCATTTCACCGCCAAAAGCAATCAAATAAAAAAAAATTGTTCACTTTTTCAAACTTTAGGTTTCTCACTAAAATTATTTACAAACAACTTGTGCAATTATGGCACAAATGGTTTTAAATGCTTCTCTGGGATCCCCTTTGTTCAGAAATAGCAGACATATATGGCTTTGGCGTTGCTTTTTGGTAATTAGAAGGCCGCTAAATGCTGCTGCGCATCACACGTGTATTATGGCCAGCAGTGAAGGGGTTAATTAGGTAGTTTGTAGGGAGCTTGCAGGGTTAATTTTAGCTTTAGTGTAGAGATCAGACTCCCACCTGACACATCCCACCCCCTGATCCCTCCCAAACAGCTCTCTTCCCTCCCCCACCCCACAATTGTCCCCGCCATCTTAAGTACTGGCAGAAAGTCTGCCAGTACTAAAATAAAAGGTATTAAAAAAAAATAATACATTTTTTTAGCATATTTACATATGCTGCTATGTAGGGTCCCCCCTTAGCCCCCAACCTCCCTGATCCCCCCAAAATAGCTCCCTAACCCTCCCCCTCTGCCTTATTGGGGCCATCTTGGGTACTGGCAGCTGTCTGCCAGTACCCAGTTTGCAAATAAAAATGTTTTTTTTTTATTTATTTTTTTTTATTTGTTTCTGTAGTGTAGCTTCCCCCCCCACAGTCCAATACCCCACCAGCCAAACCGATCAGCAAATAGATATAATTACCCCTTTGATCCCCACTTCTAACTAAAACATTTCTGTAGCGTAGTGGTTCCCACCCGCTCCCTCCCCGTGCACGCGATATCGAGGCATCACTGCAATAACCGGAAAGCAGCTGGAAGCGAGCAGGATCGCTTCCAGCTGCTTTCCACACCGAGGACGTGCAGGGTACGTCCTCAGGCGTTAACTGCCTTTTTTTTGAGGACGTACCCTGCACGTCCTCGGTCGTTAAGGGGTTAATCTTAAAATAAAAATAATAATATATATATCATCAGAGGAGTATATTATCTTTTTAATTCAAATGGAATGCTTCATCAGAATCATGTTCAGAATATTTATGATAAATACACCTTTAATGACATATGAATGAGTCAATGGACTTACCAGAAGCCTGCAAAGGCAGGTCACTATTGGTGCTGGATCCCTCTGGGCTCGTCACAATAACTAGTTCTATTAATGATATTAAAATGTATTAGTGAACACAGTTTGGACATCACTAAATCACATTAGTCTAAAATATTCAAAATAATATACTTCGAAATTTGAAGATTAGAGCACTAATATGAACAATAGATTTATGAGTTCATCAAGGTGATTGTAAAGAAAATGATGTCTTTCACATATGTTGGATTTCTTACTATATTAGACAGCCAATTCTTCTCATATGAATCAATGGCATATATAAATATAACTATTGATCCCTGTTTTAAAAATAATACACACACACAACACTTTGAATTACAACTGGTTAAAAATAGAACCAAATCCATGTGGCACATAGATCCATTTGTGCAATGTACAGTAATCTGTTTTAGGACACAACACATATTGATCACAATGCAAAACATAAGATATTTGTAAAACTATGTCATCATGGTTCTGTTAGAATATGCTTATATATATATATATATATATATATATATATATATATATATATATATATATATATATATATATAGTGAAAGATGTGATTTAGATATCAATATTGTTTCATCAAAACAGTGTAAGGATTAATGAAGATATTCTTTATTAAAGGGACACTAAACACAAGTTTTTTTACCTCGTGATTCAGATAGAGCATGCAATTTTAAGCAACTTTCCAATTAACTCCTATTATCAATTTGTCCTTTTTCTATTGCTTTCTTTCTTTGACAAATAAGACAGCTTAGCTATTTTTGGATTCAGAACCATGGAAAGCACTTGTTTATTGGTGGGTGAATGTATCCACCAATCAGCAAGAACAACACAGGTTGTGCACCAAAAATGGGCTGTCATCTAAACTTACATTTTTTAATTTCAAATAAAGATACCAAAAGAATGAAGACAATTTGATTATAGGAGTAAATGAGAAAGTTTATTAATATTGCATGCTCTATCTGAATGACAAAAGACATATTTTGTGTTCAGTGTCCCTATAATATTAAATCTTAAAATATTTTTATTTGACAATGTCACTGTTAATGAATTGTCTAGTCCATATGTTGATGTAATGAATGAAATGGAGCATGAAATTACAATCAAATATATAATTTCAGGATATCATCAAGAATCTTTAATTATCCTTCTCTCTTAAAGGGACATGAAACTCCAAATTTTTAATTGTATTAATTTCCATGATTCAAATCCAGCCTATGATTCTAAAAAACTTTCAAATATTCTTATTTCTTCTATTTTGCTTTATTGTCTTTTTTTAAAGGAGCAACTATGCCCTACTGTTATCGGAAGACATGTGTTGAATCAATGAAAATAGGCAATTTTGTACATCAACCAATCAGCAGGTTACTCCCAGTAATGCATTGCTGCTCCTAAGCCTACCTAGATATGCTTTTCAAATAAGGATAACAATAGACTGAAGCAATTTAGATAATATCATTAAATTTGAATTTTTTTTAAAATCACATGTTGTGTCTAAATCCTAAAAGTAAAATGTTGGTTTTCATGTCCCTTTAATGATAAGACAAAAATATCAAAGCATATGAGATGTATATTTCTATAATCTGCACATATGTAAAAAGGTGTTAGTGTTGTCTAAATGTAGCAAAAAAAATGTCAAGCCTTACCCAGGGGCAGAATAAAAAAATGGCCATGACCCTAAGATTACATTAAAATGAAGATATCAAGAATAGAAGGAATATCTTAAAATACTCATAAATTGAGATTTGTATTACAATAGAATCCCAACTCTGATTCGTGATTCTTATTTTAAAATAACAAGAAAAGAGAATTAGAGTATCCATATTAATACAGATCAATGTGAATGGATTATGTAATGTTATGTCAAAGTTTGTAGGAGAAAGGTAAATTAAAATGAGACATACCACACAGTGACGAACCCGGACTCGAGGTTCCAGCACCAACATCCATATCTGTAAAAAATTCAATCAGGATTGGATATCATTAATACAAATCAGGCCATGGACACAAAAAACTGTTTTTTTTTCTAATTGACAAACTAAAATTATATTTGTATTCACGTGAGTTCATTGTTTCCTAAATTAATTTATAAATAAAGAGATCATCTATTCTTATTTTCAATCATTTATGTTGTTGACTGTCGCTTTAAGTCATTTTCACCGAGATTACGAGTTTTGCGGTAACAGGGGTGCGTTGCTAACGAGCATTTTTTTTTCAACGCTCCCTTAAGACAACGCTGGTATTATGGATTTTTTTAAACCCGGTGTTAGCCGCAAAAAGGTGAGCGTAGAGCAAAATTTAGCTCCACATCTCACCTCAATA
Organism: Bombina bombina; assembly: GCF_027579735.1. Lineage (NCBI taxonomy): Eukaryota > Metazoa > Chordata > Amphibia > Anura > Bombinatoridae > Bombina > Bombina bombina. The sequence continues at coordinate 573,658,718 of NC_069503.1, read as the reverse complement.
CCAGCGTTGCTTACGGTAGTGGTGAGCTGGCTAAACGTCCTCGTGCATGATTTCCCCATAGGAATCAATGGGGCAGATCGGGCTGAAAAAAAACCTAACACCTGCAAAAAAGCAGAGTTCAGCTTCTAACGCAGCCCCATTGATTACTATGAGGAAATACTTTTTATGTCTACCTAACACCCTAACATGAACCCCGAGTCTAAACACCCCTAATCTTATACTTATTAACCCCTAATCTGCCACCCCCGACATCGTCGCCACCTACATTATATTATTAACCCCTAATATGACGCTCCGGACACCGCCGCCACCTACATTATACTTATGAACCCCTAATCTGATGCCCCCAACATCGCCGAACCCTACATTATATTTATTAACCCCTAATCTGCCCCCCCAACGTCACCCAAACTATCTACAATTATTAACCCCTAATCTGCCGCCCCCATCGTCGCCGCTACTATATTAAATTTATTAACCCCTAAACCTAAGTCTAACCCTAACACCCCCTAACTTAAATATAATTTAAATAAATGTAAAGAAAATAACTACAATTAAATAAATTAATCCTATTTAAAACTAAATATTTACCGATAAAATAAACCCTATGCTAGCTACAATATAACTAATAATTACATTGTAGCTTGCTTAGGATTTATATTTATTTTACAGGCAACTTTGTATTTATTTTAACTAGTTACAATAGTTATTAAATAGTTATTAACTATTTAATAACTTCCTAGTTAAAATAAAGACAGATATTCTTGTTAAATAAATCCTAACCTAAATTACAATTACACCTAACACTACACTATCATTAAATTAATTACCTAAACTAACTACAATTAAATACAATTAAATTAAATAAACTAAAGTACAAAAAAACAAACACTAAATTACAGAAAATAAAAAAATAATTACAAGAATTTTAAACTAATTACACCTAATCCCCCTAATAAAATAAAAAAGCCCCCCAAAATAATAAAATTCCCTACCCTATACTAAATTACAAATAGCCCTTAAAAGGGCTTTTTGTGGGGCATTGCCCCAAAGTAACTAGCTCTTTTACCTGTGATCTTCAAGGGGGTAGTGTTAGGTTTTATTAAGGGGGGATTGGGTGGGTTTTAGAGTAGGGTTGGGTGTGTGGGTGGTGGGTTTTAATGTTGGGGGGGTATTGTATTTTTTTTTTTACAGGTTAAAGAGCGTATTACTTTGGGGCAATGCCCCGCAAAAAGCCCTTTTAAGGGCTATTTGTAATTTAGTATAGGGTAGGGAATTTTATTATTTTGGGGGGCTTTTTTATTTAATTAGGGGGATTAGATTATGTGTAATTAGTTCAAAATTCTTGTAATTATTTTTTAATTTTCTGTAATTTAGTGTTTGTTTTTTTTGTACTTTAGTTTATTTAATTTAATTGTATTTAATTGTAGTTAGTTTAGGTAATTAATTTAATGATAGTGTAGTGTTAGGTGTAATTGTAATTTAGGTTAGGATTTATTTTACAGGTATATTTGTCTTTATTTTATTTTAACTAGGAAGTTATTAAATAGTTAATAACTATTTAATAACTATTGTACCTAGTTAAAATAAATACAAAGTTGCCTGTAAAATAAATATAAACCCTAAGATAGATACAAATGTAACTATTAGTTATATTGTAGCTATCTTATGGTTTATTTTACAGGTAAGTATTTAGTTTTAAGTAGGAATAATTCATTTAATTGTAGTAATTTAATTTTGTTTTATTTAAATTATATTTAAGTTAGGGGGGTGTTAGACTTAGGTTTAGACTTAGGTTTAGGGGTTAATAAATTTAATATAGTAGCGGCGGGACGGCAGATTAGGGGTTAATAAATGTAGGTAGGTGTTGGCAATGTTAGGGACGGCAGATTAGGGGTTAATAAAATTTAACTAGTGTTTGCGAGGCGGGAGTGCGGCGGTTTAGGGGCTAATATATTTATTAAAGTGGCGGCGATGTCCAGTCGGCAGATTAGGGGTTAAAAACTTTATTTTAAGTGTTTCCAATATGGGGGGGGGGCTGGGTTTAGGGGTTAATATGTAGTTTATGGGTGTTAGTGTTCTTTTTAGCACTTTAGTTAAAAGTTTTATGTTACGGCATTAGCCCATAAAACACTTAACTACTGACTTTTAAATGCGGTAGGAGTCTTGACAGGAGAGGCTGTACCGCTCACTTCTTCCAAGACTCTTAAGTAATACCGGCATTAGGCAAATCCCATTAAAAAGATAGGATACGCAATTTACGTAAGGGGATTTGCGGTAAGCTCGAGTCGCGGAAGAAAAGTGAGCGGTACACCTGTACCTGCCAGACTCGTAATACCAGCGGGCGTTAAAAAGCAGCATTGGGACCTCTCGACGCTGCTTTTTAAGGCTAACGCAAGACTCGTAATCAGGCAGTTTGTGTCTTCTTGCATTTTCATCAATTGATAGAGATTGTTCAATTTTTATTTAGATCTTGCTAGTATAGCTTTTATAATGTCGACGATTGTAAATAAGGATACTGTATTCTTCACATATATACTAATTCACGTATACATTTGACCAACATGTCTAAAGTTATGCCACTGTTACAGCAAACACATGTTCACGTGTGTGCGCAATTCTATCTTTTGTGTTCATTGCGCAATAAATCAAAGCTGAATTGCCCATCCGTGATTTGACCAACATGTCTAAAGTTAGGCCACTGTTACAGCAAACACATGTTCACGTGTGTGCGCAATTCTATCTTTTGTGATAATTGCACAATTATTCAAAGCGGAATTTCGCATCCGTGATTTGACCAACATGTCTAAAGTTAGGCCACTGTTACAGCAAACACATGTTCATGTGTGTGCGCAATTCTATCTTTCGTGATCATTGCGCAATGATTCAAAGCGGAATTGTGCATCCGTGATTCAGAATTGATTTGGATATAGTAGTGTGAGGAGTATTATTTCTAAAGACTTCAAATATATTTCCAATTGGGTGTATTACGAGATTCCAATCGTATATTTGTTAATATTGAATGATAACAATAAATATTTAGAACTGTGGTATGATTCGATAGTCAATGTATGAAATGGCGGATCATAGGGATTTCACGGATGCGCAATTTCATCTTCTCTCTGTGACGCATATTCTGGAGAGCGAAAGAAACATCATTCCTATTTCATGTGTGAGGAATCTAAATTCAGATATCTAAACATCATATGTGTTTTGAGATCTATATAGGTTGAATATATGACTATATACACATTGCTTAAATATATACTCAAATATTAATATATTATATGAAGTCTGATATTTACCTGGTTCAGCCTCTAGATTTTCTTCTCCCAGGTCACCGGTTGGAGAAGCAGCTGCACTGGTCTCCGGGTCAGGACTTTCCGATCCAGCAGCTGGGAGGGAAGAAGAAGAAGTTGAGGAGCGAGCGGATCTAAATCATTTGGGGACCCGGAGATTGAGGAGGGCGCATAAAGTCACCTCATAAGGTTGCAGGTACAGTTTCCATAGGGGTGGATCCTGCTTTTCATCCCTCCGATGGGCTTTTACCCACTCCTTTATGAGGGTGACTTTATTGCTTAGCCGCAACCTCATATCCCTGAACCTCCGCATGATTTGATCCGTGGTCCTCTGGATGCCACACACCAAATTAACATCATTGGTGATAGATGACCAGAGGGCCTTCCTAATACTCTGCTTTGTCAACTTCTTCTTGTTCCCAAACAGCTGCGGATAGAAGTTCTCGATAGCGTTGACCAGTGCTGCACTCTCCAACCGTGTGAACTAGGGAGACGTCATTCCTGCTAGGTTTTCGGATATATTATATATATAAATTATATATATACTGTATGCCAGAAGGCATTAGAGAACTGACAAAAATGGCAACGTTTAATGGACTTTTATATGGTGAAGTAAACATGATATGCACCATGGGACATGGTATTTGTACATCTGATTGGATAAAATTTTTTAATTTTGTTATCATGTCTGTGAGACCATACTGACTCAAGTTATGTTTGTGTGATGAACTCTGATTGGCCGTTCCTTAAGGTTTCATATCTTAGTAACTTCCATACACATACCTCTGGGGGGTGCTGTTACTACATTTTTCATGTAGACTTATCTGTAATTCATGGGACTGTTATGCGGATATGTGTGACGCAGATTTAATATACGTAATCTGTTAAATATTAATATATTAAGTTTACATTTGATCTCTATTTGATTTTTAGTAAATCTAATCCAGTCCCATTAGTAAATGTTTTACACATTTCGATGTTTAATATCGATCAGGTTATTTAATATAAATAATTTATATTTATTTATTTATATAAAAATTTATTTTGGAAGATAGTAAACATTGAATGTATTTTTGTTTATTAAAGAAATGACATATTGTGAAGTATTGACATTGCTCTATTAAATGTATTTACAAAGCACATCGATTGTGTGCTAGTGCGTGGCATTATACTAGTATTTTTAAAGATGCGAATCTCGTGTTGCCAGATACGTTTCCCTCGCTATATTTCTGAAATGTGTAATTTGTATTTATAATGGACAGAACTTGGATAATCTGTTTATAAATGTTAAAATACACGTTTGTTCATTATTAGTAAATAAACCTTGAGCTTGTATTTGTCTGAACTGCTCACATATGTTATTGGTCAATGGCGTCTTTATTTTTAAAGGGACATTACACCCAAATATTTTAAATATTTTGTTTCATCATCCGGAGAGAGAATACAGTTTTAAAAATTAAAATGTAACTTGATCTATTTATATTATTCTTTAGATATCCTTTACAGAAGAAATAGCAATGCACATGGTTGAGCCAATCACACAAGGCATCTCTGTGCATCCACCAATCTTCAGCTACTGAGCAAATCTAGATATGGTTGTAAAGGAAAGTATATCAAAATAATGAAGGAAATTCAATTATATAAGTACATTTTAATGTTTAAAAATATATTTTATGAGAATACCGGAATGGTGCTCCCTGTCGGACCAAAAACAATAGATCCGTTTGGATTCCGATATCCTGAATGTGGGCAACGTGGGCGCATTGGTGTGGCTCACTCCACAAAATAGACCACCTTTGATCAGACAATACCCTCTCTTAGCCGAACTGTTTGCTCAATGGGATAGGCTAATAAATACTTCCTCACATATCTCTTCTAATCCTTCTCCTCTAACACCCTTTCGGGGTAACCCAGAAATTCCTTTGTCTCACGCCCTTAACTCAGATGAGGCGGTATCGCATATTCGAGACAGAGCTGTTGGATCTCTGATACGAGATGGCACCTTGATACTGCAAAATGAACTGGTGGGAATGGAGGATTCCGTTTTTTCCTCCTGGTTCTCATACGCCCAGGTGGCCCACTTTCTAACTTATGTTTTTTTAAAAGATAATTTCTAACATATTACCTTAAAAATAATTAAAACTGAATAACCTATATTTAGTGTAAGAATGTTTTTGGATACCTAAGAAAGATTATAGAGATTAGAATGTAAATCTAACATTAAACTACACTGTCAATTTAATGTAAGTTAAACACTTTCATTTCTTAAAAGTGAAATGAACAAATTTATACTACATATCCTCATCATAAACATTTTATGATTTTAACATCTATAAATCACTCAATAAAAGCATAGATGGATGTATTTAGCTCCAACTTAAATTTTAAAAGATACTTGACTTTAACATTATCTGAATAAGCTGTGTTGATATTTTTCATTCAATACATTAAACAAAATTAGTATATTTGATATCAGGCATGTGCTTGTAAAATAGATGACTTTAACAGTCATGGGACTAATATTTTGTTTACATGTCAGAATATTAGATGGATATATTTCTTCTTATCTTACTGTGATAGAGATATATCTCAAATATGTCTTTTAAAAAATTAAATAGAATATATAGTATGAAAATAAATTTATTTACAACAAAAAAAAAGATTTAGGGAATTCATCACAGATGAAACTCTGAAAAAGAAAGAAAAGAAATATTAAAAACATTAGTCATTTAGGTTATTTAATGAACACATGTCTTAACATATTCCTTAAATCTAATAATTGTAAAATCATCTTGTGTCTATGCTCTAACATGTATTTTTTGTCTTGATATTAAAAACAGTTTCAGACTTGAAATCTATATCTATCCATAATTAGAAATTAATCCCATTATATTGTCTAATCAATAGTTGAATTACACATTAGCATTTAAAATTAGACAAAATAATGCATATCAAATTTTGAAAATATTTTTAAATTTGATTGTATGAGGAACATAATTGAATGTAATATTTCATGTCCCTTCAAATAATATACCTAAATATCAACTATAAAATGTATCCCTTTGTCTGATTGGTCAGAATCTGAGTCCTCTCTAGCACAAAGTAGGGGTAATGTATCTAAAATAAACATATTCTAATATAGGACATGTATATATTCCAAATTCTTTAAACATTCTTCATCCTATGATTCTTAAATAGCATGCATTGTGCAAACTAACCTGGATGTATGGTCTTTGAAAGGCACTTCTCTTCAAAATATCAGTTTATCTTCATTAGGTGTCCTATTCATCATTTTCAAAATAGAGGATTGTGAAATACCATCTAAAAAACAAATATAAAATTTAAACCTAAGTGTCTCCAATAGGATGCATCCCCAGTCTTGTTCCATAGAATTGTTGACACTTACCATGTTAACGTGTCTTTGTATGGTTTCAAAGTCAGCACAGTTGAAAGACAATGCCACAGACATGATCACATTGGTATTCTTCACTTTCGGTCTGGGATTCTTCACTTTCAGTCTGGAATTCTTCACTTTCAGTCTTGAATTCTTCACTTTCAGTCTTTAGATGAAGTCATCTCCCTAATGGAAGAAAAAGTGTAAATCAAATCATTAATAGTAGTGTGTGACTTAGTTCTGCATCCCCCCCATTTCTGAAACTATTTAGATCACTAGCTTACTAAGCGTGTGTAGCATCTTGTGTTATGTTCTATCAATCAAGTGTGAAGCTGATTCATACATTGTGCAGACCTAACCTCTGATGTATGACTTTGAATATGACTTGGAAGCATATAGTATTGCTAGAGTATCCCTTTCTGACTATCCAAAAATCTAGTAATGTGTAAACTAAATACTACATTTTAAAATGTATGCCATATGATGGCTGATTGTGCAAAATTCCTCTCACCCACAGTCCATACATTGTTTATACTTACCATCTGATGTTGTCTTTGAAAACCAGGTGGCGAAGTAATTACAGGACCTAATGCCAGAATCATCTGATGTATAAATTACCTATGATAATAATAAATTAAATTATATTTTTTTAGAATCATTTTTTGAACAATCCTAACATGTTTGCACAATTTTCTACTTCTCATTTCCCTAAAATTCACACATATTCGCAATGCTCCTATATAACTTCTAGTATTTACCATCTGAAGTGGCGGTTGATGATGTTTGCTCTGACATTGAGCCCCTCGTCCCGGAATGGCCCCTCTAGAACAGGGTTGTCCTCCTCATCTTGGAGGAGGTCTTGAGGCACCTAGACGGTCAGCAGCATCCCAGCCCGCTGAGCAATGTTATGCAAGATGCTGCAGGCTATAACGATCTTTGCCACCTTACTAGGGCTGTATTGGAGGGCTCCTCCAGACCTGTCTAAGCATCATAACTGCATTTTGAGGAGCCCAAACATCCTCTCCACTACAGCCCTAGTCTGCTTGTGCACCCGATTGTAGCCTCATCAGTGGGGTTACACAACGGCGTAATGAGCCAAGGCCAGCTCATGTAACCCGAATCACCTATAAATAATGAACATATCAAAAAGTCAAATATTAAAAATATAGTTCAAATTATAATATTATAATACAATTAATTTGTGTACATGAAAATCCCCTAAAATATACATTTGCTGAAAGACAATTAGATGGTTGAAGCGCATCCTAGAGCTGCCCATTTGTGCTAGGACATTCTACATATGCATATTTTGCATAAACGAGACATTTGCTAAAAGAGAAAGAAATGGTTAAATTGCATCCTAGAGCTGCCCATTTAAGTTAAGACATGCTACATATCTGTTTGGAGCTAAAACTAGACATTTTCAGAAAGAGACAAATGGTTAAAGTGCATTCTAGAGCTGCCCATTTAAGCTAGGACATGCTACATATGCGTATTTCGCATAAACGAGACATTTGCTAAAAAGAGAAAGAAATGGTTAAATTGCATCCTAGAGTTGCCCATTTAAGCTAAGACATGCTACATATCTGTTTGGAGCTAAAACTAGACATTTGCGGAAAGAGACAATTAAATGGTTAAAGCGCATTCTAGAGCTGCCTATTTAAGCTAGGACATGCTACATATGCGTATTTTGCATAAACAAGACATTTGCTAAAAGAAAAAGAAATGGTTAAATTGCATCATAGACCTGCCCATTTAAGCTAAGACATGCTACGTATCTGTTTGGAGCTAAAACTAGACATTTGGGGAAAGAGACAATTAAATTGTTAAAGCGCATTCTAGAGCTGCCCATTTAAACAAGGACATGCTACATATGCATATTTCGCATAAACGAGACATTTGCTAAAAGAGAAAGAAATGGTTAAATTGCATCCTAGAGCTGCCCATTTATCTAAGACATGCTACATATCTGTTTGGAGCTAAAACTAGACATTTGCGGAAAGAGACAATTAAATGGTTAAAGCGCATTCTAGAGACAATTAAATGGTTAAAGTGCATTCTAGAGCTGCCCATTTAAGCTAGGACATGCTACATATGCGTATTTCACATAAACGAGACATTTGCTAAAAGAGAAATAATTGGTTAAATTGCATCCTAGAGCTGCCCATTTAAGCTATGACCTGCTACATATCTGTGTGGATCTAAAACTAGACATTTGCTGAAAGATAAAAAAATGGTTAAATTGCATCCTATAGCTGCACATTTTGCACATTACACAAACACAACTGTTTTTGAAAATTACAGTGGCTATTGTCTAACTAATTAACCATGTTGTGCACAAGTACTCACCAACGAGCCACCCATGGGGAAACTGTCTGGCCTTAAACTGCCGCCACAGGGACGACTGTCTGAGGATGCGGGCATCATGACAAGCCCCGCCGAAATTCGCACACACCTGCATAATCCGCATCCGTGCGTCGCAAACAAACTGCACGTTCAGACTATGGAAGTGTTCGTGATTTCGGAAGAGCAAGTCATCTTCTGGAGCACGCAGCGCAATGTGGGCGCAATCTATTGCTCCCAAGACCTTGGGCATTCAAGATATCGCAAAGAATTCCCTCTTCAGGCACCTCCAATCACCATCATTTTGAGGGAATCCTATGTAACACTTACTGACTCGTACCATGGCGTCCAGAAAGTTGTCAAAAACCACAGAGAAGATACCCTGAGACAGCCCATGCATGTACCCCTCTCCGGATTGAAAACTTCCGGAGTCCAGGACGTGTATGCAACTTAGCATCTTGGTCATGCCAGGGATTGCAGTCCGCATACATCTACGTGGCTCCATATGAGGTTTAAGAACATCATAAAGACTAATGAGCTGTTCGCGATTGAGCCTATACTTGTCATAAACCTCAAAGTCGCTCATGTTATCCAAGGTGGGCCTCACCCTGTGAACAGGAGGACCTCTAACCAGACGAGCCCTACGTCTCTCTTGGAGATGCCGAGCCCGTCTGATTCTATTGAACACCACTCGTGCAACAGCACCAGCAGCAACTAACTGTGGATCATCCTTATTTACCAAGCTAAGCAGCACAAAGCCAAACAGCAGAGCTAACACGCAAGGAGTAACAAGGTATGCGAAAACACAAAAGTGATTTCATACAATGTCGATCACAAGGGACGCATTGGCCATGTTGTTTGGGGGATTTATAGTGCAAAATGTACGTAATGATTGCTGATTGTATACACTTGATTGTATGTGAGCGGCGCGAATGCTTTCAAAGTGGGCGTTTTTTTTAGGTGTTTGCTGAAATTTTGTTTCCCCCCCATGAATCGCAATGTGAAAGTGTAAAATATAAAATATACAGTGCATCTTCGTAATGTTTGTTCATATGCATAATAAATACTTATTAAACGCAATCTTATAGTAAAAAGCACACGTCCACGCTAACATGAATGAAAATGCATACTTGTGTATAATGTGCATAGACATGGCATAGAATCAGATCGATCAATGTTGCTGCAATATTGTTTCAAAACGATAAAGTAACTGCTGACATCTGTAATCTTCTATATATAAGTGATTGGCAAAATTTTAATATTTTATGCGTCCCATTGAAATCGCAATAATAATTAAGATCTTCTGGCTGACATCTGTAGTATTGTATATATAAGTGATTTGCAAGATGTCAATATTGTACACGTCCCATTGAAATCACTATAATAATGAAGATCTTCCAAACTCTCGTTTACGTATATGTAATATTGTAGTATTGAGTGAGAAACTTCTGAAAGGGGCGGTACAGTCCCAAAGCTGTAATCTGTATGGTTGAAGCTTAGAATGATGTCATCATATTAGCAACCTGCCTGTCTAGTTTGCAAATCCTCATTCTGTTGTTGAATTTTGCAACATTCTTATTGTGTGCTGATTCAAATATAAATGTGTGATTTGCTGTTGTGTGATGCGTGTTATGTACATATATGTATGTATGGTTATTCTCTCCCACATATGCTGACTTATATAAAGCGGTATAGCATTGTTGTTCCTTCCCAAAAAGTGACAGCTCTAATATTTTCTAATGATTTGTTCTTATTGTACGTAATTCCTAATGGTATATTATGAGTGAATCGTGATGTTAAAGGGACACTAAATCCATATTTTATGTTTCGTGATTCCGAGAGAGAATCCAATGTTAAAGGGACAGTCTAGTATAAATTAAACTTTCATTATACAGATAGGACTTTTAATTTTAATTAACTTTCCAATTTACTTTTATCATCAATTTGCTTTTATCTCTTGGTATTCTTAGTTTAAACTAAACACATGTAGGCTCATATGCTAATTTCTAAGCCTTTGAGGGCTGCCTCTTATCACATGCTTTTTAAATCTCTTTTCAACACAAAGAGACAGAAAGTACAAGTGGGCCATATAGATAACACTGTGTTCAGGCACAGGGGGTTATTTAAGATTTAGCACAAAACAATGCTAAATTTAAGACAATAGATAATAAACAGTCACAGTCATGTGATCAGGGGGCTGGAAGAAGGTTCCTAGATACAAGGTAATCACAGAGGTAAAAAGTATATTAATATAACTGTGTTGGTTATGCAAAACTGGGGAATGGGTAATAAAGGGATTATCTATCTTTTAAAACAATAACAATTATATGGTAGACTGTCCCTTTAAGCAACCTTCCAATGTAGTTGTATGATGTAAATGTGTTCATTGTTTATAAGACAAAAGGCATGTATGTGAATCCATCAATGATCATGTGTTGAGCCTATATAGATATGCTGTTCATCCAAGTATATGAGTTGAATAAATGAAATGTTATAATAGAGGTAAATGAGATGTGTTTACAATTGTCTACTGTTTGTGGATAATGAAGTGTAAAAATTATTTTTTTGTCCGTTTAAATATGATGTAATTTTTCAAACTGATTTCGTATTGGTAGATAGTAGTAGTAGATGGCACTGGTCTATTGAATGATTTTCTCTAGTAAGTGAAGAGAAAAAAGGCTTGATGCATATATTGAAGCCAATTAATATGGGTGCAGTATACTCACTCCATAAGATGAATCTTTACAGCCGAAAGGGAACGTAGCGTCAGATGACAAGAGTCCACAGGTTCCTGGAGTCAAATACTGAATTTTCAGGTTTATCCAAAAGTGGACTATAAATGAATAGAGACCCAAATGACAAAAGTATCCAGTGTATAATTGAAAAAAATGTAGTAACTTACTCCATAAATAAGGTGATTCCAGCTCAGCACAGAAAAACAAGATCTTGACAATCTTTCAACAAAGGATAAAAGGTTTTATTTGCTCAACGCGTTTCAACGTATTACATGTCTTTATCAAGAGCATACATTAAAATAAGTAAAACAGGTAAGTAAAACCAAGTATTGAGTGTGTTTGCTGTGGCTACAGGGCTGGTTTATATACAGGTGAACAATTAGTTCCAATTTCCTGTTGAGCACAGGAAATTGGACTCACAAAAACTTCATAAAATGTTTAATACTATATATATGCATCAATAGTAAACTATTCCTGAAAATAAAAAATGAAGAAAAATATATTTTAAAGAAAATCATTAAAAAACCATCAAAGTTTAAAAATAGAGGCTTAGTTTAGTATTGATACATTATTTAACCAATCATAACACTTCTTGGATATTTAGACCAATGAACAGACAGTAGTATAAAGTCCTCAATCGAGTAGTCCGTTGTGTAACAGTTCCTTTTCAGGTCCGATCTGTGGTCATGTGCTTTTCTTGTCCAATCAGAGGACGGTTGTAATCCAAGGGTGAAAGCATCAATCCGGAAGAGTCAAAGTTCTGTGTACTAATAGAGGGAGTGTCCCAAATGACATCAGACATACATCTCAGCCAATAAAACAAGATAAATAATTCTGAAACAAAAGCAGGAAAAGAGGGACCAGTATTTGCTCTTCAGAATGAATCTGAAACATTTGTGACACACTACATTCACATTTCAAAAAGGCGATCCGTACGGCACATTCATATTACAAAAAAGGGGGTTCAATATTCTATTAAACTGTCACAATATTATTACTAGTGATGTCGCAAACCTAAAAATTTGGGTTCGCGAACGGAGAACTCGAACTTCCACAAAAGTTTGCGAACCGGCGAACCGGGCGAACCGCCATAGACTTCAATAGGCAGGCAAATTTTAAAACCCACAGGGACTCTTTCTGGCCACAATAGTGATGGAAAAGTTGTTTCAAGGGCACTAACACCTGGACTGTGGCATGCCGGAGGGGGATCCATGGCAAAACTCCCATGGAAAATTGCATAGTTGATGCAGAGTCTGGTTTTAATCCATATAGGGCATAAATCACCTAACATTCCTAAATTGTTTGGAATAATGTGCTTTAAAACATCAGGTATGATGTTGTATCAATCAGGTAGTGTAAGGGTTACGTGTAAGAGTTACGCCCGCTTCACAGTGCGCAGTGTAGGTGATATACCTTCCCTGACCATGCTTTGCAGACCAGGTATCAGTGGTCAGATGGACCCTTGCCCAAACACTGTGTGCCAGACATGCGACCCTTGCCCAAACACTGTGTGCCAGACATGCCATTATAGCAGACTTATATGGCTTTGGCGTTGCTTTTTGGTAATTAGAAGGCTGCTAAATGCCACTGCGCACCACACGTGTTTTATGCCCAGCAGTGAAGGGGTTAATTAGGGAGCATGTAGGCAGCTTGTAGAGTTAATTTTAGCTTAAGTGTAGTGTAGTAGACAACCCAAAGTATTGATCTAGGCCCATTTTGGTATATTTAATGCCACCATTTCACTGCCAAATGCGATCAAATAAAAAAAAATTGTTCACTTTTTCACAAACTTTAGGTTTCTCACAGAAATTATTTACAAACAACTTATGCAATTATGGCATAAATGGTTGTAAATGCTTCTCTGGGATCCCCTTTGTTCAGAAATAGCAGACTTATATGGCTTTGGCGTTGCTTTTTGGTAATTAAAAGGCTGCTAAATGCCACTGCGCACCACACGTGTTTTATGCCCAGCAGTGAAGGGGTTAATTAGGGAGCATGTAGGCAGCTTGTAGAGTTAATTTTAGCTTAAGTGTAGTGTAGTAGACAACCCAAAGTATTGATCTAGGCCCATTTTGGTACATTTAATGCCACCATTTCACCGCCAAATGTGATCAAATTTAAAAAAAACTTGAAATTTTTTCGCAATTTTAGGTTTCTCACTGAAATTATTTACAAACAGCTTGTGCAATTATGGCACAAATGGTTGTAAATGCTTCTCTGGGATCCCCTTTGTTCAGAAATAGCAGACATATATTACTTTGGCGTTGCTTTCTGGTAATTAGAAGGCCGCTAAATGCTGCTGCGCATCACACGTGTATTATGGCTAGCAGTGAAGGGGTTAATTAGGTAGTTTGTAGGGAGCTTGCAGGGTTAATTTTAGCTTTAGTGTAGAGATCAGCCTCCCACCTGACACATCAGACCCCCTGATCCCTCCCAAACAGCTCCCTTCCCTCCCCCACCCCACAATTGTCCCCGCCATCTTAAGTATTGGCAGAAAGTCTGCCATTCCTAAAATAAAAGGTTTTTAATTTTGTTTTTATTTTTTATAGCATATTTACATATGCTGTGGTGTAGCATCCCCCCTTAGCCCCCAACCTCCCTGATCCCCCCCCAAAACAGCTCTCTAACCCTCCCCATCTGCCTTATTGGCGGCCATCTTGGATACTGGCAGCTGTCTGCTATTATTTCACAGTCAAAAAAGTTTTTTTTTTTTTTAAATGTACACTACTGTTACACCAGATATGAGTGGTGGCACTGGGCAGGTGGGCACAGTATACGCTGTGAGCCTGACACACACGCTGGCAGGCAGGCAACTGCAATTAGATTACACAGGAAAAAAAAAAAAAAAAAAGCAGACTGATGTTCTAGCCCTAAAAAGGGCTTTTTGGGGTGCTGTCCATACAGCAGAGATCAGATGAGTCCTTCAGAAAGTAAGAAGTGAATTATTATATCTAAGCCTCTGCAAACTGCCCCCTTATTTCAGTTCTTTGACAAGCTTGCATTTTAGCCAATCAGTGCATACTCCTAGGTTACTTCACGTGCATGAGCTCAATGTTATCTATATGAAACACATGAACTAACGCCCTCTAGTGGTGAAAAGCTGTCAAACTGCATTCACATTAGAGGCGCCCTTCAAGGTCTAAGAAATTAGCATATGAGCTTAACTAGGTTTAGCTTTCAACTAAGAATACGAAGAGAACAAAGCAAAATTGGTGATAAAAGTCAATTGGAAAGTTATTTAAAATTACATGCCCTATTTTGTAAAAAAAAATTTCATTGAGGTAGCAAAAAAACAACATTCAGTACAACAGGTTATACTGAAATAGGGCATGTAATTTTTTTTAGTTTTTAGCGCAGGAAAGTTCTAGAGTTCCATCAATGGCTACCAGGACCACTGGTGGGTCCACAGACTGGTTATACTGAGGAGGGCACATAAGTTAACATCCACTAGAATGAATTAGAATAATCATATACTAGCCAGCCAAAGAAAACTTTTGTATTTTAAGCATTTTCCAAATAACCAGAAATGTGAAACACAATTGCTGTGACATACAATCTTCAAAGAACAAGGAACATAGACACAAACACAATAATATTACCGTGTTAGGGTCCGAAGAGCATTTATACAAAAACACAAGATCTAAAAAGAAAGAAGAAAATAAACAAAAGGGGGGGGGGGGGAGATGTTGGGATGTGGTGAGGCAAACTGAGGTGGGAATATCTAGGTGAAGCTAAACCTTAGGAGTGATCACCTATGTCTATGGGTCCTACCCGGACTACGCTTCGGTCCACTGGAGTTCATCCCATGGGCTCCAAAGTAAACAGAACAAGTCAGTATGTCCTTCTACTTGTAAAGAGTATTCTTCCATTCTCTGGATATAAGTGAAAATGTCGAGGACCATTGGTAGGGTGATGGAGGTATCCTTCACCCACTATCTAGCTATTGCTAATATAGTAGTGAGTAGAATGGAGATACAAAGAGCCCTGGCTGTTTTTTGTAATTTCTGTAGGCCTAAGTGGAAAAAAGCAGTGTCAATAGTTAGATGCTGTACCAGTTGTAGCTGGAGTAGCAATTTCGAGATCTGGGACCAAACTAGGTCCAGCTTGTGGCATCCCCACCATAAATGAAGATGGGTGCCTCTCTGGCAACAACCTCTCCAGCAGTCGGCCTATCTCTGCGGGAAGATTCAGTGCAACCTGGTCGGGACCCAATGCCATCTAAGCAGTAGTTTTATAAAAAAGTTCAAATAGATTAGAGCAATGAACTGCAAATTTTGTATCAGTGATTGCTCGCTGCCAAATCACATCCTGATGCACTGTTTCCATATCTCTCTCCCAATCCTTCACAGCATAAGATTTAGTGAATGAAGAACAATTAAGTAAAATTACATTCCCACTGCGTAAGGGACCTGACGCCAGATTTGGGAAACCCCCAGAACAATAGCAATGAGGTCAGCCTAAGATATTCAAATTTGAGGTCTCTATGGAATTCAAACATTGTAAAATTACTGGTCAGTAACATGAGAGTGTCACCTATATAGTGGTCAGAAACCTGCTTAATCCCCAGAGCTTCCCATCGTCTAGGTGTTGAGTCAAGAAGACAATATACTAGTGTCTTTATTGAGTGAGCTGGAGAAGGATGAGAGACCACCTGTTGGTGACAGCAAAGTTCCCGCCAGTACCTAAGGCAAGTTTTAATAATGAGATTGCGCACCCCCTTAAGAATATCTGCGTGATCAGGGATCCATATCAGATTGTCTAAGCACATGCTGGCTGGCAGAGAAGCCTGCTCAAGCTGATACCATCTTGCATTGCTGGACCCGGCTGCCCAGGCAGCAATGTGTGACAAAAAGGCAGCCTTATAGTAGTGGGAAACATTGGGGGCCGATGGGCCTCCACACTTCATCGGCTGCTGGAGTTGAACAAGGGCGAGTCTGGGAGGGTGACCCTTCCAAATGAACTTTGCAAAAATTGATTGGAAGTGGTTAATAAGATAGGTAGGAACCCCTACTGGAAGACACCTGAAGAAATAAGTCAACCTAGGAAGTAGCATCATTTTCAGGGCCATCACTTTGCCTGTCCATGAAACCTCCATAGTCGACTACTTCATAGTCAATCGTCTGAAGTCCTGAAGCAACGGCTCATAGTTATTGGCGACAACTGTCTTAGGGTCACTAGACAAGTCAACACCCAGATGTCTCAGTTTGTCAGTGGACCAAAAGGGTAGAATTTCTGCAGTTTTACTAAACTAGCATTCGACAGACCTATGGCATAAGCTTCCATTTTTGTGTAGTTTAGTTTGTAGAAAGACAGTCGTCCAAAATCATACAGTACATCAAACAAAGCTGGGAGAGATTGGATTCACTAACAATAGGTGGAAAGGTGACCACGGATTGAAAAAAAAATACACTTATAGCACACTCTAAATTTCTAGAAATAAATATACGTCATAAGTATAAGGTGTTGGTGTAACTGTGAAAACAGGTACAAATTAAAACATAACAACTGTATTATATAATTTAAAAACCAGGGAATGTTAAAAACAATGATCTGCATCTAAAGACCTAAATATGATTGACTGGATAGCCAAGAATAGTAAGAGGCGTGTAAATAATATTGGAACAGATAATACACTAAGTATGTTGTGTCTATGACATACAGATCTATTCCAATATCTGCAAATTCTCCTATTCACCTAATAGTTCACCTGAGTTCCCTGCGCTATTGCTGGGTAATAGTTTGTGCAAGTAGCTATGCATTTCAGTGAACTTTAGTTCATCAATATTATTCCAGTATCAAGCCCACACATATTGCTGGGCTATGGTGTAACCAAGTATCGAAAGATATTAGGTATTATACTAATATGGTAACTGCCTTACAACATTAAATAAAATATAGCTGTATAGCTCTGTAAGAATTTGCTGCACATAAAGCTGGGCTCCTGGGGTAATCTCATAATACAAAATATAAAGTTACAGGCTGATATTATATGCAGGTGATCAGGGTAGTTGGCCTTGTAGCGGTATAGTTGTAGTTAAATTGTTACCATGTAACTAGTGTCTATGACAATGAATATACTATATTTATCTAGTGTTAATTAAGTCACTAAAATTAAACATCAAAACACAAATTGAGTCTACAAATAGTAACCCTTTATCAATAATGACTTAGTAACTCTTATAGTAGTGAGTATATTTTGTTAGAATTGTACACCCGCTCATTTGCTGGGCTATTATCTTGAACAACATTTCTCTGAGTGCAAGGTTTAGCATAGATGTTGATCCAATCACTAAGTAACAGTAACAATAGTCAATCAATAGTTACTTTGTAGCTCTTGTAACAATTAATGTGTTAGAATTATGCTCCAGCACTTTTGCTAGATTATTACCCAAAGCAAATATCAAAGATTGCAAAGTATAGCGCAAATATTATAGCTGGGAGAGAGTCTTCTGGCTCTGATAAAAATACTGTCAGGTCGTCAGCAAACAATGCTAATGTGTGAGAGGTGACGTATAACACCAAGCCTTGAATATCTGCGCTCACCCTGAGTTTGCAGGCCAACGGCTCAATGGACAGGACAAATAGGAGCAGGGAGAGGGGACATCCCTGTCTTGTCCCATTTTTTAAATGACTTAGAACAAAAACCTTGACCCCTCACTCTAGCCGAAGGAGCAGTGTATAACACCATAACTGCAGAGATACATTTGCTTAGAAAGAGGAAAGAGTGGAGAGCCTCCATCATATAATCCCAATGTACCCTGTCAAATGCTTTCTCAGCATCCAGTGACAGGGTTAGCAATGGAATCTCAAGAGATGCTGCCTCAGAAAAGATGTTCAGAAATCTCCTGGTGTTCTCCGAGCCCTGACGCCCCGGGGTGAAACCAACCTGATCAGGATGTATTGAAAGGGGGAGGACTCAATTAAGCCTGTTGGCTAAAGTCTTCGAATAGATTTTAACGTCTCCATTGATGAGAGGGATCGGGCGATAGCTCTCGCACAAACTGGGGTCTTTACCCAGTTTAAGAATTGTGACAATGGAGGCTTCCAGGTACTCTTTGGGAAAACAGCCCAACTCCGATGCTGTATTGAAAACCCTAACCAAGATGGGACTGAGAATTGCTGCAAACTTTTTATAGAATAGAGCTCCATAGCCATCAGGGCCTGGTGCCTTATGTAGTTTGAGGCCTTTAATAGTAGTCATAACCTCCTCAATGGAGATGTCAGCTGCCAAAAGGTTGCGGGCATCCTCAGGGACACTAGGGAGATGAAGATCTGTTAGAAAGTTAGAAATCTCTTTTTTAGAGGCATAGGGTCTATTTATCAAGCTCCGAATGGAGCTTGATGACCCGTGTTTCTGGCGAGCCTCTAAAGCCTTGAACGGAGTTTGATGATGACCCGTGTTTCTGGCGAGCCTCTAAAGACCGCTGCTCCATAACCTGTCCGCCTGCTCTGAGGCGGCGGACAGAAATCAACCCGATCGAATACGATCTGGTTGATTGACACCCCCTGCTAGCGACTGATTGGCTGTGAATCTGCAGGGGGCGGTATTGCACCAGCAGTTCACAAGAACTTCTGGTGCAATGATAAATGCTGACAGCGTATGCTGGTTCGCTATAGCGGATCATGTCCGTCTGCACATTAATAAATAGGGGCCATATTGTGTAGAGTCTGATCCTTCAATCTGATATAGCTGACTATAATAGTTAACAAAAGCTTCTCCTATATCATTAGGGGAATTAAATATATGGTGATCTCTCCTAATGAAGACTCTCATGTCGTATGAACAAACTTCTCAGAAAGGCCTTAAGTGTTGCCCAGAGAGTCAGATACGAAGTGTTCCCTACATCGTTGGCATGGAGAAAGCCCTCAATCTCCCCAGACCAGGTAGGTACATGGATGTCCGAGAGAAGATAGTCCGGCAATCACCAAGAACCTTACTCTACCTGAGAATGTGAAGACTGCATAAACAATGACCACGCTATGGTCTGACCACGCACACGGCATAATTACTGCACTAGTTATCTCATCCAAAGACCAAGAGTAACAGATCTATTCACGAGAAGGGCTGATGGGAGGCTGAGAAGTATGTATGATCAGTGTCATCAGGGTGGAGTGCTCTCCATATATCGTGGAATGCATATTGGGATATTAGATTTATAAAATGCATATGGGGGAGTCCTTAAGTTTAAAGGAAGGAGCCCCAGACTCAGTCCAATGGGTCTCCTGAAGAAAAGCAACCTCTATTCTATGGGTGGTAAGAAACTTGAGAAGCAAGCTTCTTTTAATAGGATAATTTAGGCCCCCAAGAGTGCAGAGTCTCATTGTAGGAGGGTGGTGCTTGTGGGGGAAGCAAGGAGAAGGAAGGAAGGAAGAGAAGAGAGAGAGAAAAAAAAAGATAGACCTTATATCAGCTGGATCAAACGCTCCTCAGACTGGACAGAGACTACAAAACTCTGCCAAAAAAAAGATAATGTGGAGGATAAACTATTTATCCCACGAGACCATTTAGAAATGAAAATAGACAATGGGAAACATGGAGGACCCCAACCCATGACAGGTTTGAATCCCTAAAAGAACTAGATTCAAGAAAAGATAGTCAGCCAAACATTGAATCCCCTCTTTTTTTAGAAAAGAGCCCTCTAAAGGAGGGCTACTCAAAATATCTCCTCCAATTAGAACTAAATCAAAGAAGAAAAAGGGGCCTAGAGGAAAGAGAGGAAGGGGACTACACACAAAAAGAAGCAAAAAGAGGGAGGTAATCTCAAATAAAAGAATATATAACCTTAGTAGTACCCCCCTTAGTAAGGAAGAGGAAAAGGTTCTCAGTTTGGGTCTCATGTATGCCCCCACTGCTAAACTTAATAAATTTAATACTTTTATTCATGTGAAGAAATTTGTAAGGAATCTGACCATAAAGAGACACTATCTTAAAAATCCTATTGAAAAACAACTCCTTATACAAACCAACATAACCCACTCCAATTTGAAACCTAAATCTAAATTTAACCCGATACATTCAAAAGGCAATTACATTGACACCTTCGAAAAATTGGTTATAAAAGATATTATAAGAAGTGATCCCTCTTGCCAAAAGAAATTTAATCTAAGTATTAAAGAAAAAACCATAATAAGTAACTTACAAAATAACAAAGAATTAACAATTAAATCTGCGGACAAGGGCGGAGGCATAGTCCTAATGGACACTAAGAAATACCTGACAGAAGCTTATAGACTACTGAATAATACAAAGACATATAAAAAATTGGACTTTAATCCCACTTCTAAATATTTACAACAGCTAAACAAACTGTTGGTGGGAGGTAGAGGATCGGACATTCTAAATGAAAAAGAATTCCAATTTCTCTCTCCACAACATCCTAGAATTACGATCTTCTACTTCCTACCGAAAATTCATAAAAGCCTCACCAATCCCCCTGGGAGGCCTATCATATCAGGAATCGACTCTATATCATCAAACCTTTCTAGGTATGTAGATGGTTATCTACAAAAATATGTAGTTAAATTAAATTCATATCTCAGAGACTCTACTCAGATATTAAACATATTAAATACTTTAAAATGGGAAGAAGACATGTATTTGGTCACATGTGATGTGACATCACTGTATACAGTGATCAATCACACACAAGGCTTAGAAGCAGTCAAACATTATTTAAAACAGGATAACGATATGTCAGTGATACATGGAGAGTTTATTCTAAATAGCATAAAATTTATTCTTGAAAACAATTACTTCTCATTTGATGAGAAGTTCTATCTCCAAATAGAGGGAACAGCAATGGGTACAAGGTTTGCACCTAGCTATGCGAACCTATTTATGGGCCTCTGGGAGGAAGAGTTTTTGGGTTCGGGTGGCTATGGTGCAAACCTTGTACTCTTTAAGAGATATATTGACGACCTGATACTAATTTGGAAGGGAACTGAAAATGGCCTTATCAAAATGATTGAAGAGATGAATAGAAATAACCTAGGTTTAAACTTTACATATAATTACAGCAAAGAGTCAATTGTGTTCTTGGATCTAGAAATTATGTCCCTAAATAATAAAATTGAAACAAGAACTCATTTTAAAAAAGTTGACTGCAATGATTACCTACATGCCAAAAGTTGCCACTTAGACACATGGAAAAATAATATTCCTATAGGACAATGTCTAAGAGTAAGAAAAAACTGCTCTAGAACTACAGACTTCGAGGAACAGGCAGGCACTTTAGTGGAAAGATTTACATCCAGAGGTTATAACATTGAAAACACAAAAAAAGCGCTGGAAAGAGCCAAGAACACAGATAGAGAATCTTTGTTGGTGTATGAAGAGAAAACAACTACAGATACGGATATAATTAAAGTACCATTTGTTACAGATTACCA
This sequence comes from Bombina bombina, assembly GCF_027579735.1. Lineage (NCBI taxonomy): Eukaryota > Metazoa > Chordata > Amphibia > Anura > Bombinatoridae > Bombina > Bombina bombina. Next base: position 573,636,558 of record NC_069503.1, on the reverse strand, counting down.
CATTAACCATAACCTGATTAAAAAAATTGTCAAAAAACATTGGCACCTAATAAAAGAAGACAATATACTAGGTGAAAAAATATCAAAGAATCCTAGCTTTGTATTTAAGAAAGCAGCTAATTTAAAATCATTGCTTGCCCCCAGTGAAATGAAAAAACAAAATAAAATGAAAAATCTGATACAAAAAAATCTTCATGGACAAAATATAGCTGGATTTTATTCATGTTATTCTTGCAAAGCATGTGGACACAGCAAAAAACAAAGCACCATACAGATAGGGAGCACAGAAGAAACCATACAAATAAAAGAACTAATCAGATGCACCCACAAAGGTATTATTTACATTCTAAAATGCACCTGTAATATGTTCTATTTTGGGGAAACAAAAAGGGCAGTAAGAGATTGAATAAGGGAGCACCTTTGTAATTTAGAAAATGGAAATGAGGATACACATCTCTATAAGCATTTTGAAAATGTCCACAAAGTAAAAACTAAAGACATGTCATATTGGGGGATATACAAAGTTAAAAATCATTGGAGAGGAGGAGACATTCAGAAAAAACTATTGCTCAAAGAGGCAGAATTCGTTTTTAAATACAACACTCCAAAAGGGTTGAACTCAGAACTAGACATATCACCATTTCTGTTAGACTAACACAAGCACACACGAAAAATTCCTCTAATTAAACATATTTTCATCTTGATTTTTATATCTATTTCAGATCATCACCAACATGGAGTAATTAGCACCTTAAATTTTTTCGCATAAATGCACTTTATATGCTATAAGAAAATTAGCTGTCACTAGTGTTTAGACACATGAAAATAATAGCACACGAAAATAACTATTTAGAAAATATTGAGGTTATTTTTAACATAACACTTCTTTTACAAAAGAACAAGATATATCACTAATTGTTTTAGATTAACACAAGCACAAACAAATTTTTTTTTTAGCAATTTATATTACTTTTTACTATCTGTATACCCATCTAAAATTGTCACAAAAATGGAGTAAGTTGCATAAATGCACTTTATATTACTTTTTACTACCTTTATACCCATCTAAAATGGTCACAAAAATGGAGTAAGTTGCATAAAATGAACTTTATATGTTATAAGAATAAGTGTTGTAACTGATGAAATAAGACTGTCCATATGTTGCAAGGTTCTAAGAAAATTACAGTACTGAAGCGGGTACTCAAAGAAAATTGCAGTATTGAAGTGGATGCACAAAGAACAATAATAAATAAATAATTCTACCTTAAAAGGTGAAGAGGTTGATATGGAATACTACGAACCACCTTAATTACAATACTTGAATTCTAGCCAATAAGGAAAGGACTGTCCCTTTAAAAGAAAGGTGCTTAATGGTCTCAGGTCATTCTTGATAAAGCTCCACAAAGGAGTGAAACGCGTTGAAGTAAGAGGACCTTGCACCAGAATTTTACCAAGATTTGCCAACCTGGGTTGCTTTCGTCAAACATAATCCAAATACCGCACTGGATGGTAATAACCTGCGTGCCTAGCACTAAGGGCAGGTTAATACAATATAAGGGACTTATCCTACAGAATACAAAACATCTTCTACATCAGATTACTTTTTACTAAAGCATAAAGTGGTAACTACCTGAAAGATACCTCCCGGGCGAGTGATTGACAACTGTGGGCAGAGTCTGTGAGTGACCGGCTGTGACGTCAGACGCCGGCTTCACAAGACAGATACTAGCCGTGAAAAACCGGAGGAGATTGAGTACATCTTACGGTCCTGGATACCGAAGAAATAAGGTACATTACCACGAGAAGATTAACTATTACCTACTGACATTCTAAACGCAGGACGCTCACATAATTCCCTGCAGCTAAAGACTGTTATTTCTAAAGACGCTATCGAACTGGTAAATGGGTCATTTAATTTTCACAGCACCTCTTCAATACTATAAACGCTAAAACAGCTACAAATATATCTATATAGCTGGAAAGGAACTTTCTGTCACATAAGTCTATAATTCATTGTTTTTATTATAAGAGTTTCCTTATTTTAATCACTGTGAGATTTGTTACAAGATTGTTATAAGATTGATACATTACATCGACTATACATTTTTAGAAAGAAAAATTGGTTAACGTAATTTGTCTAATTTTGGTCAAGTTGGTGGGATCCCCAATTTTATAGCTTAACAGAGAGACGTCTCTATTAATAATTTTATATATGTAAATTAGCCGAATGGGAAATTGTAATTTTTACTAATAAAAAATAATTTTATATACCAATTAAGAGTGTTTGTGCAGAATAACCTGAAACCAATTTGTTATCACCTGTATATACAAAAGATTTCTAACAAAATTGTATACCTATAAGTATTATTACACCAATACAATAATAATTTTATAGATCTTTAGCTTTTAGCGCCCTTACTACCACCTCTATACTATTTATCCCTTACCGCACAAGAAAAGTGTGGGGGCAGAGGAGAAGTTAACAACAACAATGTTCCCCTCCGCTGCCGGTGCATATAACAAACAGATAACAATTTCAACTGTGACCAACATGATACCTATAATAATCTTATGAATACTCTTACTACTAAGGAGCCAGGAGGGGATAGGGTGGGAGAGGTCGGGTTAAGAGGGATGTGAGACGGCAGGTACTCTGGAAGTAGGATGTTGGAAAGAGAGGGAAGAGAGGGTTAATGAAATGTAGGGTACATGAGTGGCCAGCACACAAGATGACCCAGATATGAAGGGGTGTGTTAGAGACAGAATTACTGCTATCAAACCTACCACCATCTATATGTATGATATCTCCATGGAAACCATTATGATTTTATGGATGCGGTAGGGGAAAAGAGATGTGTAGTGAAATCAGCTGTGATATAGAGAGGCTATCAACCAGGTTACAAGAGTAATACTAGATGTCATTAGCAACTGCAGTGGTCGAAACTGCAAGTTAAGGACACATCATATACACAAAGGCAGTAATATGCAATTCAAATAGCAAGTATACAGTTACTCAAAGTACATAGAAATGACAGACATTAATCTCAAAGACTGTAACATAAGAGGCCAAAAGGTTAACATATTTTAGGTATGACTCATCCTAAGTAATTCCATAACCTCGGGCTGGCATGAAAAAGGAGAAGGAAGGGGAGGGGTTGGATAAGACAAAGGTGTATGTGAACAACTGCATAAGCTACTGTTAAGTGAGCACATTAATAAGATGTGTGTGGGGAGGGAGAATAGACAACTAGCATGTACCTCGATGTAAGGGGAGCCCCCCATCCCCTAGGTTACATAATAATAGGACACATATCGTGTGTATAAGTAGTGACATCCTAACCGTTACCAGGGAAGTTCTTGGTAGATGAGCACATTGCAGGTAGTTGAAATAGGCAAACCCATGTGGTAAGGTAGGGTAAGGGGGGGGGGGGGGGGCAAAGGGAAGTGAGACCAAGGTGTATATAGTGGCGGTAGGAGTCATTTCTTACATGTTGTCAATTACTCCTAGAATAATGAAAGAGCTAGGTGAGAGGATGAGGGAGGTGCTCTACAGGATGCAATTATAGAGCAAATAGCATATCTCAGAAAGAAAAAACTAGGTGTACACAAATAAAAAATTGTACTCACATAATACACTGCAAGAGTTGTGTCCATTAATTCGGTACTTATTGAGCATTAGGTGGTCTAGGGAGGCATAATGGTGTTAAGGGCACAGGGCTTATATAATACATTTCCACATCCTACCTTACCTTTGTCTAACAGGGGAAGGGGAAGCTTCTGACTATTAGAGAAGAGTCCTTTATTTACATCACATCAGAACAAAAGTAGAAAAACTGAACCTGAGAGTATTTCAATGTTCAACTGGGTGAGGAGTAGCCTCCATTGCGATCCACTTGGGTCTACGCGATGCAAGGATGAAAGACACTCTCATGGGACATGGTCTTGCCTGTTTGGGTTCCAGATTAGTGCTCCAGCTCTCAGAGCCTGGTCAGCCTGAGGAGGTTGGTTCTGAGGATTTACTTTGCGGGGGGGGGGCAGTTGCCACTTCTTTAAGAGGTCACGGCCCTGTCTAGGCGAGAGAGCAATATACAGAGTTCCATACTTAGTGATAATCAGCCTCGTAGGGAAGCCTCGTAGGGAAGCCCCATCGATAGTGAATCTGGTGAAGTCGTAGGATACTGGTGACTTTGGTGAAGGTTCTCCTTTGTTGCAACGTGTGGGATGACAGATCTGGGAACAGAGTGATATTTTTATACTGCCCAGAGAGAGTCCTCAGCAGTTGCTTTTTTATGAGAAATAGTTCAGGCGTGCTATCGTATCCCTGGGTTTGTCCATTGGGAGGTTCTTGGGCCTAGCTGCCCTGTGTATACGGGCAATCCTACTATCCTCCCCTCCAGGGGATCCCAATATTGCCTGGAACAAAGACTGTGCAAACTTTTCCAGTTCCTGCGCAGTGACGGACTCAGGGACACCTCTAATCCTCACATTGTTCCACCGAGAGCGGGCTTCTAAGTCCGCCAATTTAGCCTCCAAGGAAGATGCTTGATCCGTTAGGTTCTGAGTGTAGCTCACCCAATTTGTGTGGTCTACCAGCAAGTCCTCATGCTTCCTCTTGGTAATATCTGTGCGTTTATTAATGGTAGAGATGTCTTTGCGCAGATCATCAAAAGATCTTTCAAGTTTGTCAAATCTCTTTGCAAATGACTGACTCTGTCCAATAGTTGCTTCATGGAGTCTACAGTGATTTCATCCCCTTGGGGTCACAAAGGCATAGAATGCCTAGAACTAGGCCACCCCTCTGATGGATCAGAAGAGAGAGACCTTTCATCATCAGATAGGCCAGGGTTCAGCTCCCGAAGAGGCTGAAAATGATTAATGACAGTTTTCTTAGAGGACATGCTGGGTTTATGTTTTCTCCTTGCTTGCTGCGACATTGCAGAGGATAGATTGATGGGCTGAACTTTATTGCTGTACACTGGAGGATGATAGTAATAGAGGCAACAACATCAGTGAGACAGTAGAGTTGGTCACATAAAGTTCGCACCGGCAGGGTAGAGAACTATGATTATTTAGTCTGCCATACTGCCCCCAAGCATAGTGGAGGGTAAAAAAAGAAAAGAAAAAAAATCACAGTGGGCCTTCAGGTGATTTTAGGGCAGCAGTGGTAGGGCACCTGTTTTGTGAGGTGTTAGTAAGTTGACTGGGCCAGATATGTATGCTGCTTGGGCAAGCTGGGATGCTGCAAATCAGTGCAATGAGGCCTAATTTAGGCAAGGAGCTTGTTCCTGTAGCCTCAGCAGCCCCACCAAAGATAATGTTCCTGCAAGATGCTGTGGGGTTCTTTAGCTGTGTCAGCCTGAGGATTCTGCCTTATTGGGGAGATTGAGGCCAAAACTGAAACACTAACGGCCTGAACTGGGCCACCTCTGCAGATTGTGTGCGTGTGCTAGTGTTACTACGCACTTACTTGAGCAAGATCGCGGTAGTCTCCAGACGCTGCCCAGGCCTTTAAACTGCCCCACTCTGCTCCTCTCTCCTCCCACGCTGCAGGTCGCTCTGTCAGGTGAGATCCGGAGGATCTTTGTAAGGCAGATCAGAAATGGAGTCTCCCACTGCTGCGGGGCTAGTAGATGCGGTGTCGCTGAGCTGTACTCACAACAGTACTGCACAGAGCAGCGTGTTGATTGACAGTCCTTAGTCGGCCAGCTCAGAATCCGCCACTAGCCCACAAAAAGCCAGATGGGCTGCAGGACTCCAGGGAGCTATTTTCTACCTTCCGGTAACAGAGGTACTGAAGCTGCAAGGAGTCGTGTCCGCTCCTACGGTCCTTGCCTGTAGGCCTGGCACTGTGAAGTTGCTAATATCCACCGGCTGCAATTGGTCATGGCCTCTGTAAGATCTCAAGTAGCTCTCCAAACCTCAGAGTCATGCTGGGAAAATTATTTTTTAAGCTACAATGCTAATTTTGAATGTTTATAAGGTCAAATCTAGCAGGAGCTATGATCCGGCACGTCTGCTCTGCAGAACACTAGGCTCTGCCCCCTACATGCCCTATTTGAATCATGAAATTTTATTTTGGACTTGACTGTCCCTTTAAGGGACAAGGATTGTAAATGTGATGGCAGTTTGTTTGCTATTAGCTACTTCTTTATTATAGGCATGTGCCTTATACCGCCATAAGTGTGAAGCAGGATAGAGATATTTAGATATAAGCATATAGCTTCTATTTAACTTTTCTTGTACAGTATATGTAAATGTTCTACTAAACAATGCTCTATTGCCAGTGGCCGAACTGTCTGGTCAAAAAACCTGGCAACCCTAGTGACAGAAGTGAAAGTAAAAACCTAATGATTGAATGCATTTTTTTTACTTAAGCAGTATAATTAATTCACAATATATGGAATTAAAATTGTTATACCTTTTCTATGATTAATATGTCAAAAGACTACATTGTAATCATGAAAAAGCATTTAGAGAATCATATTTAATTTATGTACGAGATTTATATTGTAAGACTGAGTCAAACTTTATTTCTTATTGGTTAAACTAAACATGATCTGGTTTATTAAAATGTGAACTAGACCTCCATAAAAACTAACATAAATATATATGCAAATAGAAAGGAAATGCCACTCAAAATATGAAACCTGTCAAAAATACTAAATTTGATCATTCCAAAAATACTTTAAAAAGCTTCTGGAATAGTGGTTTGGAATAGTGATGTCAAATTGTTCCATGCAAAGTATAGGGTGTGTATTTGTTGGGAGAACGCATTTCAAAATTATTAGATAAATGAGCTACAGTGAGGTTTCTGAACATTTTAGAATGAGTTAAAAGTACAAAGCTTAGCAACATCCATGCAATGCAAAATAATTATAATGGAACCCTTTATTTGGATGCTAAACTGTAAGATGTCATTATTTTGTTTTTGTGCATGTATATGCATATGGATTTGTTACAGATATGAAAGTTGTAAAGTAATCAATAATAAATATTTAGAAAATTTATATTTGTTCTAGTTTGGATTATTTTTATTTGGATGACAGATAATTTGAGATGTAGAATTATACTTTAGTGCAAGGAATGTTTTGTCAGTATTTACATAAAAAAAAGTTCTTCAGAATGTGTTTGAATTGTTTGCTGTGTTTTCTAAAGTTCATTGGTTAAGAGAATGTTGCATTGTCAGCTGAACTGCAACATCACAGCCAAAGTTCATGATGAGCTTGTTTATATGAAAGTGTTTTACACTTTTTTAGTAGAATAATTGAAAATGATAGAATTCCATATCTATATAAGTGAAATATTACAAAAAATTATAAAAAAATGTCCATCAATAAAATACAATTTAATAAATATAGGTTATAATCTTATTTTTAATGCAAGTGTAGATGTATTAAGAATTTAGCTCATCCTAATACATTATTTTGCAAGGCATTTTTTCTGTAATACTATATTACCTGTACGCAGAAAATATTTAGGAAATATACTTAAGCAGAAGGATTTTTACCTCTACATTTTACTCAACACAATTTACAGTATATAGAGAATGGTTTATGTATATGATTTACCCTTTTCCCTATATAGCAATTATAAACCTTGAATAACACGTTCTAATATACAACATTATAATATACAACAATCCTTTGTTGAAAGAGCAGGACACCACTACTGGAAGCTAGCTGAACACATCAGGTGAGCTAATGACATGAGGAATATATGTGCAGCAAGTTCCCAGTTGTATATGTCTGTTCCTGAGTATATCTAGATATGCTTTTCAAAAGGATACCAAAAGAATAAAGCAATTTCGATACTAGAAAGAAATTGGAAACTTGTTTAAAAGTGTATGTTGTATCTTAATCATGAAAGAAAACATTTGAAGTGATTTGAAAATGGGTTGGTGCTGCCAAAGTAATTGTGTTAGTTGGATATTTAGAGTTGTGTGAATTTACTCCTGGGGCGCGATCCGATATACGGCGTAGTTTTCGGCGCAAGCGAGTGAACCCACGCCCCCCGTAATTTCACCTCCAAACTCGAGCTATCCAATATACTGCGCCGTCAGATGCTAAACTGGCGTAAGTATGAAAAACCAGCGATCAACTAAAATGTGCGCAAATACACATTTTAGTCGTCGCAAGTACTTACGCCAGTATTTTGTTCACGTAAAGTCTCAATAAAGAGTAGTTTGAATCAAATTAGCTACGAATCGTAAAAAATAACCGCCAGTTCTAAAAAATGCGCCACATAATTATGCGATTCAAAATCCATACATAAACCCATGCGCAGCCGCCATTTTCTTTAGTGTGTGTGGTTGGTTCTTGGAGCTACAGCACACTACAGTGAGTATAGTGATAATTAGTAAGAGCAGTGAGAGAGGCGCATTTCATCAGTTATTTAGGTCAGATTTTTGGATTTGTGTTTAGTTAAGCCTGTACATTTACTTACACTTTTTTTTACATATTGCACACATTTTGCATACATTCATATACAAAATACACAACACTTTTTTTTATATAACAACTCACACATTTTATTTATCTTTTACAGTGTGATAGGCTGAGTGTTTGGTTGTGATTGTGTGTGATTGAAGTGGGAGTGAGTGTGAGTGTGTGTAGTTTGAGGATGACAGGGAGAGCTAGGGCGGAGGGGAAGAGGGGAGGGGAGTTGCAGGGAAAGGATTATGGACAGGAAGAGCAGCAGGGTCCCCGTCAGGGAGTAAGGGGAGTGGGGAGAGGGAGAGCCAGAAGGAAGGATGGGAGTGGGGTTGCCCCAAGACCATGCACACTCAGAAGAGGGACAGAGGGTGCACATGGGGATAGAAGGGGGGAGGAGGGAGAGGATAGGGAGGAACCCACACCAGGGACATCCCAGGGAGGAAGCCAGGTGGCCACGGACGATGAGCGCATGAGGTGCCCGAACGTTTCTTTTGCTGAAAATCTAGCGCTAGTCCAGGCCATCATGGAGAACCACACTGCCCTCTTTGGCCAAGAGAAGGGCAAAGGAGTTGCCCGAAGGCATAGGGATGCATGGCTGTTGGTCGAGGAGGCAGTCAACAGCGTGGCCCAGCAGAGGAGGAATGTCGATGGGCTAAAGAAAAGATGGAACGACTGCAAGAGGCGGCTGAAGGAGAAAATGGGCCAAGAAGCCATGTACCAGAGGGGAACAGGCGGTGCTCCTCCCCAGGAGGCTGAATATGATGAATGGCAGGAGATCATTCACAGGTCCCTGAGCGTCACAGCAGTCCGTGGACTTCCAGGGGCTTGTGACTCAGGGGCTGCAACATCAGCACAGCATGCTGGTGAGTAACATCCCACACACCAGTATTATATGTATTTGAGATATAACATCCTTTAATGTCACACATTCATGTACACAATGAGGAGCATGGTATTTGGTCTACTAACAAAAACATCTACAATTAGATTTCACATTAAAGGGACATTAATCCAAATCTTTTTATGTCATTATTCAGATAGAGAATACAGTTTTAAACATCATCCCAATTTACTTCTATTATCTAATTTGCTTCATTATTCTGATATTCTTTGTTTATTAAATATCAATGCACATGGGTGAGCCAATCACATGAGGCATTGATGTGCAGCCACCAATCAGCAGCTTCTGAGCCTATCTAGATATGCTTTTCAGCAAATAATATCAAGAGAATGAAGCAAATTAGGTAATGGAAGTAAATTACAAAGTTGTTTAAAATTGCATGCTCTAGCTGAATCAAAAATGGGTTTAATGTCCATTTAATGCTACTAAACACATTGAAATTCATGATATGAGGTGGAATAGTGAAATACTAACATGTCTCAGAGTAACACAGGCCACAAGCCACATGTAGAGTTTTCAGTAAATGGACACTATAGCCATCACAATACTTTTAGCTCAAGAAAGCACGTTATGTGCCTACATCAGGCTAAAGGAAATTGTGTGACCATAGTGTCACTTAAAGAACACATTTTCTCCATCACTGACATGTACACATAACTATTGTATGAAACACATACATGTATACCTTGCATATTAAAATCCCTCATATCACAAATCACAATGTGCACATGCATGTTATAGAGTTTGACATGAGAATGAGTATAGGCCCTAGCATGTATCAATGTACATTGTATGCCCTCATGGATATATATATATATATATATATATACCACAAAAAGGAGACGCACTCGCCGGGTCTTAATCAATAGTGTGTTTAATACACCAAATTAACAGTGACGTTTCGGGGTAATTAGCCCCGTCCTCAGACCATAACAAATATGTACATAAATAACAAGTATTTAAAGCCTTACCCTCCACCAAGATTCTATACCGGAAGTGTCCATAGCGTTCCCCTGCGCCACCGCGCAGGACCGGGGGTGGTCATAGCAACCGGTGAACTATACTCACATACTGACACTGAACTCCGGAATGTACGGATCCGCCCATCTGCACTCACAGTGCCAAAGGTAGCCGTATGAGCCAGAGAATGGTTACAATTCAGATAAACTGTCTGTAAAAAAGGAGCAACATATTAAATACAATATAAAAGCACATCAATCACTGTTTTACAAAATACATAATATCCAATACGATTGAATCATCACCTGAATATATGTTATGATGAGCTACAATATTAACAAAGGGGGGGATTATATCATGAGTGTACATTCTTAGATTAGAGAAACATTACCTAGTGCTGTACACTTGTTTGAGTGAGTGCGGACCTCTGAGAACTGTTCCATATTGTCTATTTGGTTCCGGCACCCTAAAGATTTTTTTGACGGCCTCCTTCTTTGCCGTTTGGCACTTTTGGGGATTCACTTTATTTGAGCACTATTTGTGGCTGTATACTATCTGGGTAAGGCTTTAAATACTTGTTATTTATGTACATATTTGTTATGGTCTGAGGACGGGGCTAATTACCCCGAAACGTCACTGTTAATTTGGTGTATTAAACACACTATTGATTAAGACCCGGCGAGTGCATCTCCTTTTTGTGGTACATGTTTGCTTTAGATGCACCCCGGGCAGCTGCTGTACACTTGTTTGAGTGAGTGCGGACCTCCGAGAACTGTTCCATATTGTCTATTTGGTTCCGGCACCCTAAAGATTTTTTTGACGGCCTCCTTCCTTGCCGTTTGGCACTTTTGGGGATTCACTTTATTTGAGCACTATTTGTGGCTGTATACTATCTCACTAAATGACTGACATGACCACTAATTTGGAGCAAACTATAGAGGAAGATTTAGAACATGAAATACAGGGGGCGACTGTGTTTAACTTCACACAGGAGGATGCTGATCGCATCAGATTTGACGCTTTTCCAACAAGAGAAACCAGAGAACCACCCGATTATTTGTTTGCCAAATGGTTGAAATTAAAAAAGAGAAGCACCGACCTTGCACTACACGGGAGCTTCCTTTCAGAATAACATAGAAAGATGTATATCCCTAGAGGATTCAGAGTGAAAAGTGTGCCAACAATCGGACGGAACAATGCTGCCTTTTGTGTCAAATGGTGCAGCATCTTAAACAAGTGTTCCTAAGATCTTATGCTTCTGGTGATTGAGGAAGTGAGGACACTTATGCAGGCAGTAAAACTGGAGATTGACAAGTTTGAGGAACTACATAAGCCAACGTTGGAAGCCGATACTGAACATAATTGGCTGAATAAATTGGAACAACAAGTGGCACAATATCAATCAGAATTGACAACATTTAAAAACAGAAAATGGAATGTAGTGATGACAGACTACAAAGAAAAAAGAGTCTACTGTTGGCTACTGAGCCCAGAAGAAAGGAGAATTCTAACTACCTCCAATACACACAGGCCTCGGTACCGTAAACCAAGAAACCTTACTACAGTAGATTCCTCAGGAAATAGTTCGGAATCAGACGGGGCACCTACCACACAGGTGGAGCCTGGTACAAGCTCCCAGGGGGTAACTACCCGTTCAAAAAACTACAGGGGCACAGGCCGCATAGTCGGAGGGGGGGGCACAAGAGGAAGACCACCCAGACCCAGGAGATTCTAACGGAAAATATTGTGATCAATCTCAGCTCATACAGCCTGACTCCTATTGAATTAGGGGTACTCAATAAAGGTTTTTCCTTTATACCCACTGAATATGACGATCCTTTCACTTCTTTTCTGGACAAACAAAAGTTTGAAAGAAACTTGCGACTACGTGAACATTTTGGAGGTAACCCAACAGAGATACCCAGATTTCGAGCCAAAGGGAAATATGATCCTAACAGCACAAATGCAAGTATTAAGACCTACAGCAGACTGCTGGCTGATGGAGCAACAAAAGACCTCCAAGAAAACTTTGGGAAACATCGTAACAACCTCTCACGGAAAGAGAGAGAAGCATTGAAAAAACTAAAGGATAACACTGATTTAATATTCCGGGAAGCTGACAAGGGCGGTGCGGTGGTAATCTTGGATTACGCATACTATCGCAGTGAAGCAATTGCACAGCTGAATGATGGCAATACGTATAGACAACTACCAGGAGATCCAGTGTGGTCTTTTAAGAAACAAATTGACGCCTCTCTGCACAATGCACTACTGAACAAACTTATAGATGAACAATTGTTCATATTTCTAACAGTACAGTTTCCACGGGTACCTGTATTTTATACATTACCCAAAGTGCACAAACATCTTACACAACCACCTGGGAGACCAATAGTTTCCGCTATTGGTTCGCTGCTCCAGCCCATTGCCACATATTTGGATTCTCTTTTCCAACCAATGGTCTGTAATATGCCCTCTTTTTTGCTGGACTCCATGGCCTTGATTAAAGAACTTAAACAATACCATCACCTAAAAGGGACGGAACTGCTGGTCACCCTTGACGTGGTGAGTTTATACACCAACATCCCACACATCCAGGGGATGGAGGCAATTCGTAACCATCTGAGAAGATATCCTTATATAGGACCGAACTCTGAGTGGATTATGGAGATGCTGCAACATTGCCTCACTATGAATTATTTTCGCTTCGAGAACTTATTCTACTTACAACTTTTGGGTACGGCGATGGGGTCGAGTGTGGCCCCATCATTTGCCAATTTATACATGGCAGAGTTTGAACAGTACCAGACTGATCTATTTTTCCACCCCAGTATTAGGGTCTTTCGTCGCTACATAGACAACCTATTTTTGATCTGGGATGGTACGATAGACGATCTTCAACAATGGTTCAACAAACTGAATGGGCTACGCCCGAATTTACAGTTCAAGATGGAATACAGTGAGACTACTGTGGATTTCCTGGATCTGCGTATATATAAGAATCAGAATCAGCTGTCAACCACACTCTTTCGCAAACCCACAGACAGAAACTCCTTACTCCAGGCTACTAGCTGCCACCCCCCGGCACTGAAGAAGGCATTGCCTATTTCTCAGTTCAAAAGAGTCGTTAGAAACAACAGCGACCCTGTACACACAAAACAACAACTGTTAGAAATGAAGAAAAGATTTCTCCAACGGGGATACAGTGAACAGCACTTAAATAAATGCCTGGAAAAATTCTGGGATTTACCGCAAGAGGAAGCGCTACGGGCAAATATACGGGCAGCTGACACTGAAAGGATGACATATGTGACAACGTACACAGTGGACAAACAGAATCTTCCAGCTGTATTGAGGAAAGACTGGGACATTGTGCAGTCTGATCATACCTTACCTTTTACCAACATGGGACCACCGAGAGTCTGCTATAGAAGATCTAGATCCATACGTGATACACTGGTTAAAGTGGATCCAATTGACTGCTACAAGAAACAAACATGGTTAAATCAACCAAAACCGGGCTGTTTTAAATGTCTGGGATGTACTACATGTAATGGCCTTAGTGCCACCAAGTTTTTTGTACACCCACACACCAATAAGAAATTCTTCATCAGACACCATGTTACATGCACCACTGAATATGTTGTCTACTTAATCCATTGCCCCTGTGGTTTATATTACGTAGGCAAAACCATTGATGACTTGCGTACTCGCATGGCCAACCATCGCACAGCGATTAGATCGGCAATTGAGAAAAGACAGTCCGATCAACCTGTTGCTAGGCACTTTGCGTTGGCTGGCCATGCGGTATCTAATTTACGATATGTTATAATAGATCATGTTCCGAGACCCAATAGAGGGGGGGACAGGGCCAAACTACTCCTACAAAAAGAATCCAGATGGATTCATACTCTTAATACGCTAACGCCAAATGGGCTAAATGTAAATTTAGATTGGCACTGTTTCTTATGATACTTGCCCCTCACTTAAAAAAGTTCATTCTAGGTAATGTTTATCTAATCTAAGAATGTACACTCATGATATAATCCCCCCCTTTGTTAATATTGTAGCTCATCATAACATATATTCAGGTGATGATTCAATCATATTGGATATTATGTATTTTGTAAAACAGTGATTGATGTGCTTTTATATTGTATTTAATATGTTGCTCCTTTTTTACAGACAGTTTATCTGAATTGTAACCATTCTCTGGCTCATACGGCTACCTTTGGCACTGTGAGTGCAGATGGGCGGGTCCGTACGTTCCGGAGTTCAGTGTCAGTATGTGAGTATAGTTCACCGGTTGCTATGACCACCCCCAGTCCTGCGCAGTGGCGCAGGGGAACGCTATGGACACTTCCGGTATAAAATCTTGGTGGAGGGTAAGGCTTTAAATACTTGTTATTTATGTACATATTTGTTATGGTCTGAGGACGGGGCTAATTACCCCGAAACGTCACTGTTAATTTGGTGTATTAAACACACTATTGATTAAGACCCGGCGAGTGCATCTCCTTTTTGTGGTACATGTTTGCTTTATATATATATATATATATGATTGTACTAATACCTCTCATCATTTGACTCCTCCACAGAACCTCCTGTCACCAGGGTGCAAACGGGCATGAATCCACCGCAACCACCAGTCCAGAGAATGCCTCCACCGCAACCACCAGTCCAGAGAATGCCTCCACCGCAACCACCAGTCCAGAGAATGCCTCCACCACAACCACCAATCCAGAGATTCCATCAACAAGGACAGTATGCTCCCAGGCATGAGCTGGGTTGGATTGCCTCTGTTGAGGACCCAGACGTCATGCCACCAACATTGGAAGACAAGCCCTGGCCGGAGGATTATTCTTTTGGCTTTGAGGGGGATCCAAGTCAGGCCCAAAGGGTAGATGTCTTTACCCCCCCCCCCCCCCAATATCAGGCCAGTCAGGGCTTTTATGCACAGGACATGCAAACTGGACATGCTGAGTGGTCGCACACCAGTCAGCAATGGGACTACCAGTCCACCCGGAGAGCTCCACTATCCACTTCCCTTGGAAGAGCTCCAGCATCTGAAGAGGAGCATATAGCTGTCGTAGTTCCTCCTGCAGCACCAGCTGTCATAGTTCCTCCTGCAGCACCAGCTGTCATAGTTCCTCCTGCAGCACCAGCTGTCGTAGTTCCTCCTGAAGCACCAGCTGTCATAGTTCCTCCTTAAGCACCAGCTGTCGTAGTTCCTCCTAAAGCACCAGCTGTCATAGTTCCTCCTGCAGCACCAGCTGTCATAGTTCCTCCTGAAGCACCAGCTGTCATAGTTCCAGATGCAACAGCAGCTAGGGGTGAACCTGCGCCTATAATCCCTGCTGGTGAACAGCCTGTAGATCCTCTGTATTCTGCCCTGGGCGACGAATACATTTACCTTCAGAGGAGGCTCATAGCAAGCTGCGAGAGAAGAGAGAGAGACCAACGCAGGTTTTACAGAAGCCAACAGACTTTACTCCAGCGTTCCATTGAGCAGCAACAGGACATGGCAGCATCTTTAAATGGTGTAGTCCAAAACCAGTCTCAGATGATGAGAGTTATTTCGGATATGCAGATGCAGACTAACAACAGAAGGCCGGAACAAAACCAACTGTTGGGTGTGTTGGTGGAGCATTTCACACACCAGCAGGACACTGCCTCCAGCCTCTCATCTGTGGCCAGCACTCCAGCTGAATCATCTGAATCCACACAACCCAGGAGAACCAGGAGAGCCACTCCAAGCACCTCAGCCCCCTCATCTAAGAAGCCTAAAAAAATATATATTGTTATATTTCAGCATAAATCTTGTCCTCTGTTATTTACCATATAATTGTCATCCCCATCCATGTGAGGTGTGTTTTAGTACACTAATATTGTTAAAACATATAATAAGGCCTGTGTGGAAATGGCCCAAAAAAGGTAATATTATCCTGTTTCTGACATATTCTTGTACTATAACTCCCATCCACAATAGTTGTTTCTGAAGGGTACATATAGTAATATTCACTTGTAAGATGTAAATCAATGTATCTCACATCCAATATAAATTGACCCATTGGTATATAAAGTAGTGATGTTACTGATAGGGTGGGCATTATCAGGTGTTTTAAGTCTGCAGGTGAGAAGTTCTGGTGTGTGTGACTGGTTTAACACAATTGCAAAGAGGCAGCCTTCAAGAAGGTGTTAGAAATGATCATATGAGCCACCCTAGGTTTTGCTTTCAACTAAGAATACCAAGAGAACAAAGCAAGTGTTCTAATTAAATCTGAAAGTAGTTTGAAATAACATTCCCTATTTAAAAGAAGAAGGTTTTCTTTGGAGTTGACTGTCCCTTTATATATTTTGGCATCAGTGCTAAACTGTGTTAGCATTAGAATAAATTACACTCCAGTGGGTTCTAAAGAGATGAAGGTAATCCAATTGAAAGTAAATAAGCAAGTATATGTCCACAATGTGATAAAGTACCTACAAGCTCAATCCATTTGACTATTTCAAATACACAAATAAACCTTAAAAATAAATATCATAATATACTGTCCCTTTAACCTTGAGATGTTGCTTAAATGTATGTGTTTGTTAAGGCTTCCAGGGAGTTACATTGGTTTTTTAGTCAGTGCAAGGGCTCCAGCGCCTGCAATTTGTGGCGAGATGAGAATGGAGTAGATTTTCTGAAATCTGCGCGCGTAAGTCCTTACGCTGTATATTAAATACCAAACTGCGCGTGTTTTGTATGTCAGTCTATGGGCCAAAAAACGACGGGCGAAGGCAGAAATATACGCGCGTAACTTCTAAATTACGCCGTATATAGGATACCAAACCCACGCAAAATTTGCCGTCGCCAGCTTTTGCGGGCGACGATTTATATCGGATCGGGCCCCTGGTAGGCACTTTCTGAAACTATAATACTGGTCAGATTTCTGATTGTAGTTATTTGTATCTAACAGAAGAGTATCGTCTGTATATTTCCTGTTAATTCCCCTTCCTACTAATGTTTATTGAGCATTGTAACTATAAGAAAATAGGGATTAATAAGAAATATACAACTGATAATTTTTGTTAGATAAATGTAAAGGGACAGTCTAGTCAAAATTAAACTTTCATGATTCACATAGGGCATGCAATTTTAAACAACTTTTAATTTACTTTTATCACCAGATTTGCTTTGTTCTATTGGTATTCTTTGTTGATGCTAAACCTAGGTAGGCTCACATGCTAATTTCTAAGCCAATTAAGGCTGCCTCATTTCTTACTGCATTTTAAAAGTTTATTTACAGCTGGACAGTGCTAGTTTAAAAGCATCATATAGGTAACATTGTGCTAACTCCAGTGGAGATATTTATGAGTCAGCACTAATTGGCTAAAATGCAAGTCTGTCAAAAAACTGAAATAAGGGAAGCTGCAGAGGCTTAGATACAAGGTAATCACAGAGGTAAAAAGTATATTAATATAACTGTGTTGGTTATGCAAAACTGGGCAATGAGTAATACAGGGATTGTCTGTCATTTTAAACAAAACATTCTAGAGTAGACTGTTCTATTAAGAGCAGTCAATGACTAAACCACTTAATATGCATAATTATTATATCTTCCTTGATTGTGGCCGATTATAGTTTGTGCACTGCTTTAGTAATATTACTATAATTATTATTATTATTATTATTTATAAAGTGCCAACAGATTCCGCAGCGCTGCCCATTTGTACAAACACAAAAGTACAACGGAGAAGCAGTACAATAAAAGACAAAATTTTACAGATAAATACAGGGGGAATTGAAGACCATGTTCCCGTGGGAGCTTAAAATCTAGATGGGTAGGAGGATGGGAAACAGGAGGTGGGTACTGCAAAGGTGAGAATGATATTAGTGAGGAGGTAGATGAGGGTAACTGTTAGGTAAGTGAAATTCATCTGTTACTGAGTTGGGTGATAAGCTTCCCTGAACAAAAAGGTATTTAGGGAACGTTTAAAGGAGTACAGGTTAGGGGAAAATCTGACAGCTCAAGGAAGTGCGTTCCAGAGAGTTGATGCCACACGAGAGAAGTCTAGCATGAAAGGAGGTGATGTTAGAGGACGCAAGGAGCAGGTCATTGTTGGATCTTAGGGGGCAGGCTGGAGTATATTTGTTGATGAGTGAGGACAGGTATGGTGAGGCAGCATTGGTGAGGGCTTTGTAAGTAAGGGTGAGAATTTTGAATTTAACTCTGCTGTGAATGGGGAGGCAGTGAAGGGACTCACAGAGAGGTGCAGCAGAAACAGAGCGCGAGAGAGGTGGATTAGCCTGGCAGATGCATTTAGGATGGATTGAGAGGTGGATTAGCCTGGCAGATGCATTTAGGATGGATTGAGAGGTGGATTAGCCTGGCAGATGCATTTAGGATGGATTGAGAGGTGGATTAGCCTGGCAGATGCATTTAGGATGGATTGAGAGGTGGATTAGCCTGGCAGATGCATTTAGGATGGATTGAGAGGTGGATTAGCCTGGCAGATGCATTTAGGATGGATTGAGAGGTGGATTAGCCTGGCAGATGCATTTAGGATGGATTGAAGGGGAGAGAGGTGGGAGAGAGGGACGCAAGTTAGTAGGTTATTAAAGTAGTCAGTAGGGGGTGGTGTAGGTGGGTAGAGGAGAGAGTTGAAAATGGAGAAGAGTCTTTTAGGGTTTGAGGAGTGAGTGGATATATATTTTGGTCAGGTCCACAAAATATTTTTTTTTCATGGAATTTCCTAAATAAACATTCACCAGTGCTTGAAAAACATTTGCATACACAAAGGTGGGTTGAATTAAGCTTTTGTGCATCTTATACCTACACTTTATGCTCACAACAATATCATGCCCTAAAAAAACCAAGTATCCCTAAGACAAACCTGTGAAAAACAATATACAGTAAAATAATTAAGTGCTCCTAAAAAACAAAAATCATCTTAAAAACCCTATCCTAAAAAGACAAGACTATTACTAAAAACAAAAGCATTCCCCTAATAAAACCCTATTCTATAAAAGCAAGTACCACTGAAAAAGAAAAATCCCTCCTAAAAAAACTAAGTGCCCTTAAAAAAGTACCCTGAAATACCAAAAAAACATTCTAAAAAACCAACAAAGAGCTTTATAAAATTAAAATCCCTCTAAAGAAACAGTGTCCCACAGAAACAAAAATCCACCCTAAAAACCCCTAAACCCCTCCCCCCTTAAAAAACCCTATACCAACACGAAAATTAAGTACCCCTAAAAACAAAAATCCCTCATAAAAAAAACTATTTTCTAAAATCTAATTCAAACCCCCACTGAGGCTCCTATTTACCTCTTTTTCTAATCGTAACTATATATGGAGGGGTAGCACCAGAATTATTACTTTATTCCATAAATTCCTATTTTTACACTATAACTAGTGCCAATACTTTTCTCTTCAATTTCTAAAATCTAATTACCCATAATAAACAAAAATGTTGCTTTTAAATTTAATTTGTTGTGGAATGCTACTTAAAAAAATGCTGTTTTAAACAGTTGGCAAGTGATACATTTGGCACTGATTCAAAAAAGTTATAGTATACATTCAATACATCCATAATCCCAATTTTCTTTGTATTACAAAATCTTTTATGATTTGAAAAAAAATTAAGATATTTCTTTTTATTTCTATTGATAAAGTCATCGACAACAAGGCCCATTCGAAGATACCGTGAGAGTGAGGCCACATTCTTCTTCACCATGTTTACTGCTGCAGAGACTCATCCATGAATATCTTGTGCAGGCAAGGAAATATTAATCTTCCACTCTTTTTTAAACTGCTTTTGTATCCAAAGATTCCACAGTATTCACTGTCATGCTCATCTGTGGCACATATTGTATATCTGTTCACTGTTCGTCTTTAATTTAATTTAAAGAAAAATATCTACCTCACCTTTTGCAGCTACAAGAACTGCAACAACCCTATACCAACTGCACTCTCCCTCACCTGTTTGTTAAGCAAAAGAAGATGTATCTCAGAATACCCTACCATGCACTCTCCCCTGCTGCAGTCATCACCCTCCCAACCCCTGCAGCAGGGGAGAGTACATTGTAGGGTAATTCTGAGTAATTTTGAGGTAGATAAAATTTCATAAATTTGTTTAAACTCCAGTCCTTGGCACAAATATAATTGAAGCAATAAAATAAAAGGTCACATTCTTTTTTGCCATATTCAGTTCTGAATGAATTATTCCAATAAGGTTTTCGTACATAAAGAAAAGAAGTATCCACTCTTCTTGAAATATTTGCCAAAATTATTGTTGCATCTAGCTGAGATACATCTTCTTTTGCTTAACAAACCAAAGAGGAAAAGGACCATCTAAGTTGTTATCAGTGTCAGGTCAAAAAGCCAACATCTGTCATGGTACTGGGGACTGGGGGGTGTCAGTGCCCATGGGTAACTTGTACATCTGTGAGGGCACCATTAATGCAAAAAGATATGTATAAATTTTGGCGCAAAATATGCTGCCATCCAGAAGTTGTCTTTTCCAGGGACAGCCCTACATTTTCCAGCAGGTCAACGCCAAACCACATTCTACCCACATTACAAGCGCATGGTTGTGTAAGCAGAGAGTGCGGGTGCTAGCATGGCCTGCCTGCAGTCCTTACCTGTCTCCAGATAAGAATGTGTGGCGCATTATGAAGTGCAAAATAAGGCAACTAATGCCCCGTAGAATTGTGCAGCTGAAGATATGCATAAGGGATTAAATGGGGAATATTCTGCTGTCAAAACTTAACAAACTGGTGTCTTCAGTGCCCAAATGCTTAATAAGTGTAATTAAAAGAAAAGGTGATCGGGGCGTGTCTGGACATTCAAACTGAAAGGAATCAATTTTTTGAGCTGCTGTAGAAACCTCAACAATCCGCCTATTATCTGATATTAAATACACCATCCACAACTTCAAACTATGGGATGTGATGTTTTATCCCACGGAGCTTATTTGTAGCTGATTCTTTTGAGTTTGTGAGCCTAGAACTGACAACTAAAGCTTTTGGGCCTAGGACGGCCAGTTCTCGTGCAGCCTCTGCATTCTCTATGGTAACCTTCATATAATAGCCAGAGCAAGAGAACACTGGAAGCTATCTACAGGTGTTGATTTGAATCCGCAACTGATTTGCATCAGACATGGAACTTTCCCTTTCAGAAGATTATAATTTATTGCAGGCCATGTGGAGAGGGGAAATGGCACAGCTATTACAGATGCATTTTTTAAGATTGGAGTGTGCGATGTCAGTGGTCTTTGGGAATACCCACATAGTCGAGGAGACAGGTGTACTTCATATGGTGGCAACTACAACAGATGAGAAAGCAGTGCTGCTGGATACCGATGCTGCCAGCTCTATGACAGTCTTTCAAGACAGCGGTATACTGGACGGGAAGGATGGTTCATGGTATGCTCATGTGAAGGATGATAATCTAAAGTCTAGCTTGACCTCGATACAGGACTTTCCTACAGTGGTGAGATTTTCAGAACTACCGTTACGATATTCTGACATTTCGCTGCCCATGCTCCCCTCCAAGATTCAGCATAACAGTTCTCTTGCTAACCTAGAAGGGACAGTGTACACGCCTGCTGCCTTTAAAGTTGGTGTGGGCTAGGCATCTCTATTGTCCCCTGCAACCACTAAGTTTTGGTACTATAATGTCAAAAGTTTTTCACTAAAGGTTTCTACCCTACATTTAATAATTTGCTATTATTTTCACTATGTTATGTATTTCAACAGTAGAATAAGAGGACTTACAACATGGAAAGTCAGCTAAGAAATTACACCCCATTTTCATATAGAGTTTCTCTTTTTATCACTTCATTGTGAATATAGCTGTACCCATAGAGCTTATTATGATTCTAGAGATGGTTGGCTGTCTTATAAGTGTAAACCAGCCTTAAATGTATATGTATGTATAGTACTTTAATATTATGTTTTTTCCTATTAGCACTGTAAACATATTTAAGTGCTTTTCCTATGTTATACATAACACAAATGTTCTTGCTGTATGGGACCAGGTTTGGCTACAATAACTATTATCTCCCCACTTCTATTTACTGGGACCAATATAGGTTGTTTCTCTGTTAGCTCCTCATCCCAGATGCTTTTTTATTTACTGATCTGCTATATCATAGGCTAACGAACTGTATTCAAAGCAGTTCCCATCTTATTATTGTGACTATTGCTATAACCCCATATAGCCCAGTTAATATATAACTGTAACCTAAGAGGTCTATGAGAGGACATAATATACCATTTGGGCTAAGCTATATGTTACAAACTATTTAAAAGTTATAGGGGCTATATCAAGTGTTATTAAAGGCTAAGCTTAGAAATAAAAACTAAAATGAGTCAATATAACTGATGATCTAACTATTCAACAGTTTTCTTGTGAAACGGAGGGTTAATTTGGTTTACTTGTCGACATATGAGATTGCTCACTTTTTTTTTCTTTTTTTTTTAATGCTAATCTTCTCACTAATGGGATTTTTCTATTAACTAATATGGTTGACCTGTCGCCGGGTAGAGGTCCCGTACCCAGGTGGCAATGTTTAAGCATACAAATAGAATGAAAACAACCTCCCTATAACATAGTTCTAATGCAATCACACTTTTGCCTGGAGCAAACACAGGTTTTTTTATACCTTACTGCTGCTGACTGATTGACTTTCCTGACTGACTCATCTGACTCTGACTGACTGACAGCCTTCGGTGCTCCGCCTCCTTCCCTCTAAGCACCGCACCAGTCACTCTGTGACTGCCCTCCTCACTCCCGGGCTAAAATTTGTGCCCAAAATTAAAAAAAATGGCACCAAAAAAAAATAATTACATTTTGTAAAAAAAAAAATGTCAGAAAAAATATATATTTTTTGTTTTTGTTTTATTAACCGGTGCGGCGGGGCCCCCTTGCCCAAAGGCTGGCCCTGAAGGTGGGGTAGGTATTTTTCCTTACCTTAAAGAAAAACAGTGAACAGATATACGTGCCAGGGATGAACATGATAGTGAATACCTTGGATACTGTCTTTGGAAAAGGAGGCAGTTTTAAAAAATAGTGGAAGCTTCATATTTCATTTCTGCTTCAGATAACTGTGGATGAGTTTCTGCAGAAGTAAAAATGTCACAGAAGAATGTGGTCTGGGGAAGCAGAGCTGACCGCTGGAGTGGCAGGATATGTACTATAGGAGCTCCTTAACTAAATCTAGATCTTAGGGTTTCAAATTAAAGGGACACTGAACCCAATTTTTTTATTTTGTGATTCAGATAGAGCATGCAATTTTAAGCAACTTTCTAATTTACTCCTATTATCAATTTTTATTTTATTTTTAAAACACCGATTTTTATTTATTTCAATTAGATGTACATGGTGGAAGTCGCAGCTTCCATGGGTAGTATACATAATCGGTAACATTTTACATTTAAAGTTTTGCATTAAAGTATCTTAAAAGAGTAATAAACATAAGAAGAAGAGTAGACAATAGGAAAAAAGGGAGGAAAGAAGAAAAAGAGGAGATAAAGAGGAAGATGCCTGGCGACTCGTCTTGATGTAACGCTTAAGACCCTACTATCTTAAAGATCCAATGTGCATTTTACGTATACACCCTAATTTGTAGAGGAAAATGCAAAAGGGGCACACCTAGATTGAGTTATTCTTGTGTTTCCCAAAGAGAGGCTTATTTTACTTCTTGAGGTATTGTTCCCAAAGGGAGGTCATTTCAGCGTAAACGTCCATTTTGGCAAATTTAATATAGTAATATTCCTCCAATTCAAGGAATTCAGATACTCTGTCAATCCAAAGTTTTAAGGAGGGAACCTCTTTGTTTTTCCAATTTCTGGCTAGAAGATATCTCGCACTGTTAGTCATTATGTAGAAGAGTTTGAGTTCATGTTTAAGTTTAATTTTTAGGAGGTTTGCTTAATAGCCAGATTGTAGGGTCTAGAGGGAATTGAGTATTAAGTATTTTTTCTATTTCTCCAATGATGTGTCTCCAATAATTTTGAACTGCATTACACAATCACCACATATGGGCCAAGTTTCCAAATCCATGGCCACATCTCCAGCAGCATTTAGAGTTATTATGGTATAGACGGTTTACTTTAACTGGGGAGAGATACCATCTATGTATTCATTTTAGATTGATCTCTTGCATGGAGAGTGAGATTGATGTTTTCTTGATATTTTGGAAGATCGAGACACTGGTTTGTGGCAGTATTATTATACCCAATTCTGCTTCCCATTTTTCAAGGAAGGAAGGTATGTAGCCGGGAGGGTTATGTGTCAGTATTTGGTATATTGATGAGAGAGTGTGCGATAAAGGGGGAGTTCGGACACAAAGGTGTTCGAAATTGGTCAGGGGTCTGACCATGTTATTGGAGTGTTTATGGGTTGTAACGAAGTGGTGGACACGAGTATATAAGTACCAGTTTTGGAAGATGGTATATCCTTGTCTATTAAGTCTGATTGGGGTAGTATTTTTTCGTTCATTGTTTAGAAATGTAGTGGTATATCTTTATAGAAGGAGTTTGGGGCATCTTTGGGAAATTGTATCCCTAGGGTTAATTGTCCATTGTCTAAAATTGAGGTAAGTGGAGAGGTTCTGGATGAGATAAAGGCAAGCGTCACTATAATATTGTCCCACATTCTGTATGTTTCCGCAATCACTGGTGAGCTGGTTTCTAGTATAAGCTTCGGGTGGTCTAGTCTCCAACATATCCTACCTAGGTGTGGTGTTTTGGACATGGATTGTTCTAATTGAACCCATCATTTGTGTTCTTAGTGTATGCACCAATCGATAATCCTTTGTAGAAATATGGCTTGACGATATTTTGTTAAATTAGGTATGCCTAGTCCCCCCTGAGTTTTTGGGGTTTGCATTATGTTGTTATTTATCCTAGGTGGTCTTCTGCGCCAAACAAAGTCACTAAATGCTTTTTGGATATTAAAAATGTAATTTTTGGGGATTGGGATTGGTAAAGCTTGTAGTATGTACAGGAGCCTGGGAAAACCGTTAATTTTTAGGACGTTTATTTTGCCCATCCAAGAAAGTTTCTTAGAGAGCCATGAAGATACATACCTTATTATTGTATTTTGGATTGGGAGGTAGTTTAGCCTGAAAGTTTGTTCTATAGAGGTGGTTAATTCTATCCCCAGAGCTTTAACTCTTTCCAAGGCAGGGATATCTAGGCTGATATTTAAGACTTCAGATTTAGAAGCATTTATTACAAAGTTGGAGAGGATTTGGAAATCATGAAATTCTTGAATTAGGTTGAGGATTGAGGTATCGGGGTTCGTAATGGAGAACAAAATGTCATCCGCGAATAGGGACATAACGTACTTTTGTGTGCCTACTTGGATACCACTAATTGATGGATTTTGTCTGATTCTAGTTGCCAGCGTTTCTATCAAACATGCAAACAATAATGGAGATAGAAGGCAACCCTGACGTGTACCGTTGACTATGGTAAATGTGTTGGAAAGTGTACCATTAATAAGTAATTTAGCATTGGGATGCGAATATAGGGAAAAAATCCTGACCAGGATTTTTAGACCAAGGCCCATTTTAATTAGAGTGGCTCTGAGGAAGTCCCATTCAACACGGTCAAAGGCCTTCTCTCCGTCTATTGATAGAAAAATTCCAGGGATTTCTCTATCTTGCATATATTGAATTAAATGGAGGGCCCTGACCGTGTTGTCTTTTGCCTCTCTTTTAGGGACGAAGCCCACCTGATCCTGGTGGATTAGGTCTGGAAGAATTAGGTTTAATCTGTTTGCTAGTATTTTTGCGTAAATCTTCACGTCTGAATTTATTAGTGATAAAGGGTGGAAATGCAATGGGTGAGTTAGGGATTTTTTTGGTTTGGGGAGGAGAATAATGTGGGCTTCGAGTGAGCTGGGGGAGAATTGTTTAGATTCATCGATATAATTAAAGAATGTGGTAATTTGGGTGAGTAGGTCCTCTTGGAAAGTCTTGTAATATCGATTACTAAAGCCATCGGGACCTGGTGATTTCCCAGCTGGGAGATCTTTGATAGCTAATTGAATTTCCTCAGCTGATATGGGATCTTCCAACTGCGCTTGTTGGTTAGTAGTGAGGTGGGGTAGTTTAAGTGATGAGAGATATGTATTGATATCGTCTAATTTTCTGTCTCGTGAGTATGTTTTAGGGTCAAGATTGGGGTGAAGGTTGTAGAGGTTTTGGAAGTATGTTCTGAAGGTTTGAGTGATGGCTTTAGTTGATGAGTGGGTCTTGTTGTTGTCGTCTTTAATATGTAGAATATAATTTTTCTGTTGTTTTATTCTTAAGAGTCGTGCTAGGGACTGACCTGCTTTATTGCGCCCTTTGTAATTCAATTGTTGTAAGCGAAGAGCTTGGCGTTTGGGTTTCTTATTTAAATAGGAGGCCAATTTATGTTTTTCAGCTTGGATAGTGGGAATTAATGTATGACTATTAGGGTTTTGTTTGTGTTGGACTTCTAGTTCTTCTATTTCAGTTAATTGGGCTGCTAGGAATGCACGTCTCTGTTTGTTAATCGAGGCTTTGATAGCCATAAGTTCATCACATATGACGCACTTATGAGCTTCCCAAATATTCATCGGGGATACATCTGGTGTGTTATTGTTAGCAAAATAATCCATGATAGATTTGGATATTTGTTGGGTGATAGAGGGGTCAGCTAGGAGTTGTTCGTCCAGTTTCCATATATAATCATGTATGGATTTGGAAGGCCATGTGAGAGTCCCAAGGACAGACGCATGGTCCGACCATGTTATGGGAGTGATGTTAGTGGAGGTGAAAAGTGAGAGGCCTGTTATGTCTGTGAAAATATAATCGATTCTGGAATATTGTTTGTGTGGGTAAGAGAAAAATGTATCATCTTCTCTATCTGGGTGATGGGATCTCCACAAATCTTGTACTGTTAATGTTTTCAAGTATTTAGGTGTACGGGTTATTTGAGATAAAGGAACTGATGTAATGGTGGAGGAACAATCTAGCAGTGGGTCGAGGGGCATATTTAGGTCGCCACATATTATTAGAATACCTTTTTGATGTTCTAGGATGAGGTTGGACACGGTTTTAATAAAGGAAGCTAGTTTAGTGTTAGGGGTATACATGGAGACTAGTGTAACCGGCCAACCATAGAGCAATCCTATTAATATGATATATCTACCTGCCTTGTCCCTAATGGTTTTAATTAGTTTAAAAGGAAAGTTTTTCCGTATCAATATGCCCACACCATGTTTTTTGGATTTGGTTTGGGAGGCATAGTAACAATTACCAAATTTGAGAGTAAATGTAAGTGGTTCTCTTCCTTTTAGGAAATGTGATTCTTGTACAAAAACCAGGTCTGATTTACATCTATTGAAGTCACGTAAGGCCTGAGTTCTTTTGAAGGGATATTTAAGCCTTTTGCATTAATGGATTGGATGCGTAGTGAGTTCAAGAGTGTTTTTCTATTTGAATATGCAGTCATTGGAGTATAATATGAAGTTTATAGGGTGTATTTCAAGAGACCAGGAAAGGTCAATGTCAGCACAGGTGAGAGTAGAATAGAGAGGAGTGGAATGTGAGAAAAACAGCATTAGAAGAGTACAGATAGAATAGAAAGCATAAGAAAACAAGTTTAAACTAAACAGTAACATTCTTATAAAGATTAAGTTATTGAGGGTGCGTTTCTCCCTCCGTGGCATTAATATATGATACATAAATATTAAACATTGTACTATAACGCTATTAACTAAATTAATTTGATTAGTAAGTTGAGTAATTACCCAGTTTAGAAACATGGGGTTAAGGAATAAACTGTGAGGTAACAAAGAAATTAACCCCAATGAAGAGGTGACCCTTTGGGGAACACATATGTGTCTCTTATGAAGTGTAGATGATATTAGACGTGCAGGTAACTCTGCTATGTATGACCACACTCGAATATCAAAGTCCCTGCTTCTCCTTACTTATCCACAAAGGACTTACCCTCTCTTCACGGCCCTTTCTTATATTCCTCTTTTTCTTCTTTATACCTTGAGTGGAGAGCCGTTTGGGAGACCTCTCTCCTGGGCTCTCTGCGGTATGCCATATCCCTGCTTGGAGTACGCTCCCACAAGCATGCAGCCGCAAACACGCTGCACTGGCATCTGTTCCAACACTCAGGGGCTCCGTAAGATGACGTCACACAGACGCGGCCGACTTTTGAGGGAGGAAGGGAAGCAGTGCCCGGCAAGATGATCCTGACAGCAATCTGGGACAGCAGGTAGGACGTGTGATCAGACTACACCTCCTCAGGTAATTAAGCCTCCATGGATTCACCAGCTGCAACTGCTGCAAAAGGAAATAGGCTCATACTTAGAAGAAAACACAAAGTCCGGAGCTGCAGTTAAAAACTTTCTTCACTTTATTAATCCATTAAAAGCGGTACATGTACAGGTACAAGAAAAAATATGCCCTTAGTGTCCAAAGCTTACGCGTTTCGGCTTGAGTGCCGTACTCATAGCTTCCTGACCACCCTCTCACTAATGGGCTATTTAAGAGGTGTAAAAACATTTGATTCACTAGGGTTCCATGCTTTAAAGTTAACTGTTTCATTGCTGTCCAGTTTAGCTGATATGTAGATTAACTACTTAACTCTATATTCCTGCTCCGCTGAACTTGTGGATAGCAATTTACATGTCACACTTAAACAATGATTGCAATATATTGAATTAACATTTAGTAGAGATAACTGCCATGGATGACACCTAAATGAAACAATGACTTATGTACAAATGTCATTTTATAATGCTTCAATAGTCCAAAAAACACTGATAGAGTAATGAGGTGGTAATATATTCACCCCATTATACAAAGGAAAATTTTATATGTTACTTATTATTTTTTAATCGTGAAATAGTTCATTATTTTGCTTCATTTCTCCCAAATGACACAAACTAAGGGCCATTCAAAAATGTGAACCTATGCCTACAACTACCTAATAAAATTCTTCCAAAATGTATTAACTGCGGTATCCCAGAACTATTAGAGTATAGGGATAATATTACCGCAGACAGGTAGATATGTACACTTTTAAACAAGCATTTCGTTTGTTCATTTCTCACAGTGTTATTCCCTACAATGTAACTTAGTCTAGTTAAATTGTATCCTAGAATTCGAGTAAAGTACACAGGTATCCATTGCCAGAGGATTTGTGGTTTCAAATTTAAAATTTAAAATTTAAAATATCTATGAAATGTAAGGACATTTCAATTACAATCCTGACTATATTTTGCTGATAACCATAAACTGGTAATATTGCTCATAGAAATTGGCTATGTGCATAACCTGTGTATCTTACTCTGGACTGTCTCCTACTGATATCACTTATTAATTCCAAAGGTTAATAAGATCGTAAGATGAGTTCAGGCCTTTCGGATGCCTGGTCTGGAGATGGAAAATCCAGAACACCTCTCGCTTTGCCAGTGCCTGATCTCTATCTCCCCCTCTTTTATTGGTATTAACTATTACAATGATAGTCCTTTTAAAACTATCCGCTTGTTTATTATGGACCACATTGAACTGTTGCACCATGGGGGTGGTCAGGACACCGGCTTTAATATCTGCGAGGTGTTCCCTAATACGTGCACGTGTCTCTCTTGTCATCATACCTACGTACTGTAGGTGACAATCTCCACAATCTGCTAAGTAAATGGTGTATTTACTTCTGCAATTCATACACCTACTGTGTCTATATGTTTTATTGGTTACTTCACTTTTGAAACCTTCACCTATTGTGACATGCTCGCATGCCTTACAGGAGTTATTGTTGCATCTGTAGACCCCTTTAAAACGTAACCATGAGCTCTGATCACCCCTTTGAAAGTCTTTAAGCTGCGTGGGTACCAGAATATTGCCCAAGGAAACTCCTTTTCTAAAGGATCATTTGCATCCCTTTTTAACTGTTTCTTCTAAAGCCCCATCTGCTGCCAATAATCTAAAGTTTCTTTGTATAATATTGCAAATTTGATGGTATTGCATACTGTAATCTGTGGTAAAGAAAATTCCTCTATTGGTTTGTTTGTTGGCTTCAGATTTTTCTAGCAATGTACGTCTGTCTACAGTAGCAACCTCCTGTCTTGTCTTTGCAACAACATGATGATTATAGCCCCTACTGAGTAGACGTTCAGTTAATTGGTTAGCATGTGTCTCATACCTAAGAGGATTACTACAGTTCCTCTTAAGTCTTGAGAACTGTCCTTTTGCCACTGACCTAAAAACTTGTTTTGGATGACTGCTCCTGGCATGGAGAAGAGTGTTGCCTGTTATCAGTTTTCTATAAACCTCTGTTTCAATTCCTACCTTGGGAATACCAATCAAGGTTAGGTCCAAAAAATTGATTCTGGTCTTATTGAGTTCAAAAGTGAACTCTAGATCCATATCATTTGTGTTTAACCAGACAACAAATTCCATCGCCAAATCTTCAGTGCCCCTCCACACCAGGAGCAGATCGTCTATGTAACGTTTATAAAAACGTATAGACTGTCTGAAGGGGTTTTCACCTCCATAGATGCGGGACAGCTCCCACCACCCCATGTATAGGTTGGCGAAAGAGGGCGCAAATTTTGCGCCCATAGCTGTCCCGCATCTCTGGAGGTAAAAAGCCCCCTCGAAAGTAAAATAGTTATGTGTCAAAAGGAACTATAGTATCTTCAAAACATATTGTGCGTACTCATCCGTATAGCCAGTTCTTTGTAGAAAAAATTTGATAGCCTCCAGACCTTTGTTGTGGGGTATTGAAGTGTAGAGTGCTTTGACATCAATCATTAGCCACATATCAGATTCTTCCCAGTCAAGATCTTTCATAAGATTTAAGACATGGGTGGTATCCTGGAGAAAACTGCTTAGTCCACTCACCAATGGCTGTAATATACCATCCAGCCATTGGGAGGTTCTCTCTAATAATGACCCAATGCCACTTACAATGGGTCTACCTGTGACCTCCTCCAGGGACTTATGGACTTTGGGTAACTGATTAAAGATGTGAATCACTGGATTGTCCACCAAGAGAAAGTCACAGGTAGACTCATCTAGGATCCCCAAATTTTTGCCATCATCCAACATTTGAGCCAATTCTCTTTTAAATCTGATAGTGGGATCCCCGCCTAATTTTAGATAAAATTTCTCATTCTCCAATTGTCTATCTGCTTCTGCAATAAACTGAGTTCTAGACATCACCACAATGGAACCGCCCTTGTCGGCATTTCTAATTACCAAGTCAGTATTTTTTTGTAATTTCCTCAAGGCCTTCCTTTCCTTGGCATTCAAATTATGTAAACCAACTTGATTGGTCTGGTGTAGCGATGTCAGATCTCTTTCTACCCTTGCTTGAAAGGTTTCCAAAGTGTTGCCCCTACATTGAATGGGGTAAAACTTGGAATCACTTTTAAATCTCGGTGCATTAATAGATGTTAAATTCTCCTCCACCATTCCTTCCTGCCATTAGTCTTCCATTGTGGCAATGTCACATGCCTCAGTGAAAGACAATGGATTCCCTATGGCTGTCTCTCTAACATGGTTACCCATGCTGGAGTGTTCAATTTCCTCAATTGTTTTGTTATAAAATAATTTTTTCAAAGTTAGACCCCTGATAAGTTTATTTACATCAATTAGTGTGTTAAATAGATTAAAACTTTGTGAGGGGACAAAACCCAAGCCCAGATTTAACACTTTCAATTCAATTTCAGTAAGGGTATAATTTGACAGGTTTATAACATTATTTTCTATTGGTACTTGTTTCTGAATCTCCCTCTTCGAGTTGGATATCTGTTCTGACCTCCATGGCCCTCTGAACCTCCTCTCCCTCGACCCCCTCCTTCTGGTTTGGTCTTGGGGAGGGAAAAAACCTGTTCAAGATCTACCTTATCCTCCTGATTCATACTGGGCATGTCTCTATGTCTTTCTTGTGCATTGTCAGGTATATATTTAGATCCTCCTATTTTTTGTTGTTGTTTTTTAAGAATAGGCTGGATTTCCTTCGATTTAATCTTTGGTTTTACCACTAGATCTCCCTCTATGTTCTGTGCAGATGGGAAGGAATTACCAACTGAATCCTCCCCACCTGAAGCAGAACTCTCATCATATGACTCCGCCTCACTTTCAGAAAAAGTAACCTTCTTATTTCCAGAGTCATTTTCCAAAGATTCTATGTTTGAAACACTCCTATTTTTATTACTTTTGTTACTGTTATTACCTCTACCTCTGCCCCTTCCTCTACCTCTTGTCCTATTGTAGGCATGTCAGCCTTCAGATCTATCCTTTCTGTTCCAAACAAAAATCCGGTTTCAAAAGTGAAGTAACCAATAAAACATATAGACACAGTAGGTGTATGAATTGCAGAAGTAAATACACCATTTACTTAGCAGGTTGTGGAGATTGTCACCTACAGTACGTAGGTATGATGACAAGATAGACATGTGCACGTATTAGGGAACACCTTGCAGATATTAAAGCCGGTGTCCTGACCACCCCCATGGTGCAACACTTCAATGTGGTCCATAGTAAACAAGCGGATAGTTTTAAATGGACTATCATTGAAATAGTTAATACCAATAAAAGAGGGGGAGATAGAGATCAGGCACTGGCAAAGCGAGAGGTGTTCTGGATTTTCCATCTCCAGACCAGGCATCCGAAAGGCCTGAACTCATCTTACGCTTACGATCTTATTAACTTTTGGAATTAATAAGTGATATTAGTAGGAGACAGTCCAGAGTAAGAAGATTTGGCAATGGAATTTGTTGTCTGGTTAAACACAAATGATATGGGTCACTTTTGAACTCAATAAGACCAGAATCAAGTTTTTTGGACCTAACTTTGATTGGTATTCCCAAGGTAGGAATTGAAACAGAGGTTTATAGAAAACCGATAACAGGCAACACTCTTCTCCATGCCAGGAGCAGTCATCCAAAACAAGTTTTTAGGTCAGTGGCAAAAGGACAGTTCTCAAGACTTAAGAGGAACTGTAGTAATCCTCTTAGGTATGAGACACAGGCTAACCAATTAACTGAACGTCTACTCAGTAGGGGCTATAATCATCATGTTGTTGCAAAGACAAGACAGGAGGTTGCTACTGTAGACAGACGTACATTGCTAAAAAAATCTGAAGCCAACAAACAAACCAATAGAGGAATTTTCTTTACCACAGATTACAGTATGCAATACCATCAAATATGCAATATTATACAAAGAAACTTTAGATTATTGGCAGCAGATGGGGCTTTAGAAGAAACAGTTAAAAAGGGATGCAAATGTTCCTTTAGAAAAGGAGTTTCCTTGGGCAATATTCTGGCACCCACGCAGCTTAAAGACTTTCAAAGGGGTGATCAGAGCTCATGGTTACGTTTTAAAGGGGTCTACAGATGCAACAATAACTCCTGTAAGGCATGCGAGCATGTCACAATAGGTGAAGGTTTCAAAAGTGAAGTAACCAATAAAACATATAGACACAGTAGGTGTATGAATTGCAGAAGTAAATACACCATTTACTTAGCAGGTTGTGGAGATTGTCACCTACAGTACATAGGTATGACGACAAGAGAGACACGTGCACGTATTAGGGAACACCTCGCAGATATTAAAGCCGGTGTCCTGACCACCCCCATGGTGCAACACTTCAATGTGGTCCATAATAAACAAGCGGATAGTTTTAAATGGACTATCATTGAAATAGTGAATACCAATAAAAGAGGGGGAGATAGAGATCAGGCACTGGCAAAGCGAGAGGTGTTCTGGATTTTCCATCTCCAGACCAGGCATCCGAAAGGCCTGAACTCATCTTACGATCTTATTAACTTTTGGAATTAATAAGTGATATCAGTAGGAGACAGTCCAGAGTAAGATACACAGGTTATGCACATAGCCAATTTCTATGAGCAATATTACCAGTTTATGGTTATCAGCAAAATATAGTCAGGATTGTAATTGAAATGTCCGTACATTTCATAGATATTTTAAATTTTAAGTGTGACATGTAAATTGCTATCCACAAGTTTAGCGGAGCAGGAATATAGAGTTAAGTAGTTAATCTACATATCAGCTAAACTGGACAGCAATGAAACAGTTAACTTTAAAGCATGGAACCCTAGCGAATCAAATGTTTTTACACCTCTTAAATAGCCCATTAGTGAGAGGGTGGTCAGGAAGCTATGAGTACGGCACTCAAGCCGAAATGCGTAAGCTTTGGACACTAAGGGCATGTTTTTTCTTGTACCTGTACATGTACCGCTTTTAATGGATTAATAAAGTGAAGAAAGTTTTTAACTGCAGCTCCGGACTTTGTGTTTTCTTCTAAATAAACTGTGAGGCCCTGCTAATATCATAAACTTAGGTAGCAGAGGCAATTGTTTCAGATATCCAACAATCAGCTTTTACAAAGAACTGATAACAAAAAATAAAGTTACAATTGTACTTAACAGGTATTCTTGGAATAGAACTAAACATATAGTTACTCTTACATTTAAGGGTATCAAAAATATTGAGGATTCTTCCTCAATCTGTTTAACTGAGGATTATTTGCATATTAAAGAAACTACAAGAGTTGTCTAAAAGTCAGACATACGACCTGGTTTTTTTTGTGGCACAGTCTCTTGAGTTGATAAAGTCTATTGGTAGGGCTGATGGAAGTTCATTTGGGGGCAGAGTCCTTCTTGTGTTTTCTCGACACTCTAGACCATATAGGTCTATGAGGTTTAGGAGGGCGATTGTGAGCACTGTCTTCTTTTGCGGGCTCCTGTGACTGAGGTGCTGGGAAAGTGATGTTAAGGCTTTTAGATAGGGAGTCTAGGACCTCTAATTCCCTGTATATTAAAGATTTGCCGTCCTTGTGCACCAAAAGGCTGAAAGGGAAGCCTGAGCGATATTTTATCTTGTGCTCCTGTAGGGTGGATGTGATGAAGTGTAAAGATCGTCGTTTTTCAATAGTAGCAGGGCAGATATCTTGGTAAACTTGGAGCTTTTGGCCCTGGAATGAGATTAACTGTTGACTTCATGCCTGTTTCCAAATGGCTTCTTTTACTCGGAAGTGGTAAACTTCATGATCACATCCCTGGGCGGACTGGACCCAGTGGGTTTTGGTCTAAGGGCTCTGTGCGCCCTTTCCAGTGAAGTTTCAGATAGCTCCAGGGAAGGATCCAGGTATTTGAAAAATTGTAGTAAGTAAGTGGTTAAAGTGTCCTGGGTGATGTCTTTGGGTATTCCTCGAATTTGCAGGTTACTGCGGCGACTGCGGTTGTCTAAGTCTTCGACCTTTAATTGTAGGGATTGTATGATTGAGTCTTGGCAGTTTAGGTGTTGTATGGTTTCACTGACTTGTGATTCAAGATGTTCCTGACCCTCTTCCAAGTATTCAAGTTTAGAGTTCATGTCGGACATGTCTTTTCTCAGTGAGGATATTTCGTTTTTAATAAACATTTTCAAGTCTGCTATGTCGCTTTTGGAAGGGAGAGAGGCAATGGTATTTTGGATCTGAGATAGTTGGTCTAGAGGTTGAGGAGCCATGGTCGCAGCTGGGGAAGACTCCATTTTGTGTAATTGAGCAGTTAGGTCTGACTTAGTAGGGAGGGTTGTGGTTATAGGCTTGAAAAAAGAGCTCACTGGGTTAGGTTTTGTGTCTGTTGGTTTTTTATTTGATCTGGACGATCTCCTTGTTGCCATGAACAAAAAGGTTAGAGAGTCAAGAAACCAACTTTAGTTATAGTCCCCTGCAAGGCTTGTATCAGTGGGAAAAGGCTGGCGTTTGTGTTATATCTGGGGAATTGTAAGCCTTGTTGTAGCTGTACTTCTGTGCATGAAGTGATAAATGCCCCTTATTTGGCCTCAACAGCAGCTAATTCTCTGTCCATGAAGCTGAATCATTTGTAGTGTGAGACAATTCCTAAGTATAACTTTAAAAAAAAAAAAAAAACTTTTCTCTTTCCTTTCTTTCCTCTTTTCTTTTGGGGGTATGCTAATTTGTGTGGTGAAAGACCCCTTTCTTATAGCTTAGTTCACTTGAAAAAGGACAGTGGAGAGGCAAGATTCATTTGGCCCCTGCAAAGATTATGTTCCGCTCTCATCGGGAGATCAGCATGGCCATGTGTAATGCGGAAGGCGTTAGACACATTGCGTGGCGTCATTAAAGTAAAAGTAAAAATAATTTTCTGAGGTCCACACACTCCCTCTTATCTTGCCGTGTTTATGTGCCAGTGGTCATCTAGGGCTAGTGAGGTGTGTATTGATTGAGTTTTCTTAGGACTTACGTCTAAGTTAACGTATCGGCTCAATCCAGCAGTATGGCGCTCATCAGTATCTCGGGTCCTTCAGTCTTGAGGGTTTTAGCCGACCTGCCGGGTGAATCTATTCACACTGAGGAGTTGCCGGTGTTCCGATATTGGGCTTCACTATTTTTGCGGGCAAAATTTTAACGCAATAGTACGTTAGGTGCCATTTAGGGAAGAATGGCTATGGAGCTTTTTACAGAGCAGCCATGTTCCTGCACGGCTACGCCCCGCCTCCACTCCTATTATCAATTTTTCTTCGTTCTCTTGCTATCTTAATTTGCATCTAAGTTATTTCTTTGTTCAGAACCCTGGACAGCATTTATTTATTGGTCGGTTAAATTAATCCACCTGTTAGCAAGAACAACCAAGGTTGTTCACCAAGAATGGGCCGGCATCTAAACTTACATTCTTGCTTTTCTAATAAAGATACCAAGAGAATGAAAATAATTTGATAATAGGAGTAAATTAGAAAGTTGCTTAAAATTGCATGCTCTATCTGAATCATGAAAGAAAAAAATTTGGGTTCAGTGTCCCTTTAACTCTTGAAATACTATAGAGATCCAACCATCAATCATATACACCAGATATAAATTTTCTATGAGAAAGGATCATCTGTACTCAGGGCTGAGGCTGCCGCACACCAAAATTATGGTGTTGCTGAGTTGCTATCAATGGGTTTGCCATTTTGTTTTGAATTATTGTAGCTGATGAGTGTCCTCTACTGGATATGGCAAGTAAACGCCTGTTATGTAAGAATGATAACTTTACTGTTTGGGGACTAGACATGTGCGATTCGGAAATTCGGCAAATTCGGCAAATTCGGAGATTCGGATCGAACAGAATTTCCGAATTAAAATAATGCCGAATCTACCGAATAAATCCGAATTACTTCGGATTTATTCGGATTTATTCGGATTTATTCAGTAGATTCAGATGGCCATGGATTACACTAGTATTGTACAGTATATTAGGTTATATCACTCTGCTATGGGTTACACCTAATATACAGTACATAATACTAGTCTAATCCCACCTAACACTTACCGAAATTCCGAATTTCCAAACCGAACCGAATCCAGACGAATTTATTCGAATCCAAAACAAATCCGAACCGAATTAATTCGAATCCGAATGAATCCAAAACAAATCCGAACCAAATTGATTCAAATTTTTCCGAATTCGAATAGCTCCGAACCGAAATTCGAAAAAATCTGAATCGATCCGAACCAAATTTTTTTGCCATGCACATGTCTATTGGGGACATTAAAGGAATATGAAACCTAACTATTTTCTTTTGTAATTTAGACGGATAATACATGATTAAAAAACTCTCCAATTTACTTTTATTTTAAAATTTGTTTTGTTCCCATGGTATTCTTTGTTCTAGAGATACCTAGGTAGGTGTCTGGAGAACTACATTGCAAGAAATAGTGCTACAATCTAGTGCTTTTTCAAATGTATAACATTCTTGAAAAACTGATTTTCAACAAAAGATAGCTAGAGAACAAAGATTTCTTAATAGAAATTGCATGTTCTGTCTGAATCATAAAATAAACATTTTGGGCCTGATTACAAGTGGAGCGGTATTTTGTGTTTTCGCTATAGCAAAAACTCTGCTAAAATCAAGATTATCACGTGCCCGTTCACGTATTCCCCCATAGAAGTCAATAGACTACAAAAAATTGAAAAAACTCCCCACTCTCGCACCATCACATATTCTCATAAGCGCTAACCCGACATGAAATTATGAATATTTAATTTTCCATGCGTCTATATATGTATTTACGTGTTTATATGTGTATCTATGTCTGTAAAAACATATATACACATATAAATACATTAATACATATGTACACATATATAGACATATATATATATATATCAATATATAAAGAACGACACAAAACAAGCGGCATAAGTGATAGGATACGTTGAACATATATATTCAAATAGTAAATTTGACTGGTGCAGACCCTTAAGCATGAAATGAATATTTATAAAAATGCTCACCCTTTAGATATAGTGAGCTAGAATGCCTTAAGTACTAAGGACTTCAAAATAGACAGGGAGTTCAGCACATCTTTAGTTTAAGTCCAAATTTTTTATTAACCATGTCATAGTTGACAATACAAAACATATGTATGTCTCAGAGGCAGGATGCCACACATCCCCAGATGCACAATATATATGTACTCAACAGTACAGTCATAAAACAAGAACATACAATTAAAATCAGGCAGGAATAAGGACTGCATATGTCTCTAAGTACAGGGGTTAACAGCACCACAGCTGGAACCATGCTCCACACAAGGATAATGCCTGGGGGCGGGTATAAAGACAGGATCTATTTTAACCCCTAGGACATATCAGTATATACACGCATAAAAATGAGAATAAAATATAGGAGAGAAACCAGCAACACCCAACTTCAACCAGCCCTAACTGAAAGCAGAAGGGAAGTAGCTGGCGAGGATATTATCACCGGGATCTATGCTGTAACAATCTTATAAGAATGCAAAACATTGTATCTAGTTCGCAATGATAAACAACATAACAATGATATACTGATACAAAGTATAGTGCAGCAGAAAAGGGCTAAGTAGGGCCCATGCAGTTCATATATAATAGATCCTGAACATGGAAGTCAGTTGCGGTGTTTGACATACATATATATCTGTTTCTGCCATGCACATCAACCCTTTAATAAGGGAAGGGTGTAAGAAAGCCAAGTAATGCTCAGGACTGGCAGTTGATAATGATCCTCCAAAGGGTTCGGCAACAGCTGTTACGTATAGGTGAAGTACTTATCTACTAGGTTGCAAACAAGGAACCGCTTCCTGTGAGACTCACCACCGCTTTCATTGCATGTCACAGAAAGCTATTCCACCTCCATACAGGAACCGCAGCCATGACGTCACCACATGGGAGTCTCACTAGTCGAGAAATCCAAGGAAAGTTCAGGTCTGCTCAAAGCTGCACCATAATCAGCGTGTATCCAAGACAATTCCTGCACAACATAAGACACAGCCTATGCGCGTTTCACCCCCCACTCTCACATAACTCATAGTGCGTCATCCTGGCTATCAATTAATCACTCCTACTCCCTTTTATTCAGTTACGGGAGATATAGTCCACGCCAATATTGCAGGTGAAAGTTTCCATAGCTACGTTTCAACATGTTTTTAAAAAAAAGAAGAAAACAAAACAATTTTTATGTTAAGTATTTACAAAACTCTACAATTGAATATATAAGAGAGGCTGAATTAGCTTACATTTGTCATATAACGTAACAATTAAGATGACCTTAAACAAAAGAAAGTAACAGAACATTAGGTAATTCCTACACTTAGATATTTAGATTTCACAAATGGAATTAAGTTATTTGAATATTTTGGAAAAATTCTTCCTACTCAAACACATCTGTCCAATACTAAGGATATCGGACCAATTTGTACCAAAAGGTCTATATAATCACAACATATCTTTATTTTTATTCCTTTAAGTTCTGGGAGAGTAGGATAAAGGAGGAATCCCTAGACAGATCTAAATCAAAATGCTGGATATAAAAATGGTATTATACAATAATATACTTTGATTCATTTGTGTTAAGTTAGTCCATAGGAGACCAAGAAAACATCAATGCTTATAGTCTTAATCTCCTAAAAAAACCCACACAAATTCTAGTTTTTCATTAAGGCCATCTGGTATCAAAGTTTTTAGCCTATAGATCCAGGCACATTCTTTTCTTAGAAGGCATTTATCGTTATTGCCCCCTCTTCCATTAACAATACCTTTGTCAATACCGGTAAACTTAGTGAATCTGGTTTCGCTGCATGAACCTCATGAAAGTGTCTTGCTATACTGATTTTTGGAATGTCGGCCAAAATGCTATCTCTGTGCTCTCTTACCCTGTCTTTGAACATTCTCTTGGTTTTCCCAATGTAGAAGCAAGGACAAGAACAGGAGAGAATATACACTACAACAATGGTATTGCAGTTAAAAAAATGTTGAATTTAGTCAGTGGAGAAAGTTTTAGATCTATTCATAAAGTTCCAAAAAACACATTTTCCACATGGATAGCTTCCATAAGTATTGGAGCCTCCTAGCCATGTGTGTCTACTTAATTTCAAGGAATACAGGCTAAGTAACGGTTGAGGGCCTACCTCTCTTGCTACATTTTCATCGGCCAACACGTAATGCCAATTTTTATTCAGTATCCCTCTAACTCTCCCCATTGACTGTTGAACTGTGTCAGAAATCTTGTTTTACCTGCAATTTTGTTTTTCTGAAAGTAAGGATAGAATCCCTCTCTACATGTTTTGCCTTGCTTCTTGCAGTTTTAATAGTCGTTTTTTGAAAATACTCTAGTCTCAAATATCCTCTGCATTTCATCTGCTTGTTTCTCAAATCAACTCCTGGAGGTGCAGTTCCTCCTTAGTATGAGGAATTGCCCAGTGGGGATGCCTCTAATAAGATGTTGAAGATGGTGACTGCTAGTATGCAAGATGCTATTTGTTGCAGTCTGCTTCCTATAATTTTTAGTTAAGATATTTTCACCTCTTTTGATAATTTTAATATCAAGAAAAGAGATCTCATTGGCATTATAGTCAAGGGAAAGAAAGATTCCACAGAATGAGTATGTTGTCTACATAGCGAAGCCAAAGTTAAACATATTGGTCTACATAGTGACTGAGATTTCCAAAGATCTTATTCAATTCCCATGCCCCTAGATGCAGACATGCATAAGTGGGAGCACAGGTGGCCCCCATGACTGTGCCACGTATTTGACGGTACATTTTCCCATCAACTGCAAAAATTTTGTTTTCCAAGATGAACTGTAGCAACCTCATTACAAACTCTTTGTGCTTTTGAAAATGTAACCCTCTGCTATCAAGAAAATTTCTACAGGCCTTCATTACCACCTCATGGGGAATTGAGTAGTATAAGCTTTCTACGTCCAAGGACAACAAATTGGTGTCTCGGTTAACCAAAACACTGTCTAGTTTTCTAAGTAGGTCTGGGGGATCTAGGACATAGGAGAGAAGTGTGTTCAGAAATGGTCTTAGACAAAAATCCACATATGTTCCAATCTTTTCTGTTACACTACCTATCACTGATATTATGGGGCATCCAGGAGGATTTTTAAGATTCTTATGTAGCTTCAGTATACAGTAAAAGATTGGAACAAGAGGATATTCGAGATACAGATATTTAAATTCCATGGGTGCTATGATGCCCTCTCGTTTGGCCTCATTTAAAATCTTGAATAAGTAATTTTGTACCTTGGTAATAGGATTACCTGCCACCTTTTCATATTGTGATCGATCTAATAGCTGTCGTTTAATCTCCACTAGATATTTATTTTCATCAAGTAGCACCAAACTGCCGCCCTTTTTGCTGCCTTTATTACCAAGTTATTTGCTGATGTTAACTCTTTGAGGGCCCTATGTTCTTCTCTAGTAAGGTTACCATTCACAATCCCTGTAAAGCTCATGTTTTCGATGTCCCTTTCAACTGCTTTGACGAAAAAAGTTTACAGCAGGTACTAAACTCAGTGATGGCATATACGTTGATTTGGCTCTGAAATTTGTGGTGAAAGTGTATTTTTCATTTTCAACAGGGGTCTCTATATCGGTAGTTTCTAAATTCTCTGATTCATATATATTGGAATCCCCTTCTATGACGAGGGATTCAAGTGTATTCACAGTATCCCTGTCTTCGTTATTCAATTTCACTAAGGCCCTTTCCTGTCTTGGTTTGATTACTTGTGATAAAACAATTTTCCTATCAAAACAGTGCAGGTTCTTCGTGAGATTAAATTTATCT
Organism: Bombina bombina; assembly: GCF_027579735.1. Taxonomy (NCBI): domain Eukaryota; kingdom Metazoa; phylum Chordata; class Amphibia; order Anura; family Bombinatoridae; genus Bombina; species Bombina bombina. The sequence continues at coordinate 573,594,154 of NC_069503.1, read as the reverse complement.
AAACCATATTTGGGACAAAATGACAATGCTTTTTTTAACAGGGAGATATGTGAAAGAGAGAGATTTAAAGGGGAGAGGTTAACAACTTGTAATTCATTGGAGGTCGGTATCAAAAGGCCCTCCTCCTTCCTCTCCTCATTTGTCTCCCCCTTTGCATTTTCTCATGATTGTACTGGTTCCTCTCTGTATGGGTTGACCTCGAGGGGTACCTCCTCTCTCTTCCATCTATACCTCCCCTTTCTCTTTCTCTTCCACCCCCCCTCTCCTGTTCTTAAAGATTCCAAATAGCCTAAATCGTTTTTTTACACTTAAGTCACTGGTCGTTAAAGATGTGTGAGGCTATAACAGTGCAGGTCTTGCGCTATTAGACACTCCCTCCATCTGGAAAGCTGGCCAAAATAGCGTGGTCGGTCACCGACCACACTACTGAATGTGACATCCCCATAGAAAGACCAGAGACATACCCTGTACAACACATTTAACGCTGACAGCATATTTAACATTGTACAAGCAGTTCTGGTGAACTGCTTGTGCAATGCCGCCCCCTGCAGATTTGCGGCCAATTGGCTGCTAGAAGGGGTTGTCAGTGAACCCGATCGTATATACCAGTTAAGGAGCAGCGGTCCTTCATAACTGCTGTTTCCAGTGAGCCTTCATGCTCGTTCATTCGGCCCTTGATAAATCGGTCCCTTAAGACTCTTTTTGACTTCAGAAAAAATATATATTTAAAAATATATTTAACAAGACAAAGAGAAGGCAAAAAAAAATAAAATACAAAACGTGCTATATATATTAATTTAGACTAGTTATAAACTTACCCTAAAAACAATACATAATAAGTTAATTGGGAAAAAGATTAACTATAACAAGAAAGATAGACTTTTTTAATAAAAGACAACAAAGGAAAATGTTTTTTAATAAAGTATGTTATGCTCAATACGAATGAGATGAGAAAAATGGATTTGCAAATCTAGGGCAGTTGCTCAGTCAATAAAAAAATCCTCTTTAGCTCATATTTGGCTCTCTCCACAGTATACCGGCTAATCAGTGTTTCTCTTCAAGAATTAGTAAACAATAACATGCTTCTTTCTAGCCTCAAACCAAAATATACGGCAAACATGACCATGAATGATAGTTTATCAGACATGGATCTGAAGCAATATTTGATGTTATATTACTCATTAACATATTGTGTTTAGGTCACTAATATAAAACATTCTCTGTGCTTGTTACAAATCAGTTGTTTCCAAAATGGGTCGTGTGTTGCTGTTTTTTGCTTTTCTTTTATGTCTTTCAACTTTTGTGAGTGCTGACTTCTTGATAGAAGCCATAAGAAACATCCAGGTTGGTCATAATATGTATATATATTTTTTATCATTGGAGATGATCTCAGTTTTTTTAATGTTTTTTTGCAAAATAAATTATGTAAATATAGTCAGCATACTGATGAAACCCCCCCCAGAAAACATGTAAAAAATGTCACTGTATTTGTTTACCTGTTGTTTATCTGTTAAATTAAAATATATCTATTTAAAATACCAACCACCAGATAAAAGACAATTAAATGTCAGGTGTACATGCTTATTAATTAATACACAGCTGAAACACATACAGTATATGTTGAAAATCTATGTTTACAGTGTGTTGGGATGGTTATAGGTGATGTGCAATTAACTTATGTTACAAAACCATAGAAAGATGTGTATAACTTTTTTTTTTTTTAATAAATAGAACAGGGGTATAGTGTACATGTGCTGTGTTATGTTTATGCTGCTTTTATTATTGTTTAGAATGTAATGATTATAACTTATATACCTAAATCATTATGGTTTTTAAACCCACATATCACTTTTAAGTAAGCCATAGTAACTGTGGCTTTATGGGTATAGGAGTAGGGTTGCCACCTCGGTCATGTTTTCCTGGACACTTATAAGTTACATATGCTGCAGGGTATACAGGGAGGAACATGAATAGTGCTGTCCAGCATCACTTTTCGTGTGCTATCCATGGGTGCAATTCATGTTCCCCTCTGCACACCCTGCAGCATGTGTAACTCATAAGTGTCCAGGAAAACATGGCCGAGGTGGCAACCCTATATAGGAGGCACGTGTGTTGAATCGGTAATATATATTGATAATAGTGTAAAACTACTTATTATAGATTAGGCAAATCTTAATGTATTGAGCATAAAGCATTTTATGGTTTGGCTACAAATAAAGAATTGTACAGGAATTTAATTTCTCCCAGAAGAAAGTGTTTGCAACTTTTAGGATCTACAATAACAGAATTCAGACAGATCTCACATTGTACATTGTCAAAGTGCACAATGACAAGATTTACCCATTGAAAATATGTACCTTTTTCTGTCTTTCCAAATGTTAACTTCTTAATGTACAGAATGGGATTAACTGGGCAGTAGAACATTTGTTGAAACAGAAACATTTAAAAAAAACAAACCAAAAAAAAACCTCTTTCAAACAGTCTACTCTTCTATAGGGATGGGCGAATGTTTCGCAACATTTGAAAAACAGCACAAATTTTAACACATTCGTTCGTTCGAATAGAATTTTGAATGTTTACATAACATTCTAACATTCGATTTTCGAATGTTCGGTTTCGAATTTTACGATTACATTCGAAAATATTATTTTTGAAAAATTCGAATTTAGATTGTAATAGTATTTCTAATGCTTTTTCTTTAAATGTAATATTCGAATTAGGCAATATTCAAATTCGAAAAATTTGAATTTAGATTGTAATAGTATTTCTAATGCTTTATATTTAAATGTAATATTCGAATTATGCAATACGTGTATTCGAATTCGAAAAATTCGAATTTAGATTGCAATAGTATTTCTAATGCTTTTTCTTTAAATGTAATATTCAAATTATGCAATATTCGAATTCGAAAAATTCGAATTTAGATTGTAATAGTATTTCTAATGCTTTTTCTTTAAATGTAATATTCGAATTATGCAATACGTGTTTTCGAATTCGAAAAATTCGAATTTAGATTGTAATATTATTTCTAATGCTTTTTCTTTAAATGTAATATTCGAATTATGCAATATTCGAATTAAAAAAATTCGAATTTATATTCAAATTCAAATTTATATGTTTCTAATAGTATTCCTAATGCTTTCTTTAAATGTAATATTCGAATTATGCAATATTCTATATGGAAAATTCAAAATGATATATTTGTATCTATTATGTATCAATTTACTAGATTCCTGCCCTACCACATGAACTATTGAACTTCTGAATAGTATTTGTTAAATAGAATGTTAAATTCGAAATTTCGAATGTGGACATTCGATATAATTATAAACATTCGAATTCTAAAGTGACATTCGAAAACTGTAAATAACATTCGATTTTCGAATTTTTAAGAATATTCGTTCTTATCGACATTCGGATTTAGAATTCGAATTTCGCTAATAACATTCGTTCTACATTCGAAATTCGAAAATTTACACATTCGCCCATCCCTACTCTTCTATGTGATGTGATATGTTTTTTTTTTAAAGGAATACCATGGATTTCACAACCTTGCAAGATTTAAGTTATTGTCAAAAGATCTCAACATGAGATATTGTATTTTCAAAATGGCGTCTTTTAAAAACAAAAATGTTTAATTCTAGTTTTTGAAAACCCTATACAAGGGATCTTGAATATCAACAAACACACTACAAATATAAAAAAATAAGATTCTTTTCATAACGACATAATTAAAGAGACTAATCGCTTTTTACAAAACTAATGTACTATAACTTAATATCTGCATTTGTGTATGTTAAGTTATATGTTAACTAACTACAGGCATTGTAAGAACAGATTTAAAAAACATGTTTTTAACAGCCAGTTATGGCATTGATGGCTCTCTTAAAGGGACACTGAACCCAAATATTATCTTTCATGATTCAGATAGAGCATGAAATTTTAAGCAAGTTTCTTATTTACTCCTATTATCAATTTTTCTTCGTTCTCTTGCTATCTTTATTTGAAAAAGAAGGCATCAGCTTTTTTTTTGGTTCAGTCATATGGACAGCACTTTTTTATTGGTGGATGAATTTATCCACCAATCAGAAAGGACAACCCAGGTTGTTCACCAAAAATGGGCCGGCATCTAAACTTACATTCTTGCATTTCAAATAAAGATACCAAGATAATGAAGAAAATTTGATAATAGGAGTAAATTAGAAAGTTGCTTAAAATTCCATGCTCTATCTGAATCACAAAAGAAAAAATTTGGGTTCAGTGTCCCTTTAACTGTTTTGCCCAAAAATAGTATTCCATCCTAAAACTCTTAAATGTTCAAAAAAGACCAGTTTGACCGTATAGTAAATCCTGTAGGCTGTGGAGTTTTTAGCCTATAGATCCAGGCACATTCTTTTCTTAGAAGGCATTTATCGTTATTGCCCCCTCTTCCATTAACAATACCTTTATCAATACCGGTAAACTTAGTGAATCTGGTTTCGCTGCATGAACCTCATGAAAGTGTCTTGCTACACTGATTTTTGGAATGTCGACCAAAATGCTATCTTTGTGCTCTCTTACCCTGTCTTTGAACATTCTCTTGGTTTTCCCAATGTAGAAGCAAGGACAAGATCAAGAAAAGAGATCTCATTGGCATTTTAGTCAAGGGAAAGAAATATATTTAAAATATTTTCATTCAGCTTAGTTACAAATTCTTTCAGAACCTTCACTGGGCCATTCCACAGAATGTGTATGTTGTCTACATAGTGTAGCCAAAGTTAAACATATTGGTCTGCATAGTGACCGAGATTTCCAAAGATCTTATTCAATTCCCATGCCCCTAGATGCAGACATGCATAAGTGGGAGCACAGGTGGCCCCCATGACAGTGCCACGTATTTGACGGTACATTTTCCCATCAGTTGCAAAAATGTTGTTTTCCAAGATGAACTGTAGCAACCTCATTGCAAACTCTTTGTGCTTTTGAAAATGTAACCCTCTGCTATCAAGAAAATTTCTACAGGCCTTCATTCCCACCTCATGGGGAATTGAGTAGTATAAGCTTTCTACGTCCAAGGACAACAAATTGGTGTCTCGGTTAACCGAAACACCGTCTAGTTTTCTAAGTAGGTCTGGGGGATCTAGGACATAGGAGAGAAGTGTGTTCAGAAATGGTCTTAGACAAAAATCCACATATGTTCCAATCTTTTCTGTTACACTACCTATCACTGATATTATGGGGCATCCAGGAGGATTTTTAAGATTCTTATGTAGCTTCAGTATACAGTAAAAGATTGGAACAACAGGATATTCGGTATACAGATATTTAAATTCCATGGGTGCTATGATGCCCTCTCGTTTGGCCTCATTTAAAATCTTGAATAAGTAATTTTGTACCTTGGTAATAGGGTTACCTTCCACCTTTTCATATTGTGATCGATCTAATAGCTGTCGTTTAATCTCCACTAGATATTTATTTTCATCAAGTAGCACCAAACTGCCGCCCTTTTTGGCTGGCTTTATTACCAAGTTATTTGCTGATGTTAACTCTTTGAGGGCCCTACGTTCTTCTCTAGTAAGGTTACCATTCACAATCCCTGTGAAGCTCATGTTTTCGATGTCCCTTTCAACTGCTTTGACGAAAAAAGTTTACAGCAGGTACTAAACTCAGTGATGGCATATACGTTGATTTGGCTCTGAAATTCGTGGTGAAAGTGTATTTTTCATTTTCAACAGGGGTCTCTATATCGGTAGTTTCTAAATTCTCTGATTCATATATATTGGAATCTCCTTCTATGACGAGGGATTCAAGTGTATTCACAGTATCCCTGTCTTCACTATTCAATGTCACTAAGGCCCTTTCCTGTCTTGGTTTCATTACTTGTGATAAAACAATTTTCCTAGCAAAACAGTGCAGGTTCTTTGTGAGATTAAATTTATCTAAACCATATTTGGGACAAAATGACAATGCTTTTTTTAACAGGGAGATATGTTAAAGAGAGAGATTTAAAGGGGAGAGGTTAACAACTTGTAATTCATTGGAGGTCGGTATCAAAAGGCCCTCCTCCTTCCTCTCCTCATTTGTCTCCCCCTTTGCATTTTCTCATGATTGTACTGGTTCCTCTCTGTACGGGTTGACCTCGAGGGTTACCTCCTCTCTCTTCCATCTATACCTCCCCTTTCTCTTTCTCTTCCACCCCCCCCCTCTCCTGTTCTTAAAGATTCCAAATGGCCTAAATCATTTTTTGACACTTAAGTCACTGGTCGTTAAAGATGTGTGAGGCTATAACAGTGCAGGTCTTGCGCTATTAGACACTCCCTCCATCTGGAAAGCTGGCCAAAATAGCGTGGTCTCGCCGACCACACTACTTAATGTGACATCCCCATAGAAAGACCAGAGACATACCCTGTACAACACATTTAACCCTGACAGCATATTTAACATTGTACAAGCAGTTCTGGTGAACTGCTTGTGCAATGCCGCCCCCTGCAGATTTGCAGCCAATTGGCTGCTAGAAGGGGGTGTCAGTGAACCTGATCGTATATACCAGTTAAGGAGCAGCGGTCCTTCATAACTGCTGTTTCCAGTGAGCCTTCATGCTCGTGCATTCGGCCCTTGATAAATCGGTCCCTTAAGACTCTTTTTGACTTCAGAAAAAATATATATTTAAAAATATATTTAACAAGACAAAGTGAAGGCAAATAAAAAAACAACTACAAAAAGTGCTATATATATTAATTTAGACTAGTTATAAACGTACCCTAAAAACAATACATAATGAGTTAGTTGGGAAAAAGATTAACTATAACAAGAACAACAGACTTTTTTAATAAAAGACAACAAAGGAAAATGTTTTTTAATAAAGTATGTTATGCTCAATACGAATGAGATGAGAAAAATGGATTTGCAAATCTAGGGCAGCTGCTCAGTCAATAAAAAAATCCTCTTTAGCTCATATTCGTCTCTCTCTACAGTATACCGGCTAATCAGCGTTTCTCTTCAAGAATTAGTAAACCATAAAATGCTTCTTTCTGGCCTGAAACTAGAAGATACAGCAAACATGACAATGAATGATAGTTTATCAGACATGGAGTCTGAAGCAATATTTGATGTTATATTACTCATTAACGTATTGTGTTTAGGTCACTAATATAAAACTTTCTCTGTGCTTGTTACAAATCAGTTGTTTCCAAAATGGGTCGTCTGTTGCTGTTTTTTTCTTTTCTTTTATGTCTTTCAACTTTTGTGAGTGCTGACTTCTTGATAGAAGCCATAAGAAACATCCAGGTTGGTCATAATATGTATATATATATTTTATCATTGGAGATGATCTCAGGTTTTTTTTATGTTTTTTGCAAAATAAATTATGTAAATATAGTCAGCATACTGTATAAGTGATGAACACCCCCCCCCCCCCAGAAAACATGTAAAAAAATGTCACTGTATTTGTTAACCTGTTGTTTATCTGTTAAATTAAAATGTATATACTTAAAATACCAACCACCAGATAAAAGACAATTAAATGTCAGGTGTACATGCTAATTAATTAATACACAGCTGAAACACGTATATGTTGAAAATCTATGTTTACAGTGTGTTGGGATGGTTATAGGTGATGTCCAATTAACTTATGTTACAAAAACATAGAAAGATGTGACCTCACCCGGGTTAGCCCCCCCATATTCAAAATTTTAACAAATTATCATTCCATTTGTTAGATCTTTGTTAGATCAGGTTAGATCAACTGTTTTTTTCGTTAGATCTACTCTAAAATATGAAATATTAACAATCGATTTCAGGGGGGGCTAACCCGTAGCAAGCCCCCCTTAACAAAAATTTTGACAAAATGTTATTGATTATGATAGCTCCACATTAGATCTGGTTTGATCAGCCAAAAGTTTTGTTAGATCTAGTCTAATTACTGAGATATTGCATTTTTAATGAGGGGGGGCTAGCCCCCCTCAACTGAAATCTGGACCAAATTTTATTGATCTTGATAGATATACGTTAGATCAGGTTAGATCAACTGTTTTTTTCGTTAGATCTATCACGCAAGCGGTGGTATTCACAATCCTAGTTTGTGTGCGGGGGAGGGGTGATCCACGGGTTAGCCCCCCCTCAACTGAAATCTGGACCAAATTTAATTGATTTTGATAGATATACGTTAGATCAGGTTAGATCAACTGTTTTTTTCGTTAGATCTATCACGCAAGCGGCGGTATTCACAATCCTATTTTGTGTGCGGGGGAGGGGTGATCCCTGGGTTAGCCCACCCTCAACTGAAATCTGGACCAAATTTGATTGATTTTGATAGATATACGTTAGATCAGGTTAGATCAACTGTTTTTTTCGTTAGATCTATCACGCAATCGGCGGTATTCACAATCCTAGTTTGTGTGCGGGGGAGGGGTGATCCCCGGTTAGCCCCCCTCAACTGAAATCTGGACCAAATTTGATTGATTTTGATAGATATACGTTAGATCAGGTTAGATCAACTGTTTTTTTCGTTAGATCTATCATGCAAGCGGCAGTATTAACAATCCTATTTTGTGTGCGGGGGAGGGGTGATCCCCGGGTTAGCCCCCCCCTAAACTGAAATCTGGACCAAATTTTATTGATTTTGATAGATATACGTTAGATCAGGTTAGATCAACTGTTTTTTTTGTTAGATCTATAACGCAAGCGGCGGTATTCACAATCCTAGTTTGTGTGCGGGGGAGGGGTGATCCCCAGGTTAGCCCCCCCTCAACTGAAATCTGGACCAAATTTGATTGATTTTGATAGATATACGTTAGATCAGGTAAGATCAACTGTTTTTCGTTAGATCTATCACGCAAGCGGCGGTATTCACAATCCTAGTTTGTGTGCGGGGGAGGGGTGATCCCCGGGTTAGCCCCCCTCAACTGAAATCTGGACCAAATTTGATTGATTTTGATAGATATACGTTAGATCAGGTTAGATCAACTGGTTTTTTTGTTAGATCTATCACGCAAGCGGCGGTATTCACAATCCTAGTTTGTGTGCGGGGGAGGGGTGATCCCCGGGTTAGCCCCCCCCTCAACTGAAATCTGGACCAAATTTAATTGATTTTGATAGATATACGTTAGATCAGGTTAGATCAACTGGTTTTTTTTGTTAGATCTATCACGCAAGCGGCAGTATTCACAATCCTATTTTGTGTGCGGGGGAGGGGTGATCCCCGGGATAGCCCCCCCTAAACTGAAATCTGGACCAAATGTTATTGATTTTGATAGATATACATTAGATCAGGTTAGATCAACTGTTTTTTTCGTTAGATCTATCACGCAAACGGCGGTATTCACAATCCTAGTTTGTGTGCGGGGGAAGGGTGATCCCCGGGTTAGCCCCCCCTCAACTGAAATCTGGACCAAATTTGATTGATTTTGATAGATATACGTTAGATCAGGTAAGATCAACTGTTTTTCGTTAGATCTATCACGCAAGCGGCTGTATTCACAATCCTAGTTTGTGTGCGGGGGAGGGGTGATCCCCGGGTTAGCCCCCCCTCAACTGAAATCTGGACCAAATTTGATTGATTTTGATAGATATATACGTTAGATCAGGTAAGATCAACTGTTTTTTTCGTTAGATCTATCACGCAAGCGGCGGTATTCACAATCCTAGTTTGTGTGCGGGGGAGGGGTGATCCCCGGGTTAGCCCCCCCCCCCCTCAACTGAAATCTGGACCAAATTTAATTGATTTTGATAGATATACGTTAGATCAGGTTAGATCAACTGTTTTTTTTTCGTTAGATCTATCACGCAAGCGGCAGTATTCACAATCCTATTTTGTGTGCGGGGGAGGGGTGATCCCCGGGTTAGCCCCCCCTAAACTGAAATCTGGACCAAATGTTATTGATTTTGATAGATATACATTAGATCAGGTTAGATCAACTGTTTTTTTCGTTAGATCTATCACGCAAGCGGCGGTATTCACAATCCTATTTTGTGTGCGGGGGAGGGGTGATCCCTGGGTTAGCCCCCCCTCAACTGAAATCTGGACCAAATTTGATTGATTTTGATAGATATACATTAGATCAGGTTAGATCAACTGTTTTTTTTCGTTAGATCTATCACGCAATCGGCGGTATTCACAATCCTAGTTTGTGTGCGGGGGAGGGGTGATCCCCGGTTAGCCCCCCCTCAACTGAAATCTGGACCAAATTTGATTGATTTTGATAGATATACATTAGATCAGGTTAGATCAACTGTTTTTTTCGTTAGATCTATCACGCAAGCGGCGGTATTAACAATCCTATTTTGTGTGCGGGGAGGGGTGATCCCCGGGTTAGCCCCCCCTAAACTGAAATCTGGACAAAATTTTATTGATTTTGATAGATATACGTTAGATCAGGTTAGATCAACTGTTTTTTTTTTGTTAGATCTATAACGCAAGCGGCGGTATTCACAATCCTAGTTTGTGTGCGGGGGAGGGGTGATCTCCGGGTTAGCCCCCCCCTCAACTGAAATCTGGACCAAATTTGATTGATTTTGATAGATATACGTTAGATCAGGTAAGATCAACTGTTTTTCATTAGATCTATCACGCAAGCGGCGGTATTCACAATCCTAGTTTGTGTGCGGGGGAGGGGTGATCCCCGGGTTAGCCCCCCCCCTCAACTGAAATCTGGACCAAATTTGATTGATTTTGATAGATATACGTTAGATCAGGTTAGATCAACTGTTTTTTTCGTTAGATCTATCACGCAAGCGGCGGTATTAACAATCCTATTTTGTGTGCGGGGAGGGGTGATCCCCGGGTTAGCCCCCTTAACTGAAATCTGGACCAAATGTTATTGATTTTGATAGATATACGTTAGATCAGGCTAGATCAACTGTTTTTTTTTTGTTAGATCTATCACGCAAGCGGTGGTATTCACAATCCTAGTTTGTGTGCGGGGGAGGGATGATCCCCGGGTTAGCCCCCCCTCAACTGAAATCTGGACCAAATTTGATTGATTTTGATAGATATACATTAGATCAGGTTAGATCAACTGTTTTTTTTTGTTAGATCTATCACGCAAGCGGCGGTATTAACAATCCTATTTTGTATGCGGGGGAGGGGTGATCCCCGGGTTAGCCCCCCTTAACTTAAATCTGGACCAAATTTGATTGATTTTGATAGATATACGTTAGATCAGGTTAGATCAACTGTTTTTTTTTTGCTAGATCTATCACGCAAGCGGCGGTATTCACAATCCTATTTTGTGTGCGGGGGAGGGGTGATCCCCGGGTTAGCCCCCCCTCAACTGAAATCTGGACCAAATTTGATTGATTTTGATAGATATACATTAGATCAGGTTAGATCAACTGTTTTTTTCTTTAGATATATCACGCCAGCGGCGGTATTAACAATCCTATTTTGTGTGCGGGGGAGGGGTGATCTCCGGGTTAGCCCCCCCTCAACTGAAATCTGGACCAAATTGTATTGATTTTTATAGATATACGTTAGATCAGGTTAGATCAACTGTTTTTTTCGTTAGATCTATCACACAAGCGGCGGTATTCACAATCCTAGTTTGGGTGCGGGGGAGGGGTGATCACTGGGCTAGACCCCCCTCAACTGAAAACCGGACCAAATTTTATTGAATTTGATAGATATACATTAGATCAGGTTAGATCAACTTTTTATTTTTGTTAGATCTATCACGCAAGAGGCGGTATTCACAATCCTATTTTGTGTGCGGGGGAGGGGTGATCACTGGGCTACCCCCCATCAACTGAAATCCAGACCAAATTTTATTGATTTTGATAGATATATACGTTAGATCAGGTTAGATCAACTGTTTTTTTCATTATAGCTATCACGCAAGCGGCGGTATTCACAATCCTAGTTTGTGTGCGGGGGAGGGGTAATCACTGGGCTAGCCCCCCCCCCAACTGAAATCCGGACCAAATTTTATTGATTTTGATAGATATACGTTAGATCAGGTTAGATAAAAAAAAAAATTGTTAGATCTATCACGCAAGCGGCGGTATTCACAATCCTAGTTTGTGTGAGGGGGAGGGGTGATCCCCGGGTTAGCGCCCCCTCAACTGAAATCTGGACCAAATGTGATTGATTTTGATAGATATACGTTAGATCAGGTTAGATGAACTGTTTTTTTTTTTTGTTAGATCTATCAAGCAAGAGGCAGTATTCACAATCCTAGTTTGTGTGCTGGGCAGTGTGACAGGGTTGGGGGGTGAGTGTGACAGTGCGAGGGAAGGTGAGTGTGACAGGATTAGTGGGTTAATGTGATCAGGTGAGTGTGGCAGGGTGAAGGGGGTGTGTGTGACAAAGTGATAGACAGGGTCGGGGTGGAACCAAAAATAGGCCCAATCATTTTAAGGCAAAGCAGCCCATCCCAATTTCTTGTCAACACCAGAATTTTTGTTTTTTAAAAAGATAGATAATCCCTTCATTACCCATTCCCCAGTTTTGCACAACCAACAATGTTATATTAATGTACTTTTTACCTCTGTGATTACCTTGTATCTAAGCCTCTGCAGGCTGCTTCTTATCTCAGTTATATTAATATACTTTTTACCTCTGAGATTAGCCTGTATCTAAGCCTCTGCAGACTGCTCCTTATCTCAGTTATATTAATATACTTTTTACCTCTGTGATAATCTTGTATCTAAGCCTCTGCAGACTGCCCCCTTATCTCAGTTATATTAATATACTTTTTACCTCTGTGATTACCCTGTATCTAAGCCTCTGCAGACTGCCCCTTATCTCAGTTATATTAATATACTTTTTACCTCTGTGATTACCTTGTATCTAAGCCTCTGCAGACTGCTCCTTATCTCAGTTATATTAATATACTTTTTACTTCTGTGATTACCCTGTATCTAAGCCTCTGCAGACTGCCCCTTATCTCAGTTATATTAATATACTTTTTACCTCTGTGATTACCCTGTATCTAAGCCTCTGCAGACTGTCCCTTATCTCAGTTATATTAATATACTTTTTACTTCTGTGATTACCCTGTATCTAAGCCTCTGCCGACTGCCCCTTATCTCAGTTATATTAATATACTTTTTACCTCTGAGATTAGCCTGTATCTAAGCCTCTGCAGACTGCTCCTTATCTCAGTTATATTAATATACTTTTTACCTCTGTGATAACCTTGTATCAAAGCCTCTGCAGACTGCCCCCTTATCTCAGTTATATTAATATACTTTTTACCTCTGTGATTACCCTGTATCTAAGCCTCTGCAGACTGCCCCTTATCTCAGTTATATTAATATACTTTTTACCTCTGTGATTACCTTGTATCTAAGCCTCTGCAGACTGTTCCTTATCTCAGTTATATTAATATACTTTTTACTTCTGTGATTACCCTGTATCTAAGCCTCTGCAGACTGCCCCTTATCTCAGTTATATTAATATACTTTTTACCTCTGTGATTACCCTGTATCTAAGCCTCTGCAGACTGCCCCTTATCTCAGTTATATTAATATACTTTTTACTTCTCTGATTACCCTGTATCTAAGCCTCTGCAGACTGCCCCTTATCTCAGTTATATTAATATACTTTTTACTTCTGTGATTACCTTGTATCTAAGCCTCTGCAGACTGCTCCTTATCTCAGTTATATTAATACACTTTTTACTTCTGTGATTACCTTGTATCTAAGCCTCTGCAGACTGCCCCTTATCTCAGTTATATTAATATACTTTTTACTTCTGTGATTACCTTGTATCTAAGCATCTTCTAACAGCCCCCTGATCACAAGACATTTTATTTATTATGTGTTGACTTTCATTTTAGCCAATTAGTGCAGTGTCAGCCACAAGCCACGGGCGTGATCACAATGTTATTTATATGGCTCACATGAACTAGCTCTCCCCTGTTGTGAAAAGCAAATAAAAAAGCATGTGATAGGAGACGGCCTTTAAGGGCTTAGAAATTATCATATGAGCCTTCCTAGGTTTTGCTTTTAACTAAGAATACCAAGAGAACAAAGCAAAATTGGTGATAAAAGTAAATTGGAAAGTTGTTTAAAATTGCATGCCCTATTTGAAACATAAAAGTTTTTTTGGGACTTGACTATCCCTTTAACACTCGCTTGTCCAGGATGATTGAAATGCTGTGCTATAGTGCAACTGTTTGCACCACAGCAGGGGATGGCGCTGCGCAAGAATTGTCTTGTGCAAAATTACATTTTACCTTGCTTTGAAACATGGCCACCTGCAGGGATGGTAAATATACCCCAATGTGTGACATCCAGCACTACAGAAATACACTTGTATGAACGCAGACCCCACATACAGACACTCATTTGCACGCACATCACACATACACCCACTTACTCTCATATGTTAGCAGATCACACATACACCCACTTCCAAACACACTCATATGCAAGCACATCACACATACACACACTCATATGCAAGCAGTAGCACATCACACATACACATACTCATATGCAAGCACATCACACATACACACACTGATATCTAAGCACATCACACATACACACACTCATATGCAAGCACATCACACATACACACACTCATAGGTAAGCACATCACACATACACACACTCATATGCAAGCACATCACACATACACACACTCATATGCACGCACATCACACATACACCCACTTATACTCATATGTTAGCAGATCACACATACACACACTCATATGCCTGCACATCACACATACACACACTCATATGCACGCACATCACACATACACCCACTTACACACATATGTTAGCAGATCACACATACATCCACTTCCAAACACACTCATATGCAAGCACATCACACATACACACACTCATATGCACGCACATCACACATACACACACTCATATGCACACACATCACACATACACACACTTACACACACTCATATGTAAGCAGATCACACATACACACACTTCCAAACACACTCATATGCACGCACATCACACATACACACACTTACACACACTCATATGTAAGCACATCACACATACACACACTTACACACACTCATATGCAAGCACATCACACATACACACACTCATATGTAAGTAGATCACACATACACCCACTTCGAAACACACTCATATGCAAGCACATCACACATACATAGACACACACATATGCACGCACATCACACATACACCCACTCATATGCACGCACATCACACATACACCCACTTACACTCATGTGTAAGCACATCACACATACACACACTCATATGCAAGCACATCACACATACACACACTTACACACACTCATATGTAAGCACATCACACATACAGACACTCATATGCACGCACATCACACATACACACACTCATATGCACGCACATCACACATACACACACTCATATGCACGCACATCACATATACACACACTCATATGCACGCACATCACACATACACCCACTCATATGTAAGCAGATCACACATACACCCACTTCCAAACACACTCATATGCAAGTACATCACACATACACACACACACTCATATGCACGCACATCACACATATACCCACTCATATGCACGCACATCACACATACACCCACTTACACTCATGTGTAAGCAGATCACATATACACAAAATTACACTCATGTGTAAGCAGATCACAAATACACACACTTCCAAACACACTCATATGCAAGCACATCACACATACACCCACTCATATGCACGCACATCACACATACACACACTTACATACACTCATATGTAAGCACATCACACATACAGACACTCATATGCACGCACATCACACATACACACACTCATATGCACGCACATCACACATACACACACTCATATGCACGCACATCACATATACACACACTCATATGCAAGCACATCACACATACACACACTCATATGCACGCACATCACACATACACATACACACACTCATATGCAAGCACATCACACACACACACACTCATGTGCACGCACATCACACATACACATACACACACTCATATGCACGCACATCACACATACACACACTTACACACACTCATATGTAAGCAGATCACACATACACACACTTCCAAACACACTCATATGCAAGCACATCACACATACACACACTCATATGCACGCACATCACACATACAGACACTCATATGCACGCACATCAAACATACACACACTCATATGCACGCACATCACACATACACACACTCATATGCACGCACATCACACATACACACACTCATATGCACGCACATCACACATACACCCACTTACACTCATATGTAAGCAGATCACACATACACCCACTTCCAAACACACTCATATGCAAGCACATCACACATACACACACTCATATGCACGCACATCACACATACACCCACTCATATGTAAGCAGATCACACATACACCCACTTCCAAACACACTCATATGCAAGCACATCACACATACACACACACACTCATATGCACGCACATCACACATACACCCACTCATATGCACGCACATCACACATACACCCACTCATATGTAAGCAGATCACACATACACCCACTTCCAAACACACTCATATGCAAGCACATCACACATACACACACACACTCATATGCACGCACATCACACATACACCCACTCATATGCACGCACATCACAAATACACCCACTTACACTCATGTGTAAGCAGATCACATATACACAAAATTACACTCATGTGTAAGCAGATCACAAATACACACACTTCCAAACACACTCATATGCAAGCACATCACACATACACCCACTCATATGCACGCACATCACACATACACACACTTACACACACTCATATGTAAGCACATCACACATACAGACACTCATATGCACGCACATCACACATACACACACTCATATGCACGCACATCACACATACACACACTCATATGCACGCACATCACATATACACACACTCATATGCAAGCACATCACACATACACACACTCATATGCACGCACATCACACATACACATACACACACTCATATGCAAGCACATCACACACACACACTCATGTGCACGCACATCACACATACACATACACACACTCATATGCACGCACATCACACATACACACACTTACACACACTCATATGTAAGCAGATCACACATACACACACTTCCAAACACACTCATATGCAAGCACATCACACATACACACACTCATATGCACGCACATCACACATACAGACACTCATATGCACGCACATCAAACATACACACACTCATATGCACGCACATCACACATACACACACTCATATGCACGCACATCACACATACACACACTCATATGCACGCACATCACACATACACCCACTTACACTCATATGTAAGCAGATCACACATACACCCACTTCCAAACACACTCATATGCAAGCACATCACACATACACACACTCATATGCACGCACATCACACATACACCCACTCATATGTAAGCAGATCACACATACACCCACTTCCAAACACACTCATATGCAAGCACATCACACATACACACACACACTCATATGCACGCACATCACACATACACCCACTCATATGCACGCACATCACACATACACCTACTTACACTCATGTGTAAGCAGATCACACATACACACAATTACACTCATGTGTAAGCAGATCACACATACACACACTTCCAAACACACTCATATGCAAGCACATCACACATACACACACTCATATGCACGCACATCACACATACACACACTCATATGTACGCACATCACACATACACACACTCATATGCACGCACATCACACATACACCCACTTACACTCATATGTAAGCAGATCACACATACACCCACTTCCAAACACACTCATATGCAAGCACATCACACATACACACACTCATATGCACGCACATCACACATACACCCACTCATATGTAAGCAGATCACACATACACCCACTTCCAAACACACTCATATGCAAGCACATCACACATACACACACACACTCATATGCACGCTCATCACACATACACCCACTCATATGCACGCACATCACACATACACCCACTTACACTCATGTGTAAGCAGATCACACATACACACACTTACACTCATGTGTAAGCAGATCACACATACACATACTTCCAAACACACTCATATGCAAGCACATCACACATACACACACTCATATGCACGCATATCACACATACAGACACTCATATGCACGCACATCACACATACACACACTCATATGCACGCACATTACACATACACACACTCATATGCACTCACATCACACATACACCCACTTACACTCATATGTAAGCAGATCACACATACACCCACTTCCAAACACACTCATATGCAAGCACATCACATATACACACACTCATATGCATGCACATCACACATACACACACTCATATGCAAGCACATCACACATACACATACACACACTCATATGCAAGCACATCACACATACACACACTCATATTCACGCACATCACACATACACATACACACACTCATATGCAAGCACATCACACACACACACACTCATATGCACGCACATCACACATACACATACAAACACTCATATGCACACACATCACACATACACACTTACACACACTCATATGTAAGCAGATCACACATACACCCACTTTCAAACACAGTCATATGCAAGCACATCACACATACACACACTCATATGCATGCACATCACACATACACCCACTTACACAAACTCATATGTAATCAAATCACACAAACACACACTTCCAAACACACTCATATGCACGCACATCACACATACACCTTCTTACACACACACACTCATATGAGAATACGGACGCTTGCATGATAGATGTAATGAAAAAAACAGTTGATCTAACCTGATCTAAAGTATATCTATCAAAATCAATAAGATTTGGCCCAGATTTCAGTTGAGGGGGGGCTAACCCAGGGATTACCCCTCCCCCGCACACAAAATAAGATTGTGAATACCGCCGCTTGCGTGATAGATCTAACAAAAAAACAGTTGATCTAACCTGATCTAACAAATATCTATCAAAATCAATAAAATTTGGTCCAGATTTCAGTTGAGGGGGGGCTAACCCGGGGATCACCCCTCCCCCGCACACAAAATAGGATTGTTAATACCGCCGCTTGCGTGATAGATCTAACGAAAAAAACAGTTGATCTAACCTGATCTAACGTATATCTATCAAAATCAATCAAATTTGGTCCAGATTTCAGTTGAGGGGGGGCTAACCCGGGGATCACCCCTCCCCCCCCACACAAAATAGGATTGTGAATACCACAGCTTGCGTGATAGATCTAACAAAAAAAAACCAGTTGATCTAACCTGATCTAACGTATATCTATCAAAATAAATCAAATTTGGTCCAGATTTAAGTTGAGGGGGGGCTAACCCGGGGATCACCCCTCCCCCGCACACAAACTAGGATTGTGAATACCGCCGCTTGCGTGATAGATCTAACGAAAAAAACAGTTGATCTAACCTGATCTAACGTATATCTTTCAAAATCAATCAAATTTGGTCCAGATTTCAGTTGAGGGAGGGCTAGCCCCCCCTCATTAAAAATGCAATATCTCAGTAATTAGACTAGATCTAACAAAACTTTTGGCTGATCTAACGTGGAGCTATCATAAGCAATAACATTTTGTCAAAATTTTTGTTGAGGGGGGCTGGCTACGGGTTAGCCCCCCTGAAAAAGATTGTTAATATTTCATATTTTGAAGTAGATCTAACGAAAAAAAACCGTTGATCTAACCTGATCTAACAAAGATCTAACAAATGGAATGATAATTTGTTAAAATTTTGAATATGGGGGGGCTAACCCGGGTGAGGTAAAGATGTGTATACATTTTTTTTTTTAATAAATAGAACAGGGTTATAGTGTACATGAGCTGTGTTATGTTTATGCTGCTTTTATTACTGTTTAGAATGTAATGATTATAACTTATATACCTAAATCAAATCATTATGGTTTTTAAACCCACATATCACTTTTAAGTAAGCCATAGTAACTGTGGATTTATGGGTATAGGAGTAGGGTTGTCATGTTTTCCTGGACACTTATAAGTTACACATGCTGCAGGGTATACAGGGAGGAACATGAATAGTGCTGTCCAGCATCACTTTTTGTGTGCTATCCATGGGTGCAATTCATGTTCCCCTCTGCACACCCTGCAGCATGTGTAACTCATAAGTGTCCAGGAAAACATGGCCAAGGTGGCAACCCTATATAGGGGGCACGTGTGTTGAATCGGTAATATATATTGATAATAGTGTAAAACTACTTATTATAGATTAGGCAAATCTTAATGTATTGAGCATAAAGCATTTTATGGTTTGGCTACAAATAAAGAATTGTACAGGAATTTAATTTCTCCCAGAAGAAAGTGTTTTCAACTTTTATGATCTACAATAACAGAATTCAGACAGATCTCACATTGTACATTGTCAAAGTGCACAATGGCAAAATATACCCATTGAAAATATGTACCTTTTTCTGTCTTTCCAAATGTTAACTTCTTAATGTACAGAATGGGATTAACTGGGCAGTAGAACATTTGTTGAAACAAAAACATTAAAAAAAAAAAACCTCTTTCAAACTGTCTACTCTTCTATGTGATGTGATGTGTTTTTTTTAAAGGAATACCATGGATTTCACAACCTTGCAAGATTTAAGTTATTGTCAAAAGATCTCAACATGAGATACTGTATTTTCAAAATGGCGTCTTTTAACCTTTTAATGCCGTTATGCCGTTCTATTCCGTCATAATTACACTGGGATTTAAAGCCGTTATGACGGAATAGAACGTCATAGCTAACGGCTGTCTTGAAGCCTTCTGTGCTTCTAGGATTTGATTGCGGTCTGGAGGGCATTCCTAGGGTTGTAGGGACGCCCCCCAGATGCGATCCAATAATTGAAATCTCGCGATCGTGTAGTTTCAATTTGTCTACATCGGAACAGTTGTTCCGATGTAGGCACTTTAACCCTGTCACGAAAGGGTTAAAAACAAAAATGTTTAATTCTAGTTTTTAAAAACCCTATACAAGGGATCTTCAATATCCACAAACACACTACAAATATAAAAAAATAACATTCTTTTCATAACGACATAATTAAAGAGACTAATCGCTTTTTACAAAACTAATGTACTATAACTTAATATCTGCATTTGTGTAATGTTAAGTTATATGTTAACTAAATACAGGCATTGTAAGAACACATTTAAAAAACACGTTTTTAACATCTTATAGTCATGAACTTTGTGTTCTCGTATTTCTAGCAATTGTTATTTACTGGACGAGATGTAACTGGATAAAAACATGTAACTGGCTGATTAGTAAAAAGAAATACATACAATAGTAAAGGGCTTTTAAAGAAATTAATCTAGACCATTGTATAATAAGTACAGCCAGTTATGGCATTGATGGCTCTCTTAAAGGGACACTGAACCCAAATATTATCTTTCATGATTCAGATAGAGCATGAAATTTTAAGCAAGTTTCTAATTTACTCCTATTATCAATTTTTCTTCGTTCTCTTGCTATCTTTATTTGAAAAAGAAGGCATCAGCTTTTTTTTTGGTTCAGTTATATGGACAGCACTTTTTTATTGGTGGATGAATTTATCCACCAATCAGAAAGGACAACCCAGGTTATTCACCAAAAATGGGCCGGCATCTAAACTTATATTCTTGCATTTCAAATAAAGATACCAAGATAATGAAGAAAATTTGATAATAGGAGTAAATTAGAAAGTTGCTTAAAATTTCATGCTCTATCTGAATTACGAAAGAAAAAATTTGGGTTCAGTGTCCCTTTAACTGTGTTTTGCCCAAAAATAGTATTCCATCCTAAAACTCTTAAAATGTTCAAAAAAGACCAGTTTGACCGTATAGTAAATCCTGTAGGCTGTGGAGTTTAATAAATAAAAAATGGACCTTGAAAAGTGCTGGAATATGATTTACAGGACTCTGCCCTGTATACCCTTATATCCCATGGTCCAATAATGTATTTTTCGAGGCCCACATTTTTATTTTAATGATTCAGAGAGAACATGCAATTTTAAACAACTTTCCAATTTACTTGTATTATTTAATTTGTTGTTCTCTTGGTATTCATTGTTGAAAAGCATACATAGGTAGCCTAAGGAGCTGCTTATTGGTGGTTGCACATATCTGCCTCATGTTATTGGCTTAACCATGAGTTTTTATGTTTCTTCAACAAAGGATAACAAAATAATGAAGTAAATTAGATAATAAAAGCAAACTAGAAATCTGTTTAACCCTTTGGCTGCTAAGCCATTTCCCACCCGTGTGCTAAGCTGGTTTTGAGCTTTTTGTTGCAGTTCACGTTTAAACACTTTTAGAAGTAAAGTTTGAGTGAATAAACTATACAAACTATGTATTGTTTTTTAGCAGACCCAGCATATTAAAAATATACCATTATTATATGTGTATGTATCATCAGGTTTAAAAAATAGCATGTAAAATGTGAAAAAAAAGTGTATTTTTTTGCCCCTGACTCAATAAATAATAGTATGTTATTTTATTTTTCTAAGCTCTATCATCAAAACCTGTGTGGAAACATATTTGTAGTAGGCAACCTGTCTGAAATAAGCAGAAATTAAGAAAATTTCACTGTTTTTCCCACTGTTTTATTGCAGGAATGTCAATTTAATAAATGATCAAAAACAGTATCTTAGAATTTACTTGACCAAACACACAGTAACTTGGGGTTGTAAAGGCTGCAGCCAATTTATTATTTAAAACATGTAAACAAATAAATAACTTACAACCCACATGAAAAGACATTGGTTACAAAGTAACCCACCTTAGTGCTTGCCCCATAGGAGCTCAATAACTGTTCAAACTTTATCAAGTAAACTTATTGCTAACCTCTCCTGAACCCACAGGAGGTACCCACATTGCTTCCGTAACTTCTCAGACAGCAAGCACACCACCACAGGCACGGCCACCAGCCGAGTCCCGACAAGCACCCAAGGCCTTTAAAACCCCTTCTTTTAGATTAACCCACCTCATTCAGATGTAAACCATCTTTTAAGAATTTTTTTTTCCTGACTCCCCTTCAAACTCCACGTGCCAAATATACACCCCCCTCTCTGCCTCACAAAGCTACTCAATACCCTGTTAATTTTCCTTCTAGATGTATCCAATTTTTTACTATCCCACACCGCCCTCCAGAAAACCCTGGGTTCCAATTCAGACCAAACAACCCATAGCTGAGGAAATAACTCCCACAATCTCCCCAAATCTTCCTTCATTCTAGACACCAGATCTCTCTGTGCGGTAAAACCAAGATCATTACCACCCGAATGAATTACTAAAATACCTGGAGGGCGGAACAGCCTGGAATACTCCACAACCTTCAAAAAGGACCTGATCCCATTGTAAGCCCCTAACAAAAAAGCCAGCGCAGCACCACATCCTCAGTAGGTAAACAAAGCTGACAACCATCATCTCTCACTGCCGCGGCACGTCTGGCCCAATAGATGTAAGAGTGCTGATAAACCCACACTCCACCGGACCTAAAAAACAACAATATAAAGAGCTATAGGGCCAAATATTGATGAACATAAGACTTAAACCTCCCTGACGACCATCTCCCAATTCCCTGAATATTCTCATCACTCATTCCCAACATACTCACTTCAGTAGCTGCTCCAATTCTGAACGAATGGGAACTAAGTTCAAACACAGGAAACCCAACCAATGTCAATGCCTTTCAGAACACAGCAGCAAACTTGAATTTAGACCGTGACAAACCATCAGAATGAAAAAATAACGGTCCACTACCAGCTGGTCTCAACCGCAAATAGTTACTCACGGCCCCAACAATGGCAGCAGGGCATCCCCAATAACCCTCAAGCGGATTAAACAACCCTTCCCCACATGATCTGTCTTTGATCTTCGGAGCCAGATGACAATCTGATGCTTCTCAATGACCACATCACCTACTTGAATACCACCCTGATCCCTCTTGTTTGGCGCAACTATCTCTGATATACGAAAAGCCACAAAAAACGCTAAAACAAAGGCAGCGTGGAATAAGGCAACTTCAAACTCATCCAAACAAACAGAGGGCAAAACCCCCACAACCTTCTGCAGTATAGAAAATATTACAGGCCGCCTGCCATCTGCCCGAGATTGACCTTTACACAAGCCACACCCTGCCATCCTTACCACAAATGACTTGGTAATATCCTGGAAACCCAAAAGTTGACATAAAAAGGCCAGGGCCGCTAAACGTCTTTGCACCATTGCCTTAGAAACCCGATTCCTACCCCAAACTGCAATCCAGCCAACTAATGCCTGGAACCAATCAGCTTCAGAAAAAGAATAACCACCTTCCCCAAAAAACACAACACCGTCCTCCGACTTATCTTATGCAATCAGGATATAAAATTCACCCGCAACATGCATAAAGGTCGACATCAACCTCGAACACACGTTTGACCGCGAGGGACCGACAAACAAAAAATGGACCAACGATTTTAAACCACATGTCGGCTTCACCACCCACTCCACAAAGCAACTAAATGTCTCAAAATAGGAGCATGAGATGGAGCATCCCATTGGTATTCAGAGATCAACAAAATACTCCTCGTCAAAGGTACATTCTAGCAAATGATGGCACTTAGGATGCACAGGCAAAAGCTGAAAGGCAGCCTCAATGTTTACTTTTGCCAACAATGCCCCCGGCCCTGCCGTGCCAAATCAAAGGAAGCATAGGAAACCACAGATAATTCGGGGTTAATACCATCATTAACGGATAATACCTTGGGATATGACAAATGGTATATCATCCAGAATTGCCCTTAAACTTTTTTTGGCACAACACCAAGTGGAGAAATCTGCAAGTTGGCCATAGGCAATTTAGCAAATGCATCCGCCATGAAGCCCAAGGCCACTTCTTTTACCAATTTTTCCCGAACAATCTCTGGATGAACCCTAGTCGATTTCAAATTACCTGAGGACCCGAGGGCCTTCCCCCGGCTGAAAGGGGATCCAAAAGCCCAAGCTGAAACCAGTAAGCAACAACTCAGCCTCACCCGCCTTACCCCTAACCCTAGCGTACCGCCTTAACCAAGTCACCATCTTCTTTATATTCACTGGCGTCTTGGCCCGGTACAACCACGTCTCCTGGTCATCCTCCCATCCGACTTCTTTTAAAGCATTTTGCAAAGTAGTGCAATCCCCCACACCCCGAACATTAATGCTCATATTTGCAGGAGACCCCAAAACGGCATTGGCTCTCATTAAACTGGAGGCATAACCCCTTTCTAGTGGGGACCGCGGTACTGGCACCAGTGCCACAGCCGACAGCAGCTCCCCCAACTTGAAAGGACTGCCCAGACCGTAAAGAGGTCATGATCTCCAGCCATATGCCCATATCCCTGTCATCCCAACACAATTCGGGCCACACAACCAGACATTGACAAAACTGTTCGACATACCACCACTATGCTAGCCCACAATACATACGGTACACCGAAGAAATCTCATGGTAATAACAAAATAAAGACGACCCTTGTATTGGGAATTTCTCAGTTATTACGCTGGCAAGTATAGAAAAAGACTGCGACCAGTTGCTCAAAGTCTTTGGTAATTTCTGATAGCATTTCTTCCTTTCATTTCCTCCTCCTCCTTCTTCCCTGACTCACCCTTGGGATCCTCCTTTACCTCCATGAACTGATTTACCGGCAGCAAAGAGAAAAGTTCTAGAAACTCACGTTTCCAGATTTTCTCCTTGACATCCGCCGCTAAGTGGAGCCCCAACGGGGCAATAGAGCACAAACAAGGACGCCTAAATGCTTCCTCAGTAAATTTTAGCCCTCCGGCAATGCTGGACGTACCCGGAGCTGGGGACCTGCTTACAGCTCCACTCGTCACTACTGCCTGACTACCTTTCGACTGCGACTCTCCGTCCCCCGGAGCCAGTGGGGCCCAAGCCCCCCTTGACTCCACATCCCCGGAGATCCATCACACCTCTCAAAACTTGCAATTAAATCTTTTAAATCTTGCAACAACACATTCTGACTCTCTAAACCCCTGCCTTAACAAACAGGCGTCCCCCCACCAGGCACCTCACCTGTTCTGCTAGGCACCGTCACAGGTCCAGCAGCACAAACTGCATTCACAACAGGAGTAGACTCCATTGGCCTAGCCATAGGCCGTCACTCATCTCTTTCAGCCGAATGCTTCCGACGCAAAGGCGACCTCCTCCTGCTATCCCCATGTCGCCTCCATTCTCTGTTCCTGCCACAAGGAGATCTATCAAAATGTGCCCAGGTAGGCGATGATCATGAATCAACCTCTATCCTCCTAGGCAGTGGCAATCGAGACCTGACATGCCTTGTCCCAGTGCCAGCAGCCCTAGGTGCTGCCAGTCGACAACTCCTGCTCTCCTGCCTCCTGCTACTCGTCCCACCCCCACGTGGCTCACCACTCACAGCAGCCATGGCCCCTACTGGCCTTCTACTCTGCTCCTCCCTATGTTTTTGCAATGCAGGAACAAACAACATAAAAGCGTCAAATTCGCCCACCTAGCCAGCTGCCGTATCGCCTTAAGATGTGCCTTCGCCTGGATCCTCTTTAAAATCACTGAAAACGCCATCCAAGTTGATGGAGTCGCTGTCATGCTCCCAATCATTGCCGCAAAAGTATGGTCCGTTTTCAGCTTCACCAGGGCCCCCCTCAGAAACCACTGGTTCCTCCACTACAAAAGAAAAATTGTCAAAGATCCCCAAAAAACAGCACTGCCCCAGTGAAACCCACTCATCCACTCCCAATCACCATGATCAAGAACACCCCACCCCCAAAATTATACATTCAAACTAATAAAATGACCCTGGACTCCCACACAGGGCGAAGGCCCACAACCCACCCACTCCAACCAACCCAAATGATATACAAAGGAGAAAATATACACCCCTACCCAGCCCCAAATAAACAAAATAGGGAGCACAACCATGGAAAAGGGGGGGAGGATGGGGGGGAGGAACAGCCCAATAGGAAACCCCAAGGGACTGAGGTAAACCAACACAAAAGGACAAGAAACACAAGAATCTACACAACAAAAGGGTGAGCGCTAATAAATAGCTAGTAATAACCTCAATGATATATGAGCATATAAATACAATTAGAATTGCCAGCAATTTGGCATATTAAAGGAAAGTTCCATTTCAGATTAAGAAGTATATCTTTCTTCCCAACAATGGCAGCCTCCTCCTCACTAAAAATGGTCCAGAGATACTATATAAAAGACAAAACAAAGGGGCGCCTCATGTGTAGTATCATCAAATAAGCACAAAGCCACAGAAAAAAGCAAAATGGGTACTCACAAGGCTCTGGAGCACACCTATGTGCTTGTAGGGACAGGCTGCAGATTTTTTCAGGTGTGACAGCTCACCCACAGAGGATATCAGTCATTAACTGTAGTAGAAAAATAAAACACAGGAAAAGCACCAAATTGTGCAGATCACAAAGGATATGGTGTTTGACTTAGCACAAAGGAAGATTGGGTACTCACATGTTAGATGAGCACACTTATGTGCTAGTAGGAGCAAGCTGGCATATTATGGTAAGGTGTGTCAGCTCACCACCAAGGGACTTTTCCTTAGGATGCAATATCCAAAAGTGGCAGACTTCTGTGTGTTCCACTCCAAGCAGGTGCAGGCAGGTAAAATCACTCACAAGAGTATTTTTACAAATTAAAAAATACTATTTATTAAAAAGACATACGTTTCGGCCTATTGGGGGCCTCATCAGTGAGGTGCAGCCATATCATGGCTTGGAGTGGAACCTAACAAAAATAAATTTTAAGGGCTATTGGTAGTTTAGCATTAGATTAGGGGGTGTTTTTATTCTGTTTTTTTTTTTTTTTTTCATAGGGATTATGTTTAATTTTTTTATTTTTGATAATTTTGTTTATTATTTTCTGTAATGTTAGACTTTTTAATTTTTTGTAATCTTAGATTAATGTAATCTTCGTTTTTTTTATTTTTAAGTAATATTAGCTTTTTTATTTTAATTGTTTGTAACTTAGTATTTTTTAATTTAGGTAATTGGGGTTAATTTAGGGGGTGTTAGGTTAGGGGTCTCAGTAATTATCGTGCGCTGGTATTACAAAGAGGAGAGCTAATATCGCTTGCATGCAAGCAATATTTAGCGCTCCACTTGTAATCTGGCCCATAGGGTTTACGCTTGCACAAAAACGTTTTACTTTCGGCTTGTAAAACTTGTCCTAACCCGCTTGCGTTAAAAGCTAGTAATCTAGCCCTTAGTATTCTATACCTATCTTGTTCAATAAAAAAAAATCATTAACTCTCAGAAGATAAAATGTATTATTTTTGCCACTTTAAACCATCTTTCAATTTATCCAGAAAAAAAAAAAAGATTATGAATAAAATATCTAACTATACAAATATTAGATGCATTGTAAAATTATACATAATTCTGAAACAAGTTTCGGCCCTACATGGCCTTTTTCATTGCTAAAATTCTTTAGCTTTGAAAATGGCTGGGTAGGGCCTAAACGTTTTTGCTGCACTATCTTTTCTAACTTGCCTCTCCACTATCCCACCTGATGCAGAGGTTCCAATATATCGGCCAGGACTCTGGGGTTAGTGTGATGCTTTCTTTTTATCTTTCTTTCTTTATTTTCTTATTCACTCTCACCTAGATTACGAGTTTTGCGTTAACAGGGGTGCGGTGCTAATGAGCAGTTTTCCCTCACCGCTCACTTGCAGACAGTGCTGGTATTACAAGTTTTTACAAACCCAGCGTTAGCCGCAAAAAAGCGAGCGAAGAGCAAAATTTAGCTCCACATCTCACCTCAATACCAGCGCTGCTTACGGTAGCGGTGAGCAGGTAAAATGTGCTTGTGCACGATTTCCCCATAGGAATCAATGGAGGAGAGCTGGCTGAAAAAAAAACTAACACCTGCAAAAAAGCAGCGTTCAGCTTCTAACGCATCCCCATTGATTCCTATGGGGAAATACTTTTTATGTCTACACCTAACACCCTAACATGAACCCCGAGTCTAAACACCCCTAATCTTACACTTATTAACCCCTAATCTGACGCCCCCGACATCGCCGACACCTACATTATATTATTAACCCCTAATCTGCTGCTCCGGACACCGCCGCCACATACATTATACTTATGAACCCCTAAGCTGCCGCCCCCAACATTGCCGACACCTACATTATATTTATTAACCCATAATCTGCCGCCCCCAATGTCGCCGCAACCGAACTACATTTATTAACCCCTAATCTGCCGCCCCCAACGTCGCCGCCACTATATTGAATGTATTAACCCCTAAACCTAAGTCTAACCCTAAACCTAACCCCCCTAACTGAAATATAATTTTAATAAATCTAAATAAATATTACTATCATTAACTAAATAATTCCTATTTAAAACTAAATACTTACCTGTAAAATAAACCCTAAGATAGCTACAATATAACTAATAGTTACATTGTATCTATCTTAGGGTTTATTTTTATTTTACAGGCAACTTTGTATTTATTTTAACTAGGTACAATAGTTATTAAATAGTTATTAACTATTTAATAACTACCTAGTTAAAATAAAGACAAATTTACCTGTAAAATGAAACCTAACCCAGTGTTTTTCAACCAGTGTGCCGTGGCACACTAGTGTGCCGTGAGAGATCCTCAGGTGTGCCGCGGCAGACTGACAACAGTGCGGGGGTGTCCCTCTTTCAAATTTTGAAATATTGGTAGGTATGTGACAGGCTCATCAGGCATCATTTACAACCATGACATTGACATTCATTCACAGACAATCATTATGATTGTTTGTGAATGAATGTCAATATGTCATGTATAGTTTGTAGGAGGCATGGCATGACAGCACAGTACATTGTGTGTGTATACATATATATATATATATATATATATATATATATATATATATATATATATATATACTGAATATATATCCTGTATTAGGTTGCAATGTGTGATTTTGTAAAATTTTGGGATGGTGGTGTGCCACAGGATTTTTTAATGTAAAAAAGTATGCCACGGCAAAAAAAAGGTTGCAAATCACTGACCTAACCTATGTTACAATTACACCTAACACTACACTATAATTAAATTAATTACCTAAACTAAATACAATTAATTACAATTTAAATAAATTATCTAAAGTATGAAAAAAACATACACTAAATTACAGAAAATAATAAAATAATTACAAGAATTTTAAACTAATTACACCTACTCTAATCCCCCTAACAAAATAAAAAAGCCCCCCAAAATAAAAAAAATCCCTACCCTACACAAAATTACAAATAGCCCTTAAAAGGGGCTTTTGCGGGGCATTGCCCCAAAGTAATCAGATCTTTTACCTGTAAAAAAAAGTACAAATACCCCCCAACATTAAAACCCACCACCCACACAACCAACCCTACTCTAAAACCCACCCAATCCCCCCTTAAAAAAACCTAACACTAACCCCTTGAAGATCACCCTACCTTGAGAAGTCTTCACCCAACTGGGCCGAAGTCTTCCACGAAGCCGGCAGAAGTGGTCCTCCAGACGGGCAGAAGTGGTCCTCCAGACGGGCAGAAGTCTTCATTCAGGAGGCATCTTCTATCTTCATCCATCCGGCGCGGAGCAGCTCCATCTTCAAGACATCCGACACGGAGCATCCTCTTCTAACGACATCCGACGACTGAATGAAGGTTCCTTTAAATGACGTCATCCAAGATGGCGTCCCTTCAATTCCAATTGGCTGATAGAATTCTATCAGCCAATCGGAATTAAGTTAGAAAAAATCCTATTGACTGATGCAATCAGCCAATAGGATTGAAGTTCAATCCTATTGGCTGATCCAATCAGCCAATAGGATTGAGCTGGCATTCTATTGGCTGATTGGATCAGCCAATAGAATGTGAGCTCAATCCTATTGGCTGATTGGATCAGCCAATATGATTTTTTCTACCTTAATTCCGATTGGCTGATAGAATTCTATCAGCCAATCGGAATTGAAGGGACGCCATCTTGGATGACGTCATTTAAAGGAACCTTCATTCAGTCGTTGGATGTCGTTAGAAGAGGATGCTCCACGTCGGATGTCTTGAAGGTGGAGCCGCTCCGCGCCGGATGGATGAAGATAGAAGATGCCGCCTGGATGAAGACTTCCCACTTCTGCCCGTCTGGAGGACCACTTCTGCCGGCTTCGTGGAGGACTTCGGCCCGGTTGGGTGAGGACTTCTCAAGGTAGGGTGATCTTCAAGGGGTTAGTGTTAGGATTTTTTAAGGGGGGATTGGGTGGGTTTTAGAGTAGGGTTGGTTGTGTGGGTGGTGGGTTTTAATGTTGGGGGGGTATTTGTACTTTTTTTTACAGGTAAAAGAGCTGATTACTTTGGGGCAATGCCCCGCAAAAGGCCCATTTAAGGGCTATTTGTAATTTAGTGTTGGGTAGGGCTTTTTTTATTTTGGGGGGCTTTTTTATTTTGTTAGGGGGATTAGAGTAGGTTTAATTAGTTTAAAATTCTTGTAATTATTTTATTATTTTCTGTAATTTAGTGTTTGTTTATTTTCCGTACTTTAGATAATTTATTTAAATTGTAATTAATTGTATTTAGTTTAGGTAATTAATTTAATTATAGTGTAGTGTTAGGTGTAATTGTAACATAGGTTAGGTTTTATTTTACAGGTAAAT
Organism: Bombina bombina; assembly: GCF_027579735.1. Classification (NCBI taxonomy): domain Eukaryota; kingdom Metazoa; phylum Chordata; class Amphibia; order Anura; family Bombinatoridae; genus Bombina; species Bombina bombina. The sequence goes on along the minus strand of NC_069503.1, from coordinate 573,562,465 downwards.
TTGTCTTTATTTTAACTAGGTAGTTATTAAATAGTTAATAACTATTTAATAACTATTGTACCTAGTTAAAATAAATACAAAGTTGCCTGTAAAATAAAAATAAACCCTAAGATAGATACAATGTAACTATTAGTTATATTGTAGCTATCTTAGGGTTTATTTTACAGGTAAATATTTAGTTTTAAATAGGAATTATTTAGTTAATGATAATAATTTTATTTAGATTTATTAAAATTATATTTCAGTTAGGGGGGGTTAGGTTTAGGGTTAGACTTAGGTTTAGGGGTTAATACATTTAATATAGTGGCGGCGACATTGGGGGCGGCAGATTAGGGGTTAATAAATGTAGGTAGGTGTCGGCGATGTTAGGGCAGGCAGATTATGGGTTAATAATATTTAACTAGTGTCTGCGATGCGGGAGTGCGGCGGTTTAGGGGTTAATATGTTTATTATAGTGGCGGCGATGTCCGGTTCGGCAGATTAGGGGTTAAAATGTTATTATAGTGTTTGCAATGTGGGAGGCCTTGGTTTAGGGGTTAATAGGTAGTTTATGGGTGTTAGTGTACTTTTTAGCACTTTAGTTAAGAGTTTTATGCTACAGCGTTGTAGTGTAAAACTCTTAAAGGGACAGTCAACACCAGAATTTTTGTTGTTTAAAAAGATAGATAATCCCTTTATTACCCATTCCCCAGTTTTGCAAAACCAACACTGTTATATTAATACACTTTTTACTTCTGTGACTAACTTGTATCTAAGCATCTTCTGACCGCCCCTAATCACATGACTTTTAGTTATTATCTATTGACTTGCATTTTAGCCAATTAGTGCAGTGTCTGCCACTAGCCACGGGCGTGATCACAATGCTATCTATATGACCTACATGAGCTTGCTCTCCCCTGCTGTGAAAAGTAAATAAAAATAAAATAGAGGCGGCCTTCAAGGGCTTAGAAATTATCATATGTGCCTTCCTAGGTTTGCTTTCAACTAGAATACCAAGAGAGCAAAGCAAAATTGTTGATAAAAGTAAATTGGAAAGTTGTTTAAAATTACATGCCTTATTTGAAAAATGAAAAGTTTTTTTGGACTTGACTGTCCCTTTAACTACTGACTTTTAAATGCAGTATCAGTCTTGACAGGAGAGGGTCTACCGCTCACTTTTGGTCAGACTCGTAATACCGGCGCTATGCAAGTCCCATTGAAAATATAGGATACGCAATTTACGTAAGTAGATTTGCGGTATTTCCGAGTCTGGCCAAAAAAGTGAGTGGTGAGTCTGTCATTTCAAGACTCGTAATACCAGCGGGCATTAAAAAGCGGCATTGGGACCTCTCAACGCTGCTTTTTAACCCTAACGCACAACTCGTAATCTAGCTGTCTGCTTTTTTCAGTACTATACCTTACCCAGTGGGAGGGTGGTATGTGAGTGATAAGATGTGATATTACCTTCTGTTAATTATTTTAATTTATTAATAAAGGTTATGTTTGATCAGTAAGAAATAGTGCTGTAAGCCCCCATACTTTCTCTCTTTTGTGTAATTTAATCAGTAGAAATATTGTCAGATACCCCCACACCTCTTAGACCTCTCCCTGCTCCCCAATCACACATTTAGTCACTAAAGGTTGTAATCCCCAAATCCCTTAACTGCTAAAGTCCTGCCAGGGTTAATGTCCTTAGATCTCTGCAGCTCTAGACCCAAAACAGTCACATCTGCCCCAGTGTTACCTTGAGTGACAGCTTATAGATTTTCATTGTTCTTTGCATTTGACCAGGTGACAAACAACAGCGAAACTGGTAATTCAGGGGGATGACTTCCTGTAGCTTATTGTGCCAATTATATTTTCTCTGGTCAAGTAGAGCTGATGTGCCCCATTTTATTGCAACAAAACTCCTGCAGGTATCCCCCTGCCCAGGTGTAGCACTCGCCCCTCCCTTTCCAGAGGGAACAGACACATTAGATGTGGGCATAGCCGTCTTGGTAAAGTGTGGTTTTGAAGTAGCTCCCTTCTAGCTGGATGCCCCCTTAGCAAAGACTCTTGCTATTATTCATGGGTGCCCTGTTAGTGGTATAAAAATCTGCCAGCTTAGTGCAATCCTCACCAACATATTCTATATTAATAACACTTTGTTACAGTGTATCCACAATGTTTGAAGTAAAACACATTTAGTAAATAAATAAAAGATCCTTTAGTCATTGAGCCCTCAGTGTTCATTTTGACTGAATAAGATTTTGATATTTTTTATTCAAATGTTGTTTTATTTACCTGTAATTAATATTCTGTATCTTTATTACACATTAAAAGAACAAAACACATATTTCATTATTTAATAATTGAGCAATGTGCTCCAAATAATTATCACTTCACATAAATTGCTCTGGAGGAGTATGATGTTTAACCATATTTATGAAATCTACTCAATGTAAGATGTTTTACTTATAAAACCTGATGCATCTAAATTACTGTCTTCAGGATACTTTAAATTATCTTTATACTTTTTACTTGACGTTTTCTGTTCATTCATTAATATCCCTTTTTGCAAAAACCAATTCTGCAAGTTACTCTAACAAAAGATCACAACATACAATTTTCACAAGACATCATATTAAAACATGCAAAAAAAAAAACAAATAAAACCCTTGAAACACGCAAGAGATCTTATTTCTAAATCTGTTGTTTACCTGGATGTAACAGATAATAGCCTAAGTTTTCCTACTTTTTTGTTCAATTATTAATTAATAATGTGCAATAAGTTTGCTTGACTACACTAGTATAATACTTATCAGAAATGTATTTTAATGGTTTGTTTCTTTATTTTACAGAAACGGAGCACTCAAGAGGTAAGACATTATACAAGCCACATTAGGACATAAAAGACCTTGTAATTGTTTTTTTTTGTTTTTGTTTTTTAAACTTTGTTTTTATTGAGGTTTTGTAGAATGTACAACATGTAAAATGAAAAAAAAATTACAGCGAGAATCAAGATACAGAATAAGCTCTGAATGAAATTGCAAAATATACATTTGAGAATGAATTTGAGTATCACACTATGGCCCCTATTTAAGAAAGTCTGGCGGACCTGATCCGACAGTGACCTGTGATAGATGGCTCTGGAACCTCATTTTTAAATATATTGAGTGCTAAAGTAAAATCAGGGATTGGATCAATCAGAAGACAAGAGCTGCTTTAAGTTGGGAAAGGTTTTTTTAGCATATGAATAAGAAATCGTATCTCAACAGGAAGGAATAGTTCTCATTTAGGGATCTTGTTAGTCGCCTCTGTGGGTTATACTCGTAGGCTAGGCCTGCTGGGATTGGAATATATAACTATCTGTATATCTAAATATAACCAAGTGATAGTGCTATGTATGGGGCTTCAGGAAGTGAGAGAACATCACTACAATAGAAAATTTGGGCTTGCTATATTGGTGTGTCCCAGGTTCATAGGTTGCTCGTACCTGAATTTTAGTAGAATATCATCTTCCAGCTATAGTGCTAGGGGCTAGAGCGGGGTGAATTCCCCTCTTTAAAGTGTGCAAGCAGATCTCTCTGTATAAGATATATCTAATGAGAATTCTCTATCAACATAGAGCGCAAGACTTGGCCTAATGAACTGTTTTTCTGGCATAAGGGAAAGAGGGCCAGTTAGATAAGTCAGCCAAATATAACAACCACTGCGACTACAGTATACACAACAGGCATGTTGGACACACAGAGGAGAGACATAAAGCTAGTTAAAGATAACTAGGCAAAAACAAAAAGAAAACCCATGAGGGGTTGTACCACATCAATGCTTTCAGTAATTGTTATGTTTACCTCATAGCAATGACCCATATATTTTCAAGTGTGTGAGCTGAGTAAACTCTGAGTACTTAATATTTTTCAGCGAGGTCATGTTTCACCCCACTCCCAGAGGGGTTTATAATGCTTATGTAATTTGCTAGGCAATCCGTATTGAAAACCATCAGAGAGAAAGGGGGAGTTACGGGTAGGTGGATATAGGGGCTAAAGCTTATTGTTAGCGTAAATAGATTCCATTTATAATTAGATGGCATAAGTGTAGTGTTATATGGCAGGTATAGTCTATATGGGACTTTGTCTCTAAAGCCAACTGTAGGATGAGTTTACTGATATGGGACCTTCTTGTAAGTTTGGAAGATTATGTATCTCTGAGTGGATTCAAGCATTTGAATTGTAACATTGATCTATGAATTTACCCATATTAATATGTGAAATATTAGGTTTCTAGTTTGAGAGCTCATTTGACTTGAGTAGTGCGTTTCTGCTAACTTTACTCTTCACTCTATGGGCTAAACTATTCTAACAAGCAAGCTTAAGATATAAAACATGGTGTAGTACATAAACCTATTAACAAATATGAGGAGAAAAACTCCAGTTGTGAACTAAAGATAGTTAATCTCTATGTGAACAAAAAGAACAACTTTCTAACATAAAAAAGTATAATAATCAGAGTCTTGAAGACAATACCCTTGAGAAAAAAATAGTAAGCAGTCCTCCTTGGGATCTTAAGGGAGTTTCCTACTAGCCCACACCGCATCTACCAAGTTCAGTCTGCCGAACGGGTGCCTTCACTCCGCTATAGACATGAACTATATATGGTGTTGGGTAAGAAGAGCGCACTGTCCCTTTAAAGTGTTCGGTTGTGGGTCCAAGAGATCTAGGCAGACCGGCTGAGGTTCCCACCTCATGATTAGTTACTATGGGCTTCGTCAGTAGTATTTCCAGCTGTGATTCGTGTCCGTGAGTGCTGGGGGCCACGATCATATCAATAGATCTAGCCGGGACCTCTGTCACAGGATGCGTCACTCTGGATCTCTGTAAACTCCGGCAGTCATGGAGGGTATGAGAAAGTAAGTTATGAGGGCCGCCCAGGGAATCCACTCAGGGGTCGGCCACATCCTCCCGGGGAATCGCCGAGAACAGATCCTCCTCTATTGGCCGGACATCGAATACTGGAGCAGGTTTGGCTGGTTCTCAGCTAGCTTGGTATTTTTCTGCCTACTATGGCTGTGTTGGCAGATGAGCTGACAGTGTGCTGATGCGGGTAAAGGTATCTCTAGGAAAGTAGTCGCTGGATTCTCTCTCCCCTTTATTATGATACCAGGATTAGGATGTGTGGTAAATTTTGGCGGAGAATGTAGGACCGCTTCATTGACTCACATCTGGTTATTGATAGGAGCTGTGGGGGCCAGCACAACACATCCTGATGGTGTGTCCTCAGTTGCTCTCCCCTTTATTATCGAAGTTAGGTTATTGAAGCTATGCTGCATTTGTTGTTCGAAGTCAGTGAGGAGAGTATGCAGCATTGTGTAAAATGTCTCCCTGTTGAGAGTAGCCATGTTAAGCTTGTTTAACCCTGTGCTTAGGGGGGGGGGTTTCTGATGTTGTGCGAGGTAGGCCGGAGCCTGATATCTCTTTGGCTAATGTCTGTATTGGGAGATCAAAGATGCAGTAATTCTCATATGGATCTGTTCAGTATGGTTCTATAAATCTATTGATGGGATCTTTAGTGAAGAGTTCTGCATAGATTAGACAATATATAGTGGATTTTAGATCTCTTCCAAAGGCTTAGAGAATGCTACCTATCATGGCCGCTGCTTAGGCATGCCCCCCCCTTGTAATTGTTTTTATTATTGTAATAAATAAACTAGTAGAATGTGACAACATTCTAAAAATATTAACACCCTGTTTGCTGTGATTGCTTTTTGCTTAAAGTGATGGTAAATCCTAGAGTTTAAAAAACTGTAGGAATAAACATCACTAAAAATAAAGTCCACCTTCATTCATCAGTTTAAATACAAAAAACAATGAAAAGTTGTCTTTATTTTGCCACAACTTCACTGGTAAGCCTATTGGCTAATTTTTTCAATGAGGTGGCATTTCCATCTCTCAGCCAATAGCCATGCGTGCTTACAGCATAATGCCAATCGGCCCGCACAGCTATTGGCTAAGAGGTGGGAATGTTACCGCATTGAAAAAATGAGCAGTACCATGGCCCAGCAGAACAGCTTAGCTAGGCAATATCGTAACCAAGCTATCCTGCGTGCATATTACAAGTTAAAAGTAAACAGTTCTGCTCGCGCATAAAATAAATTTGTGCTCATTGGTTAGCGCGACTGAAGACATTGGGGTCCATTTATTAAACAGTGGATGCTGCTTCCGAGCCCCATCATCTTAGGTCCACCTGAAACGGAAGTTAAGAAGCAGCGGTCATTACTTCTCTGCCACCTACTGAAATCCTCCCGATACGATCGGGATGATTGACGACCCCTGCTAGCGGCCGATTTGCCACTAGTGAGCAGGGGATGGCATTGCACAAGCATTTCACCAGAAATGCTTGTGCAATGTTAAATGCTGACAGTGTATGCTGTCTGCATTTAGAGAGGTTGAGCAGACATGATTCGCTACCGCGAATCATGTCCATTCGACTTTTGTTAAATCTACCCCTAGCCGTAAAGTGGAAGGCTTAAAAAAAAATGTACTTTGGTGCACATTAAAATAAAGTTTTACACTCATATATACACTATCTTATTAAATGATTAATATAAATTTTACGCATTTTTGTTTATAAGGGTTCAAATATATATATAATATATGACAAGTTGTTTGAATAGAAAGGGTTATTATATGTCTAAATATGTGTATAAATGAGGTTATAGGTATATATATATATATATATACTACTGGTCAAAAGTTTTAAAACACCCCCATTTTCCAGTTTATATTGACATTTAAGCAGTTAAAGTCCAGTGAATAACCTGAAATGGTACAAAAGTAAGTGGTAAACTGCGAGAGGGGAAAAAAGTTCATGTTAACAAAAACTGAAAAATAATGTACATTGCAGAGTTTTAAAAAACATATTTTTTTCAGGGAAAAAGTAATGGTTTAACAAATCACAATTGTTCAGCAGTAATGTAAGTAAATTAAGCCTTGAAAGTTTATGCTAAAAATTCCTAAAGGTGTCCCAACTTTTGTTAATTACCTACAAGCCCTCTATATTTATAAAAGCAGTGTTGGAACAGACTGTGTTACCACACCCTCTTAAGAAATATTTGGACAGTATTGTACTGCAGGAAGTAGTATGTTGCTCTCTAAATGGCGAGAAAAAAGCAAATAGCAAAGGAAGACAGACAGACCATTATAACCCTTAAAAGTGTAGGTCTTTTCTTTAGAGAAAATTGCAAAGAAAGCCAAGGTGTCAGTGAGTACAGTTTCCTACATCATCAAAAGGCGCTTGGAAACTGGTGGAACCTCTGACAAGAGGAGGTCTGGCAGACCCAAATCCACATCAGAATCAGAAGAAACGTTTCTGAGAGTAAACAGCTTGCGTGATAGGCGACTCACAGGAAAACAGCTTCAAGCACAGCTTAACACAGATCAAAGTAATCTCAGTTTCAACTGTTAAAAGAAAACTTTGAGATGCAGGTTTCACAGGTCAAGTGGTAGTAAAAAAGTCATTGCTAAGATGGCAATATAAGAAAAAGATGCTTGCCTGGGCCATGAAGCACTGCCAGTGGACTACTGAAGAAGGTTGTATGGACCGATTAATCAAAATTTTAGATCCTTGTTTCATCATGCAGGGTTTTAATAAGCCCTCAAGTAGGTGAAAGGATGGTTCCTCAGTGTGTGAAACCAACTGTCAAACATGGACGAGGAAGCATGATGGTCTGGGGCTCTTTTGCTAGATCCAGAGTTGACAACTTGCATCCTGAACCAAAACTACTACCACAGCATTTTGCAGCGCAATGCAGTACCCTCCAGTTGATGCCTAGTTGGTCAGGGGTTCATTCTACAACAAGATGAACTTTAACATACCTCCAGGCTTTATCAGAACTACCTTAGAAGAAAAGAACAAGGCTTCAAATCATGGAATGGCCAGCAAAATCTCCTGACTTAAACCCCATCAAGCTGGTTTGGGAGGAACTGTCTAGAAGGGTAAAAGAAAAACAACCTACAAGTGCAATGCATTTGCGGGAACTTCTGCAACAGTGTTGGGAAGAACTTTTCAAAAAATATTTGATTTCCATTGTAGAAAAAATGCCACAAGTGTGTTCGGCTGTAATATCTGCAAAAGCTGGCTACTTTGATGAGTCAAAAATTTAGAGTACATATGTTTAAAGAAAATTATTCCATGATTTATTTTTTTATGTCCAATTGTTTATTTGTTCTATGCTTTATTTTCAGAGTACATTGAGACATTTAACAGTAAATTTCAATAAAAACTGGAAAAATGTATGTGTTCTAAAACTTTTGACCGGTAGTGTATATATATTTTCAGACTCCTAACCAAGCCCGATGTATACATATGTTTACTAACTAATGCTGGCTCCTGTTTATGTTATCTGTCTTTTCATATGCTGGAAAGGGGGGAGGTGGGGAGTGTCTGCTCTTTTTGTTTACCCAGCCCCTTTCAGTGGGTGTCCCAGGCTACCTCATCAGCAGTGCTAAACTGGGAGCTTCTAAGTAAGTTTTTAAAAGGTTTTATACTGGATTTTTAGATCAGTATCTGTGCATATTCTTCTTAATAGTAGTATCTATTACATGCAGTTATATGAAAATTGGTGTATACCATCTCTTTCAAGTTTATGCGGAGAAGTTAACCCATTGGGTTTCCCTCGCATGCAAACAAACCGACCAAGTAAAATTCTTCAGTTCATCAGTTTTTGTGTGCAAATGAAAAAATTATTTAGGACGCCACTTATAATCTAGCCCTTAATATTTTAAATGTGCACTTTATGGCTAAATCATTGTAATTTGTTAAAAAATGTATTTTAAATGTATTTTATAAAAACAACATAGACTTGTTTTTGAACCTCTCTTATGTCTTCCAGCCTGGTGGTAAAATAGAGATCTACAGTGTAAATATTGACAGTAAAGTGACATCTCGCTTTGCACACAATGTTATTACAAGCAGAGCTGTTAATCGAGCCAACAAATCACAAGAAGTATTCTTTGATGTGGATCTGCCCAAAACAGCTTTCATCACAAACTTCAGCATGTAAGTCGTTTTATCTTGTGTGTGTTTATACAGTGGAGGATAACATTATGCAAGAAGGTTGAGTTTCAAATTTTTCATATGTTGAAAATGTGATTTATCATATAGTGAGTTGAAACTATCATTTAATTATAATATGAAGAAAAACACAATCATTATAGGTGCCTTTAAGCAACGTAAGATAATTATTTAAACATATGTCTAGAGACTGATTGGTTATGTAGTGGGAGAACTGTCCTTCTTACATGACAAGACATTTTTTAACAGAAAGAAAAGAATCTCATCTTTAAAGTGAATGTGAATTTTGAATAATTAGTGCCCGGTTTTTAATAATCCTATTAAAAACAAGAGAACTTTAATTCATCAAAATTGACATTTCACTCGTTTTCTTCAAAAACGTACCTTTTAATCCTGGCAGCCGCTCCAGCGATTCCCCCGGCTGTCGGAAGCCTCTGCAGACATCAGAAATGACGAATCCGGCTTCTTTCAATCACGGCTTCCCCCCCGGGGGAATCTTGGCCTGATGCAACGCTGTGATTGGAGGAAGCCGGATTCGTCATTTTGGACCCACGAAGACGGCTTGCAACCGGATGGAGGAAGTGCTGGAGCGGTTGCCAGGATTAAAAGGTAAATTTTTGAAGAAATCGAGTGAAATGCCAATTTTGATGAATTAAAGTGCCCTTGTTTTTAATAGGATTATTAAAAACCGGGCACTAATTCATCAAAATTGACCTTCACTTTAAAATAAGTATGACCATCTGGTTATCACATATCTAATGTGAAAATTACACTACAAATGTAGTGTGACAAAAGCAGTGCTGAAACTGTGCTTCTCTCTCAGCACATAATAGTATTAAGTCATGATGTATTATCGAAGAAGAAGAGATTCTTTATGAGTCTTCTGTGGGAGTTAGCATTTTTTATAGGAAGAGGCACTGGTCTGTCCCTACCTTATTTTTATACTTGTACGCAATCATCTAGAAGTGTTATACATTTTCAGCCACCTATTCCTGTGTTTCTGCTTCTAGTTCAACCAATATAACTAAAAAAGAAGCAGTAAATGTAGTTTGAGTAATTAAAACTCTGTACCTTGTTAAAAAGGAACTAAAAAATAACCTCTAGATATTACCACTAATTTTATTATGAAAGTGTGGAAAGTGCTAAGAAGAATGGACTTAGATTATTCATTTTGGTAATATTGCATTAGAAAACCACATAATGTTTTTTATGTGTCTATGTAATACAGGACAATTGATGGCGTAACATATGAAGGAGTAATTAAGGAAAAGGAAGTTGCTAAACAACAGTATCAAAAAGCAGTATCACGCGGACAGACAGCTGGACTTGTCAAGTAAGATTAACCACTTTTATGACAATGGGTGAATATTTAAAAAAGTATAATAGTTTAGATTATTATTGCTATGTATTGTATGTATTTTCAGCATTCTCTTATATTGACCAGTTTAAAGTGGAAGATTTCTTAACATATTCATATGTTCCAAAGGTGAAACACACACTCATACTTTTGGTCCAGAAGTACATATTTTTTCCTGTTTATAGCCTGCCAATAGGACATCTGTGAAACATTTTTCATAAAGGACTGAAGAAGGCCTAAAATATTAGTCTACTATTGTGTTATAAAATGTAACCAACACAATCATTTTAATCTGTAACCCTGAAACAGCATAATAAACCCTAAATATGATACTGTTCTAATGCAAATCCACCAACACTCAAAAGATTCCCTGTGTACAAATACCATCCCCTATGCAATTTACCCACTGTAAACACCCACACACCTTACCCACCTACTGGTTAAGTCCTCTCTTCATCATAACCTTCTTTCATTGCAAGTAGTTATCGCTAAATCTAACCCTTCCTATAAAGTCCCCTTATCAATATGTCCGATTGAAGAATCTTAATTTCTTTGCCTTTTCTGACCAGTAGCCACAGATCCTCAGATGTTAATCTATTTAAAAAAAATAATTCTAATACATATTTTTGAATCAGGTTTACCAGGAATAAAGATGGTTAGGCTCACTTACAAATTATGAATAACTATGAGCTTTCACATTGAGCCAGCTCATCTACAGAACTAATTGGTTAACCTGATTAATGTAATCCTTTTTTTGGTTATTTTTAATAAAAGAGTAATACTCTATAAGAAAAAAAAACTGCTGCTGCTGTCTAGAAGAGGTAAAGGCATCTATTTATCAAGCCGTTAACTGTGCTGCATTCGACGGCACCAATACGCTCGCCTAAGATCGCCTAACATTGCTGCCGCGGACCTGAATACGTTGTCCAAAATTATCAAAAAAGCTGTCAAAAAGCCGCGTACCAAGTATGGTGCGATGAGCAGTGGACTGTTGTTAACTAACAGTCATCAATCTCGCTGCTCTTCGGCTTTTTTGCAGCTTTCTTGGTACCCTGTCACTAAACACCCACACTATACTATACTGTTTACCCCCTAAACAGCCGCTCCTGGACTCCGCTGCAACTCTAATAAATGTATTAACCCCTAAACCGCCGCTCCCGGACCCCGCCGCAACTCTAATAAATGTATTAACCCCTAAACCACTGTTCACGGACCCCGCCGCAACTCTAATACATTTATTAACCCTAAACCGCTGCTCCCGGAATCCGCTGCAACTAAATAAAGTGTTTAACCCCTAAGCCGCTGCTCCCGGAGCCCACCGCCACCTGCATTATACTTATTAACCCCTAATCTTCCGCCCCCTACACCGCCACCACCTACATTATATTTATTAACCCCTAATCTTCCGCCCCCTACACCGCCGCCACCTACATTATACTTATTAACCCCTAAGCTGTCCCCCCTACACTGCCGCCACCTACCTACATTTATTAACCCCTAATCTGCCGCCCCCAACGTCGCCGCCACTATAATAAATGTATTAACCCCTAAACCTAAGTCTAACCCTAACCTTAACACCCCCTAACTTAAATATAATTTAAATAAATCTAAATAAATATTACTATCATTAAATAAATTATTCCTATTTAAAACTAAATACTTACCTGTAAAATAAACCCTAAGATAGCTACAATATAACTAATAGCGATGGATGATGTCACTTAAAGGAACCGTCATTGTTCAAGAAGACTCCAGATGAAGAGGATGCTCCACGTCGGATGTCTTGAAGATGGACCCGCTCTGCGCCGGATGGATGAAGATAGAAGATGCCGCCTGGATGAAGACTTCTGCCTGTCTGGAGGACCACTTCTGCCTGTCTGAAGGACCACTTCTGCCGGCTTCATTGAGGACTTCGGCCCGGTTGGGTGAAGACTTCTCAAGGTAGGGTGATCTTCAAGGGGTTAGGGTTAGGTTTTTTTAAGGGGGGATTGAGTGGGTTTTAGAGTAGGGTTGGTTGTGTGGGTGGTGGGTTTTAATGTTGGGGGGGGTTGTAATTTTTTTTTACAGGTAAAAGAGGTGATTACTTTGGGGCAATGCCCCGCAAAAGGCCCTTTTAAGGGCTATTTGTAATTTAGTGTAGGGTAGGGCTTTTTTTTATTTTGGGGGTGCTTTTTTATTTTGTTAGGGGAATTAGATTATGTGTAATTAGTTTAAAAATCTTGTAATTTGTTTATAATTTTCTGTAATTTAGTGTTTGTTTTTTTTGTACTTTAGATATTTTTTTTTAATTGTATTTAATTGTATTTAGTTTAGGGAATTTATTTAATTATAGTGTAGTGTTAGGTGTAATTGTAACTTAGGTTCGGTTTCATTTTCCAGGTATATTTGTGTTTATAACTATTTAGTAACTATTCTACCTAGTTAAAATAAATACAAACTTGCCTGTAAAATAAAAATAAACCCTAAGCTAGATAAAATGTAACTATTAGTTATATTGTAGCTAGCTTAGGGTTTATTTTACAGGTAAGTATTTAGTTTTAAATAGGAATAATTTATTTAATGATAGTAATATTTATTTAGATTTATTTAAATTATATTTAAGTTAGGGGGTGTTAGGGTTAGACTTAGGTTTAGGGGTTAATAAATTTAATATAGTGGCGGCGACGTTGGGGGGGGGCAGATTAGGGGTTAATAAATGTAGGTAGGTGGCGGCGGTGTAGAGGGGGGAAAATGAGGGTTTAATAAGTATAATGTAGGTGGCGGCAGTGTAGGGGGGGCAGATTAGGGGTTAATAAGTATAATGTAGGTGGCGGCGGTGTAAGGGGGGCAGATTAGGGGTGTTTAGACTCCGGGTACATGTTAGGGTGTTAGGTGTAAACATTCCCATAGGAATCAATGGGATATCGGGCAGCAGCGAACAGAAGCTTTCGCCGCTTTCAGACTCCCATTGATTCCTATGGCATCCGCCGCCTCCAGGATTGAAAACCAGGTACGCTGGGCCTAAATAGTGCCGAGCGTACCTGGTAGTTATTTGATAACTAACAAAAGTAGTCAGATTGTGCCGAACTTGCATTCGGAACATCTGTAATGATGAAACCATCGATCTGTGTCGGACTGAGTCCGGCGGATCGTATGTTACGTCATAAATTTCTACTTTTGCCGGTCTGTAGGGTTTGATAACTAAGGGAAATCAGGCTCACCACAAATACGCTGTGGAATTCCAGCGTATTTGCGGTTGACAGCTTGATAAATAGATGCCAATGAATGAATTCACCAGATTACAATAAAAAAGTCACTAAGATTTTTAGTTATTTTTATTTTTGTTAGGCTTTAGATGTTTTAGGGTATTTACATAAATGTATATTTAGAGAGATTGTTTGTGGTGGTCGGACCATGTAGGATAATGGGGGATGCATGGCAAGAGTTAGACTTAGTTGGGTTTGCAATAGAAGAAGATATTATGCAGATTGTGGGTTTACCTGTGAGACAATCATGTAGATTGGCTGTTTTTCATGGTGGGGTGTAAATAGATGTATGTGGTGTGTGGAAATCATACAGAACAACAGAGGTTTAAAGGAGGATAAAGGAGGGTTATTGGGTAACACATTTACAATGAAAGACTCAGGTCAGTGTCACTGTTCATGTTAATTGCACTGAATTGTGCTGTTGGCTAACTGCAAAGTGCGGTTCCCCGATTAACCGTTTTACTGCTACGTTGCACACAATATGACCTTAGAAGGATCACTGGGTGGAACACATTGGTGCAGCATTGGTTAGGTTTAACTCAGTTGGGGGAGGTCACAGGTTCATGTTATTGTGATTAAGTTATTTAATCCAATGCATAAGAGCATTTCCTACACATTGGTTTTGAATACATAAAAACATTTTGTTGTGTTAGAGAGAAGCATTAGTACAATTACTTTTAGTTGTCTCTATAAAGAAATAGGTCTATAAGATCATTGATTGCTGCAGAACATAATAACATCAATCATAGCATAATTTGTATGATGGGTAACCATTTTCTGCCAATAAAGGTTTTTGTCACTATTTGCATAGCACATAGTATATAGATGAGAATAAAATATTTATGCTGTGTACTTTCTTTTTTTATTGAATACTTCAAATATCTGAACATGTGCAATAGTGTTGCTTCTTTTTCAGCTGAACAGCTTATCACAAGATTTACTCGTATAAATACAAATAGATCTTAATGTAGAATTTTAGGAATTTGGTTTTGCTTCACTTATAAGTGGATTTGAAAATGTCAGCCAATAGAATGCAAGGTACCCAATTTTTAAATGGGTACCTTGCATTCAAGCTTCAGTGTACGGTGGTGATCGTATGGAGAGGATCCTCCACGCTGGATGTCCGCACCGCCGGCGACGATGCTCCGCGCCTCCACAGCTCTGCGCCACCGGGATGAAGATAGGAGATGCCCCCGCGATGGATGAAGATGTCGCCTCCTGGATGAAGACTTCTTTCCACCTGGATGAAGATGGGTTAGTGTTAGGTTTTGTTTTTTTGGGGTATTTTTTTTTTAGATTAGGGCTTTGGGCACAAAAGAGCTGAATGCCATTTTAAGGGCAATGCACATACAAATGCCCCTTTAGGGGCAATGAGTAGCTTAGGTTTTTTTTTAGACTAAGGTTTTTTATTTTGGGGGATTTTACTTTAAGGGGGACCCTACAAAAGGCCTTTTAAAGGGCTATTGGTAGTTTATTGTTAGATTAGGGGGTGTTTTAATTTTGGGGGGCATTTTTGTTTTTATAGGGGTATTAGATTAGGTTTAATTGTTATTATTTTGGATAATTTCATTTATTATATTTTGTAATCTTAGAGTTTTTTATTTTTCATAATTTTAGAATTTTTTTTTGTAATGTCATTTTTTAAATTTTTTTCGTAGTGTTAGGATTTTTTAAATTTGTAATTTATGTTTTTTTATTTTTCATTATTTTTATTGTTCTAAAATAGTAATGTTAGGTTACTTTATAGTTTAAACTTATTTTTTTGTTTTATTTCACAGGTAAGTTTTTATTTATTTAAAGATTGGGGGGGTGTTCGCTTTAGGGGTTAATAGTTTAATTTAGTTTGTTGCGATGTGGGGTGCCGGCAGTTTAGGGGTTAATAGGTTTAGTTTAGTAGTTGCGATGTGGGGGGGTGGTGGTTTAGGGGTTAATAGCTTTATATAGTGTTAGTTATGTGGGTGGGCGGCAGATTAGGGGTTAATAGGTTTTATATAGTATTTGCGATGCAGGAGAGTGGCGGTTTAGGGGTTAATAGGTAGTTTATGGGGGTTAGTGTACTTTGTAACATTTTAGTTAAGAGTTTTGTGAAACATTTTTGTTTCGCAAAATCCATAACTACTGGTCTCAGATTGTGGTATGGATCATGGCGGTATAATCTATAGGGCAAAGCATTTTAGCCAGACCGCACAACCTGTAATACGGCACTATGGAAATCCTGCACTCAAACGTCATTTTTTGAGTGCAGAATCAATTGTTGCGTTACAGGTTAAAATGCTTGATGTTTAGCTATACCGCCGCGACTTGTAATACGGGAGACCTGCCATTCCACGCGCAATGGCCAATTTTTTAGTGGTAAAGCCGTACCGCACCATACCACAAATCTTTAGCCAAAAATGCTGTAAATAATCTTTTTTTTAAAGTTTCATCTAAAATAATACTTCTATTAAACTATTTGTTTCATTAAGGAATAAAAGGATCATATCTTACTGTGTTTTAACTGATCAGGAAAAAGCTAATGTCAAGCTGTATTCCAATATGTTTTTTTTTGTTTTTTGTTTTTCAGGACACAGAAACTTAATTGTGCATTTAAAAAAGTTGCAATCTTCAATATTTAGTTTGCACATTTATTTGAAAATTACAACTGAAAATTGTGTGTTTCTGAGAAATGGGCAGCATAGAGTTCACAAAAAAACCTATCTTTATTTAGCCTCAATAAAGATCATAAGAACATGTTTTGCTATACCTCTACTGCATAATCTCCCACAGCTAAAACCCCTAATCTCTATTAACCATTAAAAGGCACAACCTCAATGCAAAGAAAACTTCTACTATTAACCACTAATTGTACCTCACACCACTTGCTGAGCACCCTACCACAAAATCCCCTAACCTACAATGTATCCTAACCTATGCCCCCCCATACCCACTCCTAGCCTAAGACAACTTAAAGGGACAGCTAGCCTAAGACAACTTAAAGGGACAGTCAACACCAGAATTTGTGTTGTTTAAAAAGATAGATAATCCCTTTATTATCCATTCCCCAGTTTTGCATAACCAACACAGTTATAATAATACATGTTTTACCTCTGTAATTACCTTGTATCTAAGCCTCTGCAAACTGCCCCCTTATTTCAGTTCTTTTGACAGACTTGCATTTTAGCTAATCAGTGCTCACTCCTAGGTAACGTCACGTGCATGAGCTCACTGTTATCTATATGAAACACATGAAATAATGCCATCTTGTGGTGAAAAACTGTCAGCTTAGAGGCGGCCTTTAAGGTCTTCTAGGTTTAGCTTTTAACTAAGAATACCAAGAGAACAAAGCAAAATTGGTGATAAAAGTGAATTGTTGTTTAACCTCTTAAGGACATATGACGGAATTTTTCCGTCATAAAACAATTGAGCAAACTGAAAGCTGTGTCCTTAAAGGGTTAAAATGACATGCCCTATTTTATCATGAAAGTTTCTTTTGGACTTGACTGTACCTTTAAAAACACATATGATAAAAAAATTACTTTCTGGCAGGAAAAATTAATTAAAAAAAATACTGAAAAACAACTACTGTAATAGCTATTTAGTAATATTATTTCAGTGGATATTCTGTTTACAAGAGAAGAGGAGATAAACAAGGATGCGTTGCTATATTAGAGCCAGTGGTAAACTGGCATGACAAAGTGCTGGTTGTAACTTGAATCTCTTAGACAATAGAGAGCATTCAATAGCGGTATCAAGTCTGCACCACCAGTTAAGATTCAACAGAAATAAATCAGTAGACCTATCAGTAAAATACTGTAGAAGACATCTGGATAGATCTTGCCTTGTGATTCACAAAACTGAAGACAACAAGTTGAGAGAATGATAAAAATGTAAATTTTATGTTCAGTTAAAATAGAGAGATACACAACCTTCTTGCTATTAAAAAAAAATTACAGAATAGAAGATCCAATTATATACTGTAGTCCTTTTACAGAGGCTTTCTATCTGCCTAATATTTTACATATTGTAGGAAAAAAGAACAAAGGAGGAGCAATAGCGATTAAAACTTAAAAATTTTATTCCATATTTTATAAAATCATATAGCAGCAAATGAAATAACCAAGATCCTCAATAACACAGCTTACGCGTTTCAGCAGTGCGCCGTACTCATAGCTGGCTAATATTTTACATAGACTACAATCTTTATACTAAAATTTAACTTCAATACCGTTGTTCTAATTAGATTTTCTAAAAACATTAAGGATTACACTTACTAACTGTTTTTATACTATGTGCTATTAGGACAGTTAAATGGTTCTTAAAATATTTATGTAATTCTGATGTATTGCCTAGTGGTGGTGGGATTCATGCACCATATTCTGTTTATAGGGCCTCTGGTAGGAAAACAGAGAAATTTACGGTGTCAGTCAATGTGGCATCAGAGAGCAAAGTGACATTTGAATTGGTCTATGAAGAACTGTTGAAGCGCAACCTAGGAAAATATGAAATGTTTATTAAGGTGAAGCCAAAGACACTTGTCAATAAATTCAAGGTAACTGATTTATTTTTCTTAAACACTATATTGTACTATGTTTGTGTTTAATGTAAAGTAATATTTTCAAGTCATATTATCTTGTGCTTGCTCCATTACAATTTTTTCCTAGAATACAGAGAGTGTAAAACTAATAGGACTATTGAGCACTAACACTGCTCAAGTTAAATCAATAGTGCTATTATTCTTCTGCTGATATTGGCCAGATTACAAGTGGAGCTCTATTTAACACTCCCGCTCGAGCGTTTACTGCGCTAGAAGTAAGTTGTTTTCTGGGGGGAAATACAACAGCAATATTTTAAATTGCTGTTGTATTCCCCCCAGAAAACAACTTTATCAAGCAGTGATTCAACCTACTCCCAGCTGATGAGTGGCAATAACCACGAAACAGCTGTCCTGGGATTGGTCTGAATCACTGTACTTCCCCTAGCTAAGCTTAGAAGCTGTGTAATGTGGCGATGCTATGGCATAAAGGGAAGTCTGCCTTAAAAAGCAGGCTAGAAGTAAAAAAGTAAGTCATTGTGAACCTCAGTGGCATATCTCACCCAGAATCCTTTGCTGCATTGGATACAGTGTAAACTGAGAGTTTCTGTGTGAAAAGCAAGTCTTCTGACTTGCCTAGATTTGTAAATGGTTTAAACAATGAGTTATTTTCTTTACATTTTGGATTTAGTGGAGGATTTTAAACTTACTTTTCGCCTCCCCATATTTTAAATTGCTGTTTTTTTTTTATATATATATATATATATATATATATATATATATATATATATATATACATGATTATATATAAATATACATGATATATACAGATAAATATAGGAATATCTATTTATAAATACATAGAACATATTCCTATGTGCAGAACATTGGAATGTGAAATATTTACAGGAAATACACAGTATAACACTTTTTTTTTAAAATATGAATATTGCATACATTTGCTTTAATTTGTTTTCCTCTACTTAACTGCAAAGGGCTCCAATGCACTATATATATGTGTACATATGTATTTATGTGCTTATATATGTATATATATATATATATATATATATATATATATGTACATTGCTTTATAGAGCTGAAGTTCAACCTCCGAGGATTTTGAAACAGTGCTGTGATCTTCGTGAGATTGCGAGAAAAGTGACTGGCACCATTTTGTTATGCACAATTCACTCTGTTTACAGCATTACAGTGCAATCTGTGTCTTAGTGTTATAGTCTTGCAAATTTTACTACAGTAATTGTCATTATTTTACAGGTACAGTATTTATTAAATACTAATTGAACACTGTGCTGTGCTAGTGTTAAACTAAACATAGCACTATTGCACCCCTAATATATGTTAGTTCAAACATGTTTTCAAGTTTTTAAACACACTGGCAAGTGAAAAGAAAGCTGAAACCGCATTGTTTCACTTTAAGGCGGTTTTCACTTTACAGCGGGTATCCGGTCCCTAACCCGCTGTATGAGTGGGGTATACCTTTAAATACATTTGTACACACACACATATATATACACAGTATATATATATATATATATATATATATACATATATATATATATATATATATATATATATATACACATATAATATATATATATACATATAGCTTTAGACATGTATATGTTCTTACTATTCTTTACTATTTTTTTATTTATTTTTAATAAACCCATTGACATAAACCATATCCCTTTAAAACCCTTTTTAAACATTTATTGCAATATATTTTATTATATATATATATATATATATATATATATATCCTATACTATAAAAGGCCAAGTGTGTTTGTCCGAAGCTGTGATGCGCAGTAGAGACAGCACGAGGACAAACACACCTGGCCTTAAATCCCTACCTGATCTGCCGACTGCCGCGAGCAGAAGTAGGCATGGCCGAGGGTGCATGGGGGATGTGGGCAACTGTGAAGGGGGCGTGGCCTAGTGTAAAGGTCAGTGAAGGGGTGGAGCCTAGCGTGAATGTCCGTGAAGGGGGCAGAGCCTAGGTTGAAGGTGCGTGAAGGGGGCGGGGCCATGAAAGGCCGTGGAGAGAGCACAAACAGCTCAAAAGAGGGGAGAGAGGGGAGAGAGAGGAGAGAGAGATCAAGAGGGGAGAGAGAGATCAAGAGGGGAGAGAGAGATCAAGAGGGGAGAAAGAGAGAGGGGGAGAGAGAGATCAAGAGGGGAGAAAGAGAGAGGGGGAGAGAGAGAGAGGGGGAGAGAAAGAGGGGAGAGAGAGAGGGGAGAGAGAAAGAGAGAGGGGGGAGATAGAGAGAGAGGGGAGAGAGAGAGAGAAGAGAGAGGGGAGAGAGAGAGAGGGGAGAGAGAGAGAGGGGAGATGTGGAGAGAGAGAGAGAAGGGAGAGAAAGAGGGGAGAGAGAAAGAGAGAGGGGGAGAAAGAGAGAGAGGGGAGAGAGAGAGGGGAGAGAGAGAGGGGGGGGGAGAGGGGGGAGAGAGAGGGGAGAGAGAGAGAGACAGAGGGGGGAGATAGATAGAGAGAGAGAGAGAGAGAGAGGAGAGAGAGAGAGAGGGGGGGGGGAGAGAGAGAGGGGAGAGAGAAAGGGGGAGATGTGGATGGAGAGAGAGAGAGGGGAAGAGAAAGAGAAGGAGAGAGAGAGGGGAGAGGGGGGAGATAGAGAGAGAGGGGAGAGAGAGAGATGGGAGAGAGAGAGAGAGGAGAGAGAGAGGAGAGAGATAGAGGGGAAGAGAGAGAGGAGAGAGAGAGAGGGGAGAGAGAGAGATAGGTTGAGAGAGGAGAGAGAGAGAGAGAGATAGGTTGAGAGAGGGAGAGAGAGACATGAGAGAGAGAGAGGAGAGAGAGAGGGGGGAGATAGAAAGAGGGGAGAGAGAGAGAGGGGAGAGAGAGAGAGGGGAGAGAGGTTGAGAGAGGGGAGAGAGAGAGAGGGTGAGAGAGAGAGGGGAGAGAGAGAGAGAGAGAGAGAGGGGAGAGAGAGAGAGAGGGGAGAGAGGGGAGAGAGAGAGAGGGGGGAGAGAGAGAGGGGAGAGAGAGAGAGAGGGGAGAGAGAGGGGAGATAGAGAGAGATAGAGGGGAGAGAGAGGGGAGAGAGAGAGAGGGGAGAGAGAGGGGAGAGAGAGGGGAGAGAGGGAAGAGAGAGAGAGGGGAGAGAGAGAGGGGAGAGAGAGAGAGAGGGGAGAGAGAGGGGGGGAGAGAGAGAGAGAGAGAGAGAGAGGGGAGAGAGAAAGAGAGAAAGAGAGAGGGGAGTGAGAGAGAGGGGAGCGAGAGAGAGGGAAGAGAGAGAGAGGGGAGAGAGAGGGGAGAGAGAGAGAGAGAGGGAGAGAGAGAGAGAGAGAGAGAGAGGGAGAGAGAGGGGAGAGAGAAAGAGAGAGGGGAGCGAGAGAGAGAGAGAGAGAGGGGAGAGAGAGAGGGGAGCGAGAGAGAGGGGAGCAAGAAAGAGGGGAGCGAGAGAGAGGGGAGCGAGAGAGAGGGGAGAGAGAGAGGGGAGAGAGAGAGGGAAGAGATAGAGGGGAGATAGAGAGAGAGAGAGAGAGAGAGAGAGAGAGAGGGGGAGAGAGAGGGGTGGGAGAGAGAGAGGGGAGATGGAGAGAGAGGGGAGAGAGAGAGAAAGAGAGAGGGGAGATGGAGAGAGAGGGGAGATGGAAAGAGAGAGAGGGGAGAGAGAGAAAGAGAGAGGGGAGATAGAAAGAGAGGGGAGATAGGGAGAGAGAGAGAGCGCAAAAGAGGGGGGGAGAGAGAGAGTGCAAAAGAGAGGGGGGGAAAGAGAGAGAGCAAAAGAGGGGGAGAGAGAGCGCAAAAGAGAGGGGAGAGAGAGAAAGCAAAAGAGAGTGGGTGGGAGAGAACACAAGGCGTGGGACCACTGTACTGCGTATAAACGGGCTTTAGGACTAGTATATATATATAGTATTAGGCTACCATTAGTTTAGTTGTTTTAGCAATGGTATAATGACTATATATAATTATTTCTCTGTCTCTTTATTAGAATACAACCAGAAAATACAGGATATTAGTATGCAGTTTTAAAAAAAAGTATTTAGTGTGACCTCCCCTTACACTTGAGCAAAAGCAGGAACCTGGCTCTCGTAAACCTAAATTGAATGGATCCCTTATTAATGTAATTGCTAACACCTGTATTTGTCCTACTATTTAATGTTAAAATGACTGCTGTGAAAAGGGTCTATTACACAAGACATGCTTAAGCATTACATACACATGTGGTATGAGTTTAATTCATTGGAAGCTTGGAAGACCAATTTTCAATCACATCATTCCATTAAAATAGTCAAAGTTCACAGAATGTGACAGACATAAAATCATACTCATAGGGAAATCAGCAAACAAACTGGATACTCAAGATGTGGTATCAAGCTGGTACAAAGAAATCTGAAGAATCAGGAGAGATCAAGGATAAAAAAAGGAATGGAATGAAGAAAACTTTCAAAATCTGATGAGAAGTTTCTCAGAGTTCCTTCTGGCTCAGCATCTGGCAGCTTCATCGGGATGCCAAGTTTACCCTTCTACAGTCTGAAGAAGCTTAATCAGGAATGGTCTTTGTGGAAGGGTAGCAGTCAATAAATCAATTTTTCAGAAGGGGAACATGGTGAAAAGGCTAAGATTTGCTAAAGATCACAAAGACTGGAATGAAGATCAGTGTAAAAAGTATTATGGAGTGAAGAATCCACATTTGAAATGTTTGGGTCCAATAGTCAAAAATATGTGAGAAGAAACGTTGAAAAGAGATGGAAGAATGAGTGCTTGCGGCTTTCAGGGAAACATGGTGGAGGGACTGTCCTGGCTTAGGGCTGCATTTCTGCCAGTGGTGTTGGTGATATTGTCCAAATTGATGGGATCATGAATGCTGAAATTTACAGACAGGTTTTAATTCATCATGCCATTCCTTCTGGAAAGCACCTGATTGGGAATTGTTTTATTTTTCAGCATGATAATGATCCCAAGCACACTGCTAATGCACTGTAATCATATTTGGAGAGAAAAACAGCTGATAAAACACTGACAGTCATGGAGTCCAGACCTAAATATTATAGAGGCAGTATTGGATCACCAGGACAGAGAAAGGAATAAAAGAAAACAAAAATCTAAAGGAGAAATTTGGGAAGTGTTGAAAGAAGACTCGTATAATTTACCAGAAGATTACTTCAGGACAGTCTCCCCAAAAGAGTTCAAGATGTGCTTAGTGCCAAGTGAGGTCACACTAAATACTGACTGTTGCCTGAAGAAGCCATTTTGTTATGCCAATTGTGTTTTTTTTTTATATTTGTTGTACATATTTCCTGTATTTTCTGTTTGTATCTTAATAAAGAGACTGAAAAATAAATATGGATGGTCATTAAAACTTTGCTACAACAACAAATGTAATGGTGGCCTAAGAGTACTGTATATATATATATCCTATAATATAAAAGGCCAAGTGTGTTTGTCCAAAGCTGTCATGCGCAGTAGAGACTGCGTAAGGACAAACATACCTGGCCTTCAACAGGATGACCTAGCATCTGCCGAGTGCCGACCGGGTGTGAGGGGGGCATCGTATGGGTGGGGCCAGGAGTGACGCAGGCAGGGCTGGATGGGGCTGGGCATGATACGGGCAGGGCTGGACGGGGCCGGATGCGACATGGGCGGGGCAGGGTGTGGCGTGGGTGGGGCCGAGCGGGCGGCGTGAGAGAGCTCAAAAGAGGGGGGTATAGAAGGAGAGCAAAAGACAAAGAGGCGGGATAGAGAGAGCAAAAGAGGGGGGATAGAGAGAGCAAAAGAGAGGGGGGAGGGAGAGCAAAAGAAAGGGGAGAGAGAGAGCAAAAGAAGGATGATAGAGAGAGCAAAAGAGAGGGAGAGAGAAAGCAAAAGAGAGGGGGGAGAAAGGGAAGAGAGAGAGCAAAAGAGAGGGGGGAGAGTGCAAATAAGAGCAACAGTGAGGAGGAGACAGAGAGCGCTAAAGAGAGGGGGGAGAGAGAGAGCAAAAGAGAGGGGAGAGAGAGAGCAAAAGAGAGGGGAGAGAGAGCAAAAGAGGGGGAGAGAGAGAGCAAAAGAGGGGGGATAGAGACAGCAAAAGAGAGGGGGGAGGGAGAGCAAAAGAGGGGAGATAGAGAGAGCAAAAGAGAGGGGGGAGAAAGGGGTGAGAAAGAGCAAAAGAGAGGGGAGAGAGAGCAAAAAAGAGGGGGAGAGCGCAAAAGAGGGGAGAGAGAGACAGAGAGAGCGCAAAAGAGAGGGGGGAAGAGAGGGGGAGAGAGAGAAAGAGAGGGGAGAGAGAGAGCAAAAGAGAGGGGAGAGAGAGAGAGCAAAAGAGGGGGGATAGAGACAGCAAAAGAGAGGGAGGAGGGAGAGCAAAAGAGGGGAGAGAGAGAAAGCAAAAGAGAGGGGGAGAGAGAGCAAAAGAGACGGGGGAAAGAGTGAGAGCAAAAGAGAGGGGAGAGAGAGAGAAGAGATTAGGAGAGAGAGCATAAGAGAGGGAGAGAGAAAGAGCAAAAGAGAGGGGGAGACAGCAAAAGAGAGGGGGGAGAGAGCACAAGAGGGGGATAGAGAGAGCAAAAGAGGGGGATAGAGAGAACAAAAGAGAGGGAGAGAGACAGCAAAAGAGAGGGAGAGAGACAGCAAAGGAGAGGGGGAGAGAGAGCAATAGACAGGGGGAGAGAGACAGCAAAAGAGAGGGGGAGAGCGCAAAAGAGAGGTGGGAGAGTACAGAAGAGAGAGCAAAAAGATAGGGAAGAAAAGAGAGGGGGAGAGAGAGAGCAAAAGAGAGGGGGGAGAGTGAGAGAACAAAAGAGAGGGGCAAGAGAGAGAGCACAAGAGGGGGGATAGAGAGAGCCAAAGATGGGGGAGATAGAGAGCAAAAGAGAGGGGGGAGAGACAGCAAAAGAGAGGGGAGAGAGAGCAAAAGAGAGGGGGGAGCGCTAAAGAGAGGGGGGAGAATGTAAAAGAGAGGGGAAGAGAGAGCACAAAAGAGAGGGAGGAGAGAGAGAGAACAAAAGAGAGGGGAGAGAGAGCAAAAGAGAGGGGAGAGAGAGCAAAAGAGAGGGCGAGAGACAGCAAAAGATAGGGGGGGAAAGGAGAGTGAGAGAGCAAAAGAGAGGGGAGAGAGAGCAAAAGAGAGGGGGAGAGCACAC